>NW_027100415.1:0-300000 GCF_031753505.1 Anomalospiza imberbis | reverse complement strand
TGCCCGAGCTCTGCCCTCCACGCTTCTCCAGAGGTTCTGACACCGAGTTCTCTGCTGTGGCAAGAGAGCAGGGAATAAACCTGACCCTGTGGGAGTTGTGTCACCAGCTCCAGTGTCCCAGGTTTTTGCTGATGTCCATGGATAAGTTTGCTGCTGGGTGTCAGTGCTCTAGAGGCAACACTGAGTGACTCTTGAAGCAAGAGAAGAAAACCCCAGCAAAAAGTCAGTGTAGAAGTCTGAGCTTTTTGTCTCCAAGCATTAAATCAATGTAGTACCAGTCTGCTGGTAGCTGTTGTGAGATACATTAAAAATGCAAACAGCAGAAGCTGTGAGACTAAACAAATCATTAGTCATAAATCCAGTAGCTCAAGGAAGAACTGAAATTACCCCAAATTAGGGAGAACTAAAGGACAGAGAGAGCCCTTTGGATCGGCATTCTTGTGCAAAGCTGGTGCAGCCTGCAGGCCTGGTAGGGAGCGCTTTCCCTCCCAGCTGTTCATCCCAGAGCTGGTGGTTGTTTTGGAGGAGCTGTTGCTCACTGCAGAGGGCAGTTTGTAGGTGGCAGGGAACGGTGCCAGTTCATAACTCAGCCCCCAGCACCCCTCAGCTTCAGCCATTTCAGTGAGGACTGAGGTCTGTCTGTCCTCAGAGAAAGAACAATCCTTGGCTTCTCTGTGGCAGCTGGGACTGTGTTTCAAGCTCTCGTGGGTGCTATTTGCACTGTGAGTGCTGTGAGTTTATTGGGATACTTAAAAGTTTTGGGATACTTCATAAGTTTTGAAAACTTGGAAGAATGCCTGTTCTTTAAAGAGCAGGCTTCAAATTGCCAAGTGAGAGTCTGCCTTTCAGGCCATCTCTGACAGTCCCTGGTGGAAGGACAGTTACTTCCAAAGGGAAAGATGCACAGAGGCCAATACTGACCCAGCATTCCCTTTGCTTCCCAGATATCCACCTGATCTACCTCGCCAGGAGGGCTGCCCTGCGTAAGAAGGAGCATCAGAGGGAGAGCCTATGACTATCGGGCAGGTGGAATCCCTCTGTTTATACATAGATTTATAGATTTCTGCAGTTCTATTTATATACCTAATAGATACATTTATAGATTTATAGAGGTGTGTTTATATAGTTAAATCTATATATATCATTATAGATGCGATAGATTTATATTTTTATATATGTAGTTATGTTTATACATTTTGAGATTTACATTTATATATTTATACAGTAATATTTATATATGTATGTAAATATGTTTTGCTATTTATTGACAGTTACATGGAGGTTTAGATGCATAGATGGAGCTGTGTAGGTGTAGGCCTCTTTTTAACCTCTTCCCCTGCTCTGCTTCCTCCCTCACCTCTTGCTTTTCCCCCGTGCCCCCTGTGTCCCCTGTCCCTGTGCTGGGTCCGAGCTGGCGGCCGGGCCGGGCGGAGCAGCAGTTCCAGCCCCGGGTGTCCCTGGAGCGGTGGGAGCTGCCGGTGGCCCCAGGCAGTGTCCCCTGAGGAGCTGCTGAAGGACGGTGAGACTGAGGGGGCTGAGGGGGCGGTGACGCTGAAGGGACGGTGACCCTGAGGTGCTGCTGGGGCTGAGGGCTGTGGGGCAGCCGAGGGCGATGGTGGCACTGAGGTGACAGGGAAGTGGCACAGGCCGAGGGGTGGCGGGTCTAGGGGGACGGGATGGGTCAGAAGGGACTGAGGGGCTGAGAGGACTGTGAGGGGCTGAAGAAACTGAAGGGGGCTGGGGGTTTGCCGAGAGCATGGCGGGGCTGAGGGGATGGAGGGGACCAGCAGGGAGCACAGAGGGCTCCGGGACTGCAGCTCTGCCAGGCCTTGGAACCAGTTGCAGAGCCTCCGCTTTTGCCACAGCTGCAGTGGAGACCTTGAGGACAGCCGGAGACTGACGGGAGCCAGCAGGGAGAAGCTGAAGGCCAGCAGCAAGAGCAGGGAACGGGGACCTGCTGCTGCCACGCTGGAGAGAGCCCGGGTGAGGCCCCAGGGCCGGGGAGGCAGGGTGGGGCTGAGGGTGGCGTGGGCTGTGGCCGTGGGCACTGCCCGGCGGGGCAGCAGCGGGCCCTGCCCGTGCCGGGGCTGCTCAGCGCAGCTGCCCCGGCCGGCACAGGGGCTGTCCTTGGGCAAGGCAGCTGTGCCGGCAGGGCCCGGGAGCTGTGCCGGCTGTGCCGGGCTGCCGGGGCTGCGGGACAGTCCCACCGCGGCTGCGCTCACCACAGCCTGGCCCGCTCGGCTGCTTTTTCTTTCTAACCCTCCTGGGGAGGCTCTGAGATCTTCCCTTTCCTGATGGAAGTGCAGCTGCTGCCAAGGAAAACGTCCCCATACTGACTCAGTGCTCCCTTTGCTTCCCAGCTGTGCCATCTGCCGTCCCTGTCCAGGAGAGCTGCTCTGCACGGGAGGAAGAGCCCGAGGGAGAGGCTTTGAAGATGGGCCAGCAGCAAGAGCAGGGAGCGGGTGTTCTAAGTTAAAGTAAATAATTTGTCTGATCCTTTAGGGATTGATAAAAAGAATTTTATTGATTACAGCAAGCAATGACAAGCAAACAGCGCTGGGCGCAGCCGGGGAGTCAGTGCTCCGCCAAGGCTCACACCGCTTCCCTTTTCCCACAGTCCTTTATTCTCCCCCTTCTTCCGCGTTTGTGGCTTTTCCGGGAGTATTCTGCGCGTGCGCCTCCAGTTGCTAGGGGGTCACCGCCTGCTCTCTGGTGGTCGTCTGGATGAAGGCTCTCCTCCTCTTCCTCGCTGGGGGTTTATGACCCTGTAACAATCTTTCCATAGATGGTTACACACCTCCCGACCCTAGTTGTACCATCAACTTAAGGAGTCAGCATATCCTCGGGTTTCCTGTTATTCACAAAAAACCTCTTCCTTTGCCGGAGTTCCTGTTTAATGATGAACAAAGAGACTTCTCTTACCTATTATAAGGGGTCTGGAACACAAGTCCTGTGAGGAATGACTGAGGGAGCTGGAGTTGTTTATCCTGGAGAAGACTCAGAGGTGACCTTATCACTCTCCACACTCCCTGAAAGGTGGTTGCAGTCAGGTGGGGGTCGGTCTCTCTCCTCACAGCAACTGACAGGACCAGAGGACAGTGTCTTAAGCTGCACCAAGGGAAATTTACGTTGGATATTAGGAAAAAAGTTATTTATGGAAAGGGTGATAAAGTACTGGAATTGTCTGTCCAGGGAGGTGGTGGAGTCACCATCCTGGGATGTGTTTAAAAAAAGACTGGATGTGGCACTCAGTGCCATGGTTTAGCTGAGGTGGTGTTAGGGCATGGGTTGGACTTGATGACCTTAAAGCTGTCTTCAAACTCAGTAATTCTGTGATTGTGTGACATCACAGACCAGGTTGTGACATCATATAGTTGGCTGTGACATCCCTGGTTTATTATGTGACATCACTGGGCAGGTTGTGACATCAGAGCATGCCTGTATGACATCACAGAGCAGAGCAAGCTGTGAGGTCAAAGAGTGTGCTGTGACATTATAGGGTGGCTGTGTTCCATCACTGAAGGTGTTGTGACATCACAGGGTGGGTCTTTGAGCCCACAGAGGTGCTGTGTGACATGCTAAGTGAGTTCTGCCATCACAGAGCAGGCTGTGACATCACAGAGCAGGCTGTGACATCACAGAGGAGGTTGTGATGTCACAAAGTCGGCTGTGACATTACAGGCTGGCTGTGTGACATCACAGAACGGGCTGTGAGGCCACAGAGAAGACTCTGCCATCATAGAAAAGGGCTCTGTGACATCACAGAGCAGCTGTGTGATGTCACAGAGAAGGCTGAGACAATACAGAGTGGGTTGTGCCATCACAGAGCTGACTGAGAAATCACAGAGCAGGCTGTGACATCACAGCGAGGCTGCATAACATCACAAAGGTGGCTGTGACATCATAGAGCTGGCTGTGACATCACAGGCTGTCTGTGACATCACAGACTGGGCTGTGACATCACAGAACAGATTTTGTGATATCACAGAGCAGACTGGGACCTCAAAGAGCAGGCTGTGACATCACAGGGCACCTGTATGAAATCACAGGTGGCCTGTTACATCTCAGAGTGGGCTGTGTGACATCACAGGGGCTGTGTGAGGTCACTGGGGAGGTCACTCCACCCCAGCCCCCCCTCCCAGTTCCCCCAGAGAAGTCCAACGCTGCTTGTGCACAGCGGGGTCCCCTGTCCCCCCGGGTCCCCTCGCCCCGGTGCCGCAGCCTCCCCCAGAGGATGTTCCACGAGATCGACCCCAGAGCCTGACACGGGGACGGGGGCTGGGGCTGTGGGGGGTGGGACAGGGGGACAGGGACCCCCTGGCAGTGTCCCCGTGTCCACCAGGGCCAGAGCCTGGGCCAGGGCTCCTTCACCCTGTTACCAACGAGGGCTTGAGAGCGCTGAAAAAATCCCCAGCAAGGGATCAGCAAAAACCAGATTTAATATTAAGTGACAGTACCACAAAGTTCCTTGGCAAGAGTCACTCTGCTCCTGACTGGACACTGCAGGCACACCAAGGAAACAAAGCAAAAACAAAAGCAAACAAAATCCAGGCAATCAACCAGAAATGAGCTGAGACCTGGGGCTTTCATTCCTATGGAAAAGAACTGTCCTTCTTGTCCAGGTGCCCATGGCCAGAATTGGGATTTCACCTCCAACACTGCCTGTTGTGACAGACTGGAGGAGATTGTTGGCTGGAAACATTTCATGTGTGGGGAGGAAGGGGCAGGTCCAGCCTTGCCCTGCCCTGGAACCCCAGCCCTGCCCTGCCCTGGAACCCCAATCCCCCCAGAGCCTCTATCCCAGCCCAGCAGTGTCTGCCAGTCCCTGGCACAGCACAGGCAATGCTCCACAGCCACCTCTGGAGCCCCCAGCCCAGCTCCTGAGCGACCAAATGACCCCAAGTCCCACCTGGGGGAAGGGCCCAGGAACACCAAGGGGTATTTATGGCTGAGCACAAGGCAAGCACATATCTTGATCCTACCTCCCCTTGGAATTTCTATTTTTTTGAGAACCACAGGAATCCAGGTGTTGGTAGCTCTGTGTGTGCTTCTCTAAATCTTATTTTTCTCTATTTCTGTGTCTTCTTGCCAATTTTGATTAACTTAAAATTGAACAGGATTGGAGCTTGTGAAGTTGAATGGGCCAAGTTAATGCTTTGAGAAGTGTTTTTGTTGATTAAATATTGTATAAGACCTTTTGCCAAAGTTTCTCTGATCTTCTAAAGTTCCCAGTAAAGGCTGTTTTGTTGTTTTGAGCTCCTGAGAATCTCTTGTTGGTATTTCTCCAGTGCATCCGACCCAGAGGACACAAACAATTGTAATTCCTCCTAAATGTTTCCTTGAGAGAGTTGTTTGGGGGATGGGGGTCAGGGCTTGTGTGTCCTGCTTGGCACAGCCCAGGCAGGGCTTTCACAGCCCCATTCCACACTCCATTTCCCAGCTGGAGCCGCTGGTGCCTCTGAGTTCTGCTGCCCCAGCCCCAGGGACGCTCTCCTTGTCTGCCCATTCCCCCACGGTCTCTGGGCAGGGATGGCCTCAGTGGGGGCTGCTGACATCCTCAGCAACTTGGAGGCTGCTGCTGAATTTTACTGCTCCAGAGGCTTCTTCAGCCTTCAGCTCTTCAGTTCAGCAATTCAGTGTCCCAGAGCTCATTAACATTCAGAACAGATTAACAAGCCAAACCTCTGGGAATAATGTAAGTGTTCAAATAATTTGTGGTTAATTAGCCCAATTACAGAAGCCTCTTCAAAGTGAATACACTACATTTAAAAAGACGGTGAGAAAATATTTTTTTGGTCCTGTTTAGTTTTTTTTTTTCCCTGTTAATACATTGATATGTGCACTCTCCATTTGACACTGAATCCAAGTACCTCCTCATGCAGTTTGAACAGATATGAAAATCAAGACCCTTCATGGCTGACAATCAATCAGACTCTGTCCCTACCCCCACCCCACCATTTCCCCCATCCAAGCCCTGGCACTCAGAGCAGCCTTGTGCAAATCTGAGCTCCCTCCAGCCCAGGCTGCACCTGCAGGTTTCAGCTCCTTGGCTCCAACTCCCCCCTGCTTTCCTTGGACAAGGAGCTGCCTGAGAAACAGGGGGATGCTCATTTCTTGCCAGCCAACAAAGCCAAGGGAAGGCACAGCTCCATCAAATGCACAAGTCATTCCTCTGCAGGATAATAAATCCACTTTGCACAGCAGACAGTCTCAGAGCAATGGAAAACACCTTCTGTGCCCAGCACAGATCCCAAGCCCCCCCAACCCCTCCCTGCCCCGATTCTGCCCAGATTTGCTCTTTGCACACAGGAGTCACAGGCTGAAGTCAGGAGCTCCCTCCATGCCCAGAGGGAGGAAAAGAGGGAAAGTGGATGAAGAGCTCTCCTGTGCAGAGCCAAGGTCCAAGTGCCCCTGCAGTGGGAACCACAACTCATCAGGTTTGTGTCCTTTGGGCTCAGGGATGGTGACACTCAGAGGCACAGAAAGGTTTCCGGCCAACAAACACAAGTTGAACATTTGAACAGTTTAATAACCATCACAGCTCTTCCCTCAGCTCTCTGTGATGTCCCAGCAGCATCTGACATGTCCCCCATCCCCAAGGGATTTCTGTACAGGAACAGTTTTAGACAAAGACACAAGAAAAGGGAATTCTACAATAGATAGGAAGACAAATAAGGATGTTGACTAATATGGGGTTTTTTTGAACTTCGGAAAGATTGGACCACTCCCTAAAGCTCAAAGCCTGAAACCAGTCAGGTGAGAGGCACTTGAATGACCAGAAAGCATCTGGAGGAGAAACACTTGGAGCAATAGGAAGTACATAGATCCAGCTGGTCGATTGAAGAGATTTCCTTAAACAAGACCATTTAAACAGGAGAGTGGGAAACACCTGAAGGAAGAGGGAGATGATATAATAAAGATAATATTGATGACTCAAGTAGACAGGAAGATCAGTATTTCTTCTCCTTCTCCCATCAGTACACTTCCAGGAAATTCCTGTTCCTGGAGGGAAAATTTTGCTATTTCTTAAAAATACTCAAGTGACCCAGATAATAAAAAATGTGCCTGTATATTTATAAAATAAAAGATATTAAAACTTTTGCCCTGTTCCAGGCAGACACCAGCTGTGTGCCCATGACCAGGCAGTGCCACTTGTGCCCTGAGGTGCCGAGCTGGGATTGGATCTCTCAGAGAGGAGCTGAGGGAGAGCAGAGCACCTTGCAAGCTGCAGGTCCCTGCCAGCCCCGCAGGGCTCCTGTGCCATCAACATCTGCTCTGCTCCAGCCTGAAACGGGGCCCAGCATGGTGCCGGGACCATCAGAGAGCTGAGGTGTGTGCTGGAATTCAATGCCCTCCCCATGGCGCAGCAGCCCTGCATTTCCCTGCTCCAGCCTTGGTCTCCAGCACAGCCATGGAGGCTCTTTGGGCTCCTGAGTGTTCCTGCTGTGTCCACGCCCCCAAGGGCACAGAGCAGCCTCCTCTCTCGGGCACTTGCCTGTTTTCCATGCCTTGCACAGGCGCTGGCCCTGCCCCACAAGGCCTGGGCTGAGTCCTGCCCTGCACGCTCAGCCAGGCTGGGATGGACACTGATGGTTTCTGTGCCAGGCTCTCTGAGCCCAGCCCAGCTCCCTGCAAGCTCTGCCAGCTGCCCTGAGCTCTGTGCAGCACCAAGGGCCTCTCCCCAGCACAGCCCAGCCGGCTCTGGCCCCACAGCTCTGCTCAGCCCAGGCTGCTCTGGCCACTGGCCCCACGGCCTCAGCCCCTGGCCAGGGCACAGCAGCAGCTGCAGCTCAGCCAGGACTCAGCCCCAGCCATGGGGGAAGGGGCTTGGCCAAGGCCAAAGGAGGCTCCCTGGCTGCCCTGCTCCCCTCGGGCTGAGGTGCTGAGAGCTCTGCAGCCCCTGCTGCCATCCCATCTGCCCAGGCCAGCACAAGAGCCCGGCCTTGGGGCCCTCCAGAGCTGCTCCTGCTCCAGGCCCAGGGCCCATCCCAGAGCTGGGGCAGCCACAAAGCTGTGCCCATTGCTGGTCATCGCTGCTCTGATGGGGATGGATCCTCAGCCACTTGGAGGTTGCTGATGAATTTTACTACTCCAGCGGCCTCTTCTTTCTTGAGCTCTTCCTTTTAGGAATTCAGTGAGAAAGGCTCATAAAGATTTGTTTAAAACTTCCAAACAAGAACAGCCCATGGGTATAATTGATGTTTTCAATTCTTCTGTGGTTAATTGGACAGATTTCAGTAGTGTATTTAAAGTGAATATACTGTTTTGAAAACTATGCACAGAGAACTCTTTTGTCCTGTTTTCTTTTCCAGTTTATACTGTTTATAGATTGATATCAGCAATGTCCAATTGATATTGACCCCCAGCACCTCCTAATGCAGTCTGAATAGATGTGAAAATCAAGACCCTTCATGGCTGACAATCAATAACACTTTGTCCCCAACCCCTCCCCACCATTTCTCTCATCCAACCCCTGGCACTCAGAGCAGCTGAGGAATGGAGTCACACCCAGGGTTGTCCCCAGGGCTCAGGATTGGGGCCAGGTCAGTGAAATCTCTTGATTGCTGATCTGGACGAGGCCATCGAGGGCACCCTCAGTCAGTTCCCAGGTGAGCCCAAGCTGGGTGGGAGTGTGGCTGTGCTGGAGGGCAGAAGCTCTGCAGAGGGATCTGGACAGGCTGGAGCCATGGGCCCAGGACAATTGGATGAGGTTCACCAAGGCCAAGGGCCGGGTCCTGCCCTGGGCTCACAACCACCCCAAATCCCTGGCTGTGCCCTGCCCCTGATCCCCTCAGCCTGTCCTGTTTCCTTCATCCCTGCATTGCCAGGGACTTTCTGGGACAAGGGAGCTCTGCTCTGGGGATGGAGGGAGGTCCAAGCGCCACCACTGGAGTGGGAACCACAACTCATCAGGTTTGTGACCTTTGGGGGTCAGGAACTGGTGAGACTCAGAGGCACAGAAAGTTTCTCTTCATGGCCAACAGACCACGGTTGAAAAGGACGCAATTTAATAACAATCACACTCTTCCCTGAGCAATGTGCAGCGTCCCAGAAGCGTCTGATGAGTCCAGCATCCATAAGTGATTTCCATACTAGAATTGATTTTAGACAAACGTGGTTCTGTGATAGAAATAAACACAATTAAGTTCTTTTATCAGGATGATTGTCCTGGAGTGGGGGCAAAACAGCTCAAACAATTCCTGATTTGCAAAGCTGTCAGTGGTGGATGGCGAAGAGATGTCACAGAGCCCTTTTCTATGATGGCAGAGTCTTCTCTGTGGCGTCACGGCCCGTTCTGTGATGTCACAGTGCCAGCCTGTAATGTCACAGCTGACTTTGTGACATCACAACCTCCTCTGTGATGTCACAGCCTGCTCTGTGATGTCACAGCCTGCTCTGTGATGGCAGAACTCACTTAGCATGTCACACAGCACCTCTGTGGGCTCAAAGACCCACCCTGTGATGTCACAACACCTTCAGTGATGGAACACAGCCACCCTATAATGTCACAGCACACTCTTTGACCCCACAGCTTGCTCTGCTCTGTGATGTCATACAGGCATGCTCTGATGTCACAGCCTGCTCTGTGATGTCACATAATAAACCAGGGATGTCACAGCCAACTATATGATGTCACAACCTGGTCTGTGATGTCACACAATCACAGAATTACTGAGTTTGAAGACAGCTTTAAGATCATCAAGTCCAACCCATGCGCTAACACCACCTCAGCTAACCATGGCACTGAGTGCCACATCCAGTCTTTTTTTAAACACATCCCATGATGGTGACTCCACCACCTCCCTGGACTGACAATTCCAGTAATTTATCACCCTTTCCATTAAATCTTTATTCTTAATATCCAACCTAAATTTCCCTTGGTACAGCTTAAGACACTGTCCCCTGGTCCTGTCAGTTGCTGTGAGGAGAAAGAGACCAACCCCCACCTGACTGCAACCGCCTTTCAGGAAGCTGTTGAGTGATAAGGTCACCTCTGAGTCTCCTCCAATCTAAACAACCCCAGCTCCCTCAGTTGTTCCTCACAGGACTTGTGCTCCAGACCCCTCACCAGCCTTGTTGTCCTTCTCTCGACATACTCCAACCCCTCCATGTCCCTCCTAAACTGGGAAGCCCAGAACTGGACACAGCACTCGAGGTACGTTGCCAGTACAGGGGAGGAATGCCAAGTACACAAGTGCCAAGTACAGAGGAAGAATGACCTCCCTGCTCCTGCTGGCCACACCATTCCTGATCCAGACCAGGAGCCATTGGCCTTCTTGGCCACCTGGGCACACTGCTGGCTCATGTCCAGCCTGCTGTCGACCAGTGCCCCCAGGTCCCTTTCTGCCTGGGCACTGTCCAGCCACACCGTCCCCAGCCTAGAGCTGTGCAGGGGGTTATTGTGGCCAAAATGCAGGACTGGGCACTTGGACTGATTAAACTTCATCTTACTGGAATCTTCCATCTATCCAGCTGTTCCAGGTGTTCCTGCAGAGCCCTTCTGCCTTCCAACAGATGGACACACGCTCCCAGCTCAGTGTCATCTGCAGATTTACTAATGAAAAGCTCAATCCCCTCATCCATGTGGTCAATAAAAATATTGAACAGAGCTGGCCCAGCACAGAGCCCTGAGGGACAGCACTGGTGACTGTCCCCAGCTGGATGCAGCACCGCTCACCACCACTCTCTGGGCCGGCCATCCAGCCAGTTCTGAACCCAGCACAGAGTGCTCCTGGCCCAGCCGTGGGCTGCAGCTTTTCCAGGAGTGTGCTGTGGGAGACAGTGTCAAAGGCCTTGCTGGAGTCCAAATAGACACATCCACAGCCTGTCCTGCATCCACCAGGAGGGTCACCTGGTCATGAAAGGAGACCAGGTTGATCAAACATGACCTAGCCCTCCTAAACCCCTGCTGGCTGGGTCTGACACCCTGGCCATCCTGGAAGTGCTGTGTGATGGCACTCAGTGTGAACTGTTCCATGACCTTACCGGGTACTAAGGTCAGTCTGACTGGGCTGGAATTACCAGGATCCTCCTTCCCACCCTTCTTCTGAATGGGTGTCACATTGGGCTGCTTCCAGTCATCTGGAACCTCACCAGTGAGCCAGGGCTGCTGGTAAATGATGGAGAGCGGCTTCACAAGCTCATCTGCCAGCTCCCTCTTCACCCTGGGGTGGATCCCATCTGGTCCCATGGATTTATGAACATCCAAGCAGCTCAGCAGTTCTCTGACTGCCTCCTCTCTGATAATGGGTGCACCATTCTGCTCCCTGACACTATCTACCAGCCCAGGAGGACAGTTGTCCTGAAGGCAAATCATCTTCTCACTAAAACCTGAGGCAAAGATGCCATTAAGCACCTCTGCCTTCTCCTCATCTGCAGTTATTAAATTCCCTTCCACATCTAATCAAGAACAAAGATTGGTCTTACCCAGCTTTTTACCAGTGATATATTTGTAAAATCTTCTTTTATTATCCTTTAAAGAAGCTGCCATTTTAAGTTCAAACTGAGCTTTGGCCTCCCTAATTTCTTTCCTACATGCCCTAGCAAGCCCCTTAAATACTTCCTGAGAGACCTGACCCTCCTTCCAAAGATGATACATCCTCTTTTTATTCCTAAGTTCCTTCAAATCCTCCTTGCCCAACCAGGCTAGATGTTTGCCTCATCGACTCGTCTTTTGGCACACAGGGACAGTCTGTTCCTGTGCCCTCAGGATCTCTGTTTTGAAACTCGCCCACCTTTGCTAAACTCCTTTGTTTTAAGGGCTGCTTCCCAAAAAACTCTCTGAATACGTCTCCTAAGTAGGCCAAAGTCTGCCCTCCAAAGTCCAATGTAAAAGTCTCATTAGTGTTCCACCTGACTTGACCATGAGAATTCTATAATTTCATGATCACTGTGCCCCAAGTGACCTCCAACCACCACAACTCCCACCAGCCCATCTCTATTTACCAACAACAGATCTAACATAGTCCCTCTCCTGGTGGGCTCACTCACCAGCTGCGACAAAAAATTGTCCTCCACAAACTCTAAATATTTCCAAGACTGCCTCATTTCTGCTGTATTGAGTTCCCAGGAGATGTCAAGCAGGTTGAAGTCACCTAAAAGAGCAAGGGCTGATGATCTAGAAACATTCTCTAGCTGCTTGAAAAATAACATGTCCAGCACTTCTTCCCGGTTGGGTGGACGAAAACAGACTCCCAGTAGGATGTCAGCCTTGTTGGCCTTCCCCCTAAGTCTCACCCATAGACATTCGACTCATCATCATTAGTTTCAACATCCGTAGCATCAAAACCCTCCCTAATATAAAGGACCACCCCTCCACCTCTTCTCCCTTTCCTGTCTCTCCTGAAGAGCTTGCAGCCATCCAGTGCAGCGCTCCAGCCATGTGAGTTGTCCCACCCTGTTTCTGTGATGGCAATTACATCACAGCTCTGCTGCTGCACCATGGCCTCCAGCTCTTCTTGTTTGTCACCCATGCTGTGTGCATTGGTGTACATGCACCTCAGCTGGGCTGCTGATTTCACCCCTCACTCAGGCTTACCACCCACGAGCCTGCTTCCAGACAACCCAGCTGCATCCCCTTCCCCTTCAGAGCTAGTTTAAAGCCCTCTCAACAAGTTCTGCCCGTTCATGAGCTAAAATTCTTCTGCCCTTCACAGAAAGATGGAGCCCGTCTGCTCCAAGCAGGTCAGGTGCCATAAAAGTTGCCCCATGATTAAAGAATCCCAAATTTTGATGATGACACCAACCCTTGAGCCACTCGTTGATAAAGTGAGCTCTCCTATTGCTTTCAGGGTTTTTCTCAGACTCCAAAGGGACTGAGGAAAAGACTGTCTGTGCCCCTGTCCTATTAACCACCTGACCCAATGCCCTAAAGTCCCTTTTAATTGCCCTGACACTCCTGTTTTCAATCTCATCACTGCCAGCCTGGGGTATCAGTAGCGGGCACTAATCAGAGGGCTGAATCAGCCCAGGCAGTGTGTCAGTGATATCCCGTACCCGGGCCCCAGGGAGGCAGCAGACCTCTCTGTGGGGCAGGACTGGTCGACATATGGGGCCCTCTGTTCCCCTCAGGAGGGAGTCACCCACCACGATTACCCTTCTTTCCTTTTTGATGTTAGAGGTGTTGATCTGTCTCACAGATGACTCATAATTGGGAGGTTCTTCCCCTGTGCTCAGCACTGGTTGGGCAGCACCTCGAGTGCTGTGTCCAGTTCTGGGCCAACCAATTTAGGAAGGACCTGGAGGGGCTGGAGCATGTCCAGAGAAGGGCAACAAAGCTGGTGAGGGGTCTGGAGCACAAGTCCTGTGAGGAGCGGCTGAGGGAGCTGGGGTTGTTTATCCTGGAGAAGAGGAGGCTCAGGGGAGAGAAGGCGGTGTCAGGGCACAGGTTGGACTTGATGATCTCCAAGGTCTTTTCCAGCCTTGCTGATTCTGTGATTCTCTGAAACCACCCTTGGAGCAGTTGCAGGAGGAGCCCTGAGCCTCCTCTTCAGAAGCTCCAGCAGCCCAGGTCCCTCAGCTTCTCCTCACAGCCCCAAAGCCCATCCTGTCAGTCCTGCAGAGCCTCTGCAGCCCCTCCTCACTGCCCAGAACAGGCAGCCCCACAGCCAGACACAGCAGCCCAGATGTGCCCCCCTGGCCTGGGCTGCCTCTGGCAAGGGAGCAGCACGAGGCACCGAAGGAGCCTGCAGACAATTCCTGCAGCACTTGTGGGATGATCCTGCTCCCCAAGAGATGTTCCCATGGTGCCAAGCCAGGAACTGGAATGGGGAGTGGGGCCAGAGAGGAAAGAGCAAACAGGGATGGGCTGTTTGCAGGGGAGGGAACAGGGATGGGCAACAGGAAGAAATATGTACAAGGGAAGGAAAAAGAAAGCAGAGGTGAAGCCAAGGAAATGCTCAGGGCAGTGTGGGGGTGGCTGCCAGGCAGCCCTGGCTCTGAGCAACAGCGTCTGCAGTGGGACAGGAAACTCCCAGCTGATGGGAACAAACTTTCTGGCTGACTGCAGAGGCCAGGACAAAGCTGAGTGGTTTCCCTGGCGTCCCCCAGCCCTTCCTGGCCCCAGGGGCTGATGGCATTTGTGCTCCCTCAGGTTCATGTCCCCACAGCAGCAGCATGGGGGTGCTCCTGCCTGCTGTGTGCAATGCAAACAGGGGCTCCTGAGCCAGTGCGGCTGTGGCTGTGCCTGCAAGGATGCGGCACCTGTGTGAGCTGGGGGAGCGGCCAGGGCTGCAGAGGGGGGATGTTGTTGGCAGCTCCATCAGGACGCTCTGGGACGCTGCCCTGGGCTGTCCAGCGCACTGGGGATGGATCAGCTCCTGCTCTGCTGCTCCTTCCCGTCTCCCCCAGGGCCCTTGCAGGGCACCAGCCATGCTGTGTGCACCCAGCCTGCCCACGGCCAGCCTGGGGCTGCTCACGGGGGTTTTCTGTGCTGAGCATTGGCCTGGCCGTGTTCTTGAGAGAGCCTGGGCAAGGAGCCTGGAGCCCCCAGGCCCTGGCCTGAGGCGTCACCGCTGCCCCAGCAGTACCCATGGGCTGTCCCTGCTGCAGCCCCGGCACTGCCACCCCCAGGACTGTGCCCGGCCCCGAGAGCACTCAGGCCCTGCAGCAACACCAGGGCCACCAGGGCAGCGGGGCAGGGCCACGGGAGCAGCACTGGCAACACCAAGTGCTGCTGCTGCTGGGCACAGCTGCTGTGCCAGCACTGATCTGCCCCCAGCTCTGCACACAGACATTGCTGCTGCAGCCCCAGAGAAGGCAACAAAAGGGCATCTCTGCAGAAAACTGTGCTGGGAGTTCCTTGAGTTCCTTTAAAGCCATCGAGAGCGCAGCCCCTCATTGACATAGTCTCTGGCAAGAGGGAATATGGAAAGAAACAAAACGAGGTATGGCACAAATGATGGCATTTCTTTGTGGATAATATTGAAAAAGTAAAAGAAATCCCATAACCGAACCAACACGATGTATCAAAGATGACTTTTATTACAAGTGATTTGCGGAAATTGGCCAGCATTTTAATGTTTCCGAAACCATCCAGTCATCAGTGTCCACACTGCAGCTTTGAGCTCCTGGTTCCTCAGGCTGTAGATGAGGGGGTTCAGGGCTGGAGGCACCACCGAGTACAGAACTGACAGGGCCAGATCCAGGGATGGGGACGAGATGGAGGGCGGCTTCAGGTAGGCAAACACTGCAGTGCTGAAGAACAGAGAGACCACGGCCAGGTGAGGGAGGCAGGTGGAAAAGGCTTTGTGCCGTCCCTGCTCAGAGGGGATCCTCAGCACGGCCCTGAAGATCTGCACATAGGAGAAAACAATGAACACAAAACAGCCAAGTCCTAAACAGGCACTAACAGCAATGAGCCCAAGTTCCCTGAGGTAGGATTTGGAGCAGGAGAGCTTGAGGATCTGGGGGATTTCACAGAAGAACTGGCCCAGGGCATTGCCATGGCACAGGGGCAGGGAAAATGTATTGGCCGTGTGCAGCAGAGCATTGAGAAAGGCACTGGCCCAGGCAGCTGCTGCCATGTGGACACAAGCTCTGCTGCCCAGGAGGGTCCCATAGTGCAGGGGTTTGCAGATGGACACGTAGCGGTCGTAGCACATGATGGTCAGGAGGCAAAGCTCTGTTCCAAGGAAGAAGAAAATCAGAAAGAGCTGTGCAGCACATCCCGTGTAGGAGATGGTGCTGGTGTCCCAGAGGGAATTGTGCATGGCTTTGGGGACAGTGGTGCAGATGGAGCCCAGGTCGCTGAGGGCCAGGTTGAGCAGGAAGAAGAACATGGGCGTGTGCAGGTGGTGGCCGCAGGCTACGGCGCTGATGATGAGGCCGTTGCCCAGGAGGGCAGCCAGGGAGATGCCCAGGAAGAGGCAGAAGTGCAGGAGCTGCAGCTGCCGCGTGTCTGCCAGTGCCAGCAGGAGGAAGTGGCTGATGGAGCTGCTGTTGGACATTGGCTGTAGCTGCACATGGGGACCTGTTCATGGAGAAAGGACAGAGAAGAGTTAGAGGAGATACCTGAAACCAAAACCAAAGCCATTTCCCATACACCCTCCTCTGTAACACACACGGACACTCTTCTGTGTTTAAGAGTTTAGAGGTTTTCATTTTAAGCTCCCCCCATGTCTCTCCTGCTATTCTTGGATATCAGAAACACTCAACATTCCTGCCTCCTTCTGGTAGAACAGAGTTCCCTGAGGGAAGATTATGAGTGGAGACTGAAGGGAGATGGTCTGTCACTTCATTCTCTTTGCAGTTTCTCTGGGCTTTCACTTTTTCAAATGAAGGATGTTCACACTCTCATGTTTCTTTTAAAAACACTACGGTGCTACTGAGACAGATGGATCCACCACAGCCCAGCTCCACATTTGTAGCCAAGAACTCACCTTGCTCATTTCACCAACTCAGCAGCATTTTCAGTGTCAGAACACCTCTGCCTTTCCCCATCAATCTTATAACTCAGAGATGCTCTAGGACAGGTTTGCATCCTGGATTGGAGCTCCCAACTTGGACTGAAATCTCAGGGAGACTTCCAAGTGTCCTTCTGATGGCACTGGATGCAGGGAGATGCAGCTCCTTCCCTGGCTGCACTGACAGCATTGCCCAGAGCCGGGCACTGGGGACAGCTGTGTCACCCTGAGCCAGCTGTGCCCCCTCCCAGAGCCCCCAGTGCTGGGCAGCTGCTCCCAGCCCTGTGCTCTGCAGAGGGAACTGGGCCCGGGGCTGCAGAGCTGCCCCACGGCTCTGCTGCAGCTCTGCCTGCACAGGAGGGGCTGCACGCCTTGGAGCCCCGGCCCTGAGGGCAGAGGCTTGGCTGGGGGGACAGGAGGGAGGGGGCTTGTTCAGAGGGAGGGGCTGCACTGGAGGGGATCCTCTGGACATCTCTAAACTCTCCCTGCCACAGCATTTCTGGGTTTTGCTTTCTCTCCTTCCCTGATCTTCTCTCTGCTTCCTGGGGATTTTCCTCCTGCAGGTGTTTCCCTGTGCCTGATCTCTCCGTGCCAGCACTCACAGACCCCAAATCTCCTCTCTCCTTGCACTCTCCTTGGCCTGACAGAACCCTGCCTGTTTGCAGGGCACTGGCTGGGGGCAGGTTCTGTTTGCAGCTTGGAGAAAGGACAGCTCAGACTGAGCCTGATGGCTCCAGCAAAGGTGATGCTGGTGCTGTCCATGGGCAGAGTGGCTGAAAGCACATTAGGGATCTTCTGTGAACCTCTTGATCACTAAAAGTAATAGTTTGGATGTCTCAGGTGCTTGTCAAAATTCATAATCAACCGTTAATATCTATTCCTCTCTCCCTGCCATTCTCCAGCAGTAGGAAACTGAATATAAATTCTTAGGAAATTTCCTCATTTTTATCAAAATCCTTGTCTTGGAAACATTCCATAACTGACCAGAACCCCTCAGCATGTCAGAGATTCATGAGCATTTCACCTCCCCTGCAACAGAAATACTCAGAGAATGTACTCACAGGGTCTGTGGGCATTGGGATGTTCCAGCTGTAGGAGATCACTCCAGGAGCTGCAGCTGCATTGTCCTGCAGCCAGAGGTTCCTGTGCCAAGGGCTGCCAGTGATTCTGCCCCAGGCACTTCTCAGCACCTTCCCAGCCCTGACTGATGGAAGCTCTCTGTGCCTCTGTGCTGTGCCTGGGCTGGCTGCAGGCAGTGCCCCAGCCCTGCTGGGCTGGGAGAAGAGCTGCTCATCCAGAGAAATGTGCTTTTGAAGCTCTCCTTGGTTGCCAGGATCACCCTCTGTGCCAGGAGCCCGGCCCCGCTCAGCAGCACAGACACAGCACAAGGACTTTAATGACCCTCTGGGGCTTTGTGCTGAGTCCCTGGACATCAGGCCCTGAGAGGGAGCTGCAGAAACCTCTCCAGAACTCCAAGTCAGAATCCAGCTCCAAAGTTTCTTTAACTTTTAATGGGTCCCACTGAGGGACACGACTGAGAAAGTGTCCCCAGGCCCCAGGCAGAGCAGAGAACTGGAGGCACTGATGACAGGTGGGGACAAAGAGAAGCCAAGTCCTGGTGCCCTGGGGCACAGCAGGGTCTGTGCCACCAAGGGCTGTCAGGAGACACCTTGTCCTGAGGCACTGGGACCTCCTGGCACAGCCCCAGCCAGGCTGGGCACTGTCAGCCCCTTGTCCTGCCCTCACATCCCCCCTAGCCCACATCCCAGTGGCCTCAAGGATCTGCTGGAAGGAGTCCCTGGGGAGCCTTGCTCAGGAATGGCCCTGGGGGCTCCTTCATGCTCCCAGGGACTGCAGGTTTTTCAAAGCACTTTGGCTTTGGCTTTTGCCTTGGAGTCCCTGAGAGCTTTGTGCAGTCATGGCCTCCAATTATCTGCTGTAATTAGTCCCTGGAGAGGCTTTGTCAGGAACAACACTCAGTGGGGCTCATTAATGCTTCAAGGCACTTCAGTTCTTTTAAGTTACTTGGTGTTTCCCTTTTGATCCAGACTCTGTGAGAGGTTTGTGCAATCATGGCCCCAATTATCTGCTTTAACGAGTCCCTTGAGAGCTTTGTACTGACACTCAGTGGGGCTCATTGATGCTTTGAGATACTCGAAGAATTTAAGTTACTTTGGATTGTCCTTTCCACACTGAGTCTCCGAGAGGTTTTTTTGCCATCCTGGCCTCCAGTTCTCTCCTCCAAGGAGTCCATGAGGAGCCTGCATTGGGGATGGACCTCAGTGGCACCCATTAATGCCTTGAGACAGTTCGGGGTTTTCTTCTGACTTTGACTCCTGGAAAGGTTTGTGCAATCTCCTCTTGTGCCCTGAGGTTCCAGGGCTCAGCTCCAAATGCGCCACGGTGCTCATTCGGATCAAGTAAATCCTGAGAAGCCATGGCTCTGCCTTGATTCCCCTGTGCTCTAATGTAGTTTATTAAGAAGTTTTCCTTTTACAGTTATTGAGAAATATTTCAAAGAGCTTCTAAGAAATATGTATTCCTATTTTAAAGAGTGTCTTTTATTGCTGTTCTCTTTAGAGAAGAGCTGATTGCTGCATTCTATGATTGATATTGATGTAGGGCCCCTCCTAAGGAGGTCTGGCCAGGTCAGAGAAGTTTCACCTTGAGGTCTGACCCAGTGTGGACAACCTTGCCCCACATTCCCCAACCCCATGTGAGAAACAATTTTCACTTTCAAAAATGTATATGGTTTTATTAAGACCTTATCAAAATACAACAGAAGAGTTAATAAAGTAAAGAATACAGTGCCAGGAGCAAAGGATTCAGTCACCGTGTGCTCATCTACAAAATGGATGTTCTGTCTTTTATACCTCCAGCCCCTCCCAAAGTCTTGTCAATCCACTCCTCCTTCGCTGTCCAGTGGTGGAGATCACTTTCTTACAGCTTGATTGGAGCTCAGGCGCTGCCATAGCAACAAGCCGACCCTCCCAAATGCCCTGACTACTGAGGGCATCCCGTGATAACAATGCAAGGGGGAAGGGAAAGATAACTATACACCTACAAAACTTCTCTTAACATATACTTAATATTCACCCCTTAATTGTGAGAGTCAACCATAGGATTACTCATCTATAACAAACCCCCATGTTTTTTCTATATGTCATTTTGCTTGAACATTTAATTAAAAATTCTCTCTCTCTTGAATGAGTCATACTAGCATCTGTTGATGTGGGCAAGGACAGTGGGAACAGGAGGAAAATCTCAGGTTTTCCTTAGACTCACTTATTTGGAATGGACAAAAGGGCCTAACAGAGGTCCAGGATGGCTTTGACTCCCATCTATCATGCCTATGTGGTTGCTACCCATAGTCATTGTACCTTAGGGGTCCAGAGGCCAGCTCGGTCTCACCCTCCAGTCCCTGTTGTATTCAAAGACAGTTGGGGAATTACAGTGGTCTGATATGGCCTTTTGTCCCTACCTTACCATAACTACGGGGTTGCTACCCACAGCAGGGCTATGCCATCTTCTTGGTAGCAAACAAAGGGGTCTTGCCCTCCTTCCTTTGTCTTATTTTCTTAAAGAAGCTGCCCCATTACCTTTTACGGTCCCTTGTGTACTTCCCCTCAACAGGTGCTGGTAATTCTCACCCATTAAAACAGGAAGACAGTTCTCAAACTGGCTGGTGGAAGCTTGACTTTGGGCGTCTTGGTGTTTTTCTGGTTGTCTTTCAGTCTCTGCCTGAGAGTCAATCTCGTTTCACCCTGCCTGGATGTTACAGTCCACTCATTGTGTTTTTCCTACTGGGCCTTTAACTCTGTGGGCATGAGTCCATCTGTTGGCATGAGTCCATACCCACTCTGCAGTTCACACGGCTGATTCGGTGGTGAGCAGTTCCTAAAAGGGACCTTCCCACTGAGGAGTTAAATGCTGATCTCTCCATGACTTGATCATTACTTGATCAAATCCTCAGAATTAATGTTATGGATTCTGAAATCCAGAGTGGTAGTTTGAGAAATTGCCCCTTTATGTCTTAGCCCTTCTAAGGTTTCTGCTATAGACATAACGTATTTCTTGGCATTGGCTTCCCCTTCCTCATAGGTGGCAACCCTCTGGGGTGAGGTCAAAAAGGGTAACCCAAATATCATTTCATAGGGTGACACCCCCAGATCTGACTGGGGTTGAGTTCTAAGTCTTAATAAGGACAAAGGGAGACATTTTATCCATGACATTCGGGTTTCAATCATTAGCTTATCTAGAGCTCTTTCAAGAGTTTGATTCATCCTCTCAGTGTGACCAGAACTCTGTGGATGCCATGGAGTATGTAATTCCCATTTACTCCCAGGGTTTGAACAACTTTTTGCAATATTTTAGAGGTGCAATGAGTTCCTTGGTGTCACGATCCGCTTGTGTGGGGTGTCGTGATGGTTCTTTTCACCGATCCCAAAAGTGCAATAAGGCAAACAACAAGGGACTATTAGGTAATCCCAACAAATGCACCTTCATTAGGGGCCAAAACAGTAAATGTGATAGTGGGGATCTGAAAGGAGATAAAAGGATAGAGAGAGAGAGAGAGAAAAGAGGGGGATGGGAATAGCTACCAACACAGGCGAGATCCTCACTGGTCCGGACGATGGGGATTCGTCTGGTTGTGTCAGGGAAGTCTTCAAAGTCCTGGTCAACTCAGGGGTTCAGTAATACTCCACGGAGGAAAAAAGGGGGGAACATGCAGGACAATGAGAGTCTGTTGCAATTGCTGCAGGGGAACAAGTGACTCCACTGAAACCACCAAGGCAGGACGAACACAATGAAGAATAAGTCCATTGGAATTACTGAAGAAGAACAGGTCATGTCATTAGTGGTTTCCCCACTCCCTGTTGTAGGGGTCTCAGTCTCAGTCCTTGGGAGGAGGGTTTTCCATCTCCATCCGTCTGTCACAGTGGTAATGGGGCAGATGAGAGGTCTTCAGTGAGACACCACTAGGGTCACCCCAAAAGTTCATTCGGCTTCAGGAGGAGAGTGGGCAAAGATACACCAGGCCGTTCCTTGCTGTGTTCATGCCAGGTCCTTGCCGATTCCTTGCCAAGTCCTTGCCAAGTCCTTGCCAGGCCTTGTTCGGAACAGCTAATGTAACAGTGCAGCAGCTGCACCTGCACTGCTGCTCTCTCCAAGCCGGTACTGCAGTGGGGAAGGGGGTTTCTCCTTGTGGCAATCGGTAGACAAATGTGGGGGCTTCAGACGGCCTCTTACACTTGGTCTGAATCAATCCTCTTCACCATCCCATGTTGGGGAATGATTGATTCCAGAAGTGTTTTACTCACAGCATTGGCATTGGCTTTAACCGTGGGTACCGCCTCTACCCAATGACTCAGGTCACCTACTATCACTAGCAAAAACTTCCACCGTTGTACCTGGGGAAGCTCGGTAAAGTCTACTTGGATGTTTTGAAAGGGCTGTAAGGCTACTTCTCGCCCTCCTCTGGTGTTTTCCTCATGACCTTCTCATTTACTTGTTGGCATATCACACACCTTTCAATTACCTGCTTAGCTATCCCAAAAATTCCTATGCAGGCCCAGTACCTTAGAAATTGATCACTTAGCGCTTGTGTACCGCAGTGTGTTGTTCCATGTATGCCTTCTAGCATTTTCCTGGCAAGGGGTTTATTCAACATTTGCCTCCCATCTGCTAATCTCCACTTCCCTTTGTTATCTTTCTTGGCTCCTGTTTTGAGGAATTCTTTCTCTTTCGTCTCACTGAATACGGGGACTTCTTGCATTTCTCTCATGGGGGTTAATGCTATCATTAGTTTTCCTGTCCCTGATTCGGCTGAATTCTTAGCATCTAAATCTGCTAAATGGTTCCCTCTTGCTTCTTGAGTCACACCTTTTTTATGTCCTTTAACATATACTGCTGCCACTTCTTCTGGTAATTGTAATGTTTCTAACACTTCTAAAATAAGTTTTTAGTTCCTTTCCCCTTGAATTTAATAGCCCACTCTCTTCCCAAATTTTTCCAAAGGTATGCACTACTCCAAAAGCATATTTTGAGTCTGTATATATTGTTTCTCTTTTCTGTGTTCATATTTCCAGAGCTCACTTAAGGGCATACAACTCACATGCTTGGGCTGACCAGTTGGAAGGTGACTTTCCTTTTTCTAGGGTCACTAACTCTTCATCTGCTATAGCCTACCCCAATACCCTGTGCCCTGGATTACCCGTGAAAATCCATCGATGTACAATCGTTTTCCACCTGGAGTGGTTGATCTGTTAGGTCCTCTCTTACTTTACTTTGATAGTTTATAACTTCTAAGCAATTATATATTAATTCCTCACCTGGTTTTCCATCTAAAACTGGGCAGGGTTGAGTTGGTTACTCACGACTAGCTCTAAACCATTATCTATTAACATGGCTTCATATTTTAGTACTTGGGAATCAGTGAGCCATTTCTCAGCCTTTTAGCTGAGGATACTCCTTACTGAGTGTGGGGTATATTTTTTCAGTTTTCCCCCAAAGGTTAATTTTTTGCTTTCTTCTACGAGTGGGGCGCTCGCTGCCACCGCCTGAATGCAGGTTGGCCACCCCCAGCTGACAGGGTCTTGCAGTTTTGATAAATAGGCCACTGGTTTCCTGGATCCTCCCCGGTCCTGGGCTAACACTCCATGTGCTGCCCCTTTTTCTATATCCACAAACAGATAGAAGGGTTTGTCTAAGGCAGGAAGACTCAGTGCTGCTGCACTGACTAATATTTGCTTTAAAGCTTCAAAATTTGCTTGTCATCTTCTTCCCACCTAATCTCTTCCTCTACTAACTTTTCAAACAAGAACCTGATGGCCTGCATGTATCCTTCAATCCATAGCCTACAATATCCCAACAGGCCTAAAAACCTTCTGACTTCTCTCTTAGTTTTTGGTCATGGGAGTGAGGCTATTCCTGCAATTCTCTCAGGGTTCAGCTGCTGGCTCCCTTGACAAATCTCACGTCCTAGGCATTTTACTTCCCTCCCTACAGATTTGAGTTTCCCTTTTGATACTCAAAGTCCTTGGTCCACCCAAAAATTTACCAGTGCTGTGGTGGATTCTCGAACTTTGAGATAACTTGAGAGGAGCCCAGTGTTCCTTGCTCCCCTGTGCTGACACGTGAGTGTTTTTCTGGTTTCGGGATGGCCCTGGCTGTGTGAGGGGTGCTACGTGGACATGAGACAGCCGGTCCTGTCCCGCTGGGTCCCAGCAGTGCCTCACAGCAGTCCTCCATCCACGTCAGGATGCTGGCCAAGAGAGGTCCTGGAAGATGAGGCAGCTGATTTTAAGCTTGTGCAGGTGCCTACAGGCCAAGGCCAACGGTGTTCCCTCAGGATACAACAGTCCTGAGGCGTCTCCCTAATTCAAAGAAATCAGCTGACAAATGCATTGTCAGCCAAAAGCCCTTTTATTGACCTGGCAGGAGGGCAGGCGTCTGCACCCCACTAAAGTGTTTCTCTGCCACATATAAATTTCAGTGGGTTGATGTAGGAGTTGTATCAAAATCACCATCCATCTTTACACTGCTGAGGTGATTCCATAGGCAGGCGGTTGGAAATACATTGTGTCAGATTCCCATACTTGAAGCTGATGTCCAGGCCCTGGCCAGGAGCGGTCTCGATGCCCCAAAGCAGCACAAAGTCTTCCTCACGGCTTCCCTGCACAGGGCTGATTCCACACTTGCCCTTATTTCTTCTGGTAGACTGTGTCTAAAGCTTTTTGTCAGGTCACTCTCATGTCAAGTTAGGCCTGCCAGGTTTTTGTTATGCTAACTGCTGCTAAGTACTTAGGCATGTCTGTGCTAATTACTTGTTTACTCATGTGAATGTCTTGTGCTTACTTATGTCAAACCAAGGCCTTGTTCCATCCCCAAAGGTGCCTGAGGCCACCCGCTCCTTGTGGCACCAGTTGCTTTCCTGTGGAATGTTCTCCCTCCCCGAGGGTAAAGAGGGAGCTGCAGAAAGAGCTTGCCAGGCTGCTCTCCATCCTTTCCCAGCACTCCTGGTGAAGTGGAGAAGTCCGAGCTGAGCGCAAAGGTGCAAATGGAGCAGCCATGCACAGGAAGGCTCGGTGGGAAGGATGATCCAGGATCCATAGGCCTGGCAGCCTGAGCGTGCTCCAGGGGAAGGCCTTGGAGCAGATCCTCCTGAGTGCCATCCCACGGCACCTGCAGGGAACCAGGGCGTCTGCTGGAGGGTGGGAAAGCTCTGCGGAGGGACGGGGACAGCTGGGGCTCCTGGCGGGGTGTTGAGGGCTTCTATGCGGGAGTTTGGGGGGCTTGGTGCTGGTGGGGTGTTGGAGAAGGAGTTGTCTGGAAGGTGAGAGGTCTAGGCTGGAATTTGAGTCAGTTTGAAGGCAGCATCTGTGCTTTGGCACAGCTTTGGTTAGGGAGGGCAGAAAGAATATCTGTGACTTTTCCTCTTCATGGTCCTGATTGTCCTGCAGGGAACAAGAGGGGAGAGCTGTATTTTACTGGCCACTCAGATCTCTGTACCAGGGGGAGGATTAGCCCTTTTGCCAACTACTAATTTCTTTTGGCCACTTTTGTACCACTGAGTGGACTCTTATTTCTTGAGAGCTTTTATTCCTTAAGAGAATGAGGATATTATCATCCCTACATAGAAAACCAAAGAATGGCCCTTGTTTTTGCCCTTTTTTTCTGTAGTGCTCTGTTCTGTAAAGTGACCCTCAGTGGATGAGGTTAAGGCAAATGATTTGCTGCTTTGAGATTGGAAGCAAAATTCCAACTCTTCACCTCCCCAGGCCATCCCAATTAATTTGGGAAGTTTGCAACTTTTTGGAACTACTTGAGTTGAGCAATGGGAAGTAAAGCTTTCCTGAACTGAGGATTCTTACTTGCCAGACTCTTCTGTGCCTTCACCGCTAATGTGTTTTTGTGCTGAAGGCAATAACTGCAATGAGAAAATAATTTCAGCATGGAGTAAGAGCTTCTGACAGAGACCAAGTGTTGCCAGCAGTTGCTCCAGGTGCTCCTGCCAACAGCCCCTGCAGGCAGGAGTGCAGCCCCCAATGCATGTCGGCTTTGGCTCCCTCTGGCACAGAAGCCCCCCATGGGCACAGCTCTCTGGGGCAGGAGATGGGCACCGGTGCTGCCAGGGCTCGGGGGGTGGCAGGTCTGCTTGGGCAGGGACTCTGCCACACCTGCTGATGTCAGCGCTCCCCGGGCCCCAGGGGTCAGAGCAGCATTCCTGCCCTGGCCCACACGTTCCTTGTCTGTGTCACACCCGCGGGTTTAGGATGGCCACCAGCTGGGACGTGTCCCAAGGAGGCCGTGCCAGCTTCTGTGAAGGCCCCGTGCCCCTCCCAGCGCGGCTGCGTCGACAGCCCTGGGGGCTCCTTCTGCTGCCCTGAGCCTGCAGGGCAGGGCAGAGTTTGCTGATGGTTTGAGCAGTTCCTAAAGATCCTGTCGGGCTGTCTTAGACACTTGGGGTGAGGGATTCCTTCCAACCTGATCCACTTTGGGTGGGCTGGGGGCAGCCCCAGGGCAGGGGGCAGTGTGTGCAGGGGCCCTTTGTGACACGGTGCAGCACGGTCACCGTGGCATGGAACGGGACAGCATGTCCAAGGGCCCTTTGTGACACGGGGTGACATAGGAGCTGGTGGTGACAAGACCACGCCACAGTGCTCGGAGCACGCGACGGGACAGGTCGGGACAGAGCGGTGCCGTGAGGAGCCCCCGCACAGCGCACTCTTTCGTGTCTGACCCGGAGCTTTTCCGAGGTGTTATTCCTGCAGCTGACCTCGAGGCCAGACCACAGGACTTGGTGAACCGTGGCCTCCCCGAGGCTTCTATCCTGCAGGTGTCCTCGAGGGCAGACTGTGGGACTTGGTGCCCCAGAGGCATCTCCCATCCCTGCCACCGGTGCCCTTGAGGCCAGACCACAATCCTTCACAGGAGTCTCCTGTCCTTGTGGCAGGAGCCCTGGAGACCAGAGTGCAGGACTTGCTGTCCTGTAGCATTCCTGAGGCTTCTCTCTTGAAGGTGCCTTCCAGGCATGACTGCAGGCCTTGCTGACTCTGAGCTTTTCCGAGGCATCTCTCCTGCAAGTAGCCACAAATCCAGTCACTGACATGGAGCAGAGACCCACGAGAGTGCCCAAGCTGGCCTGTGAGGAGGAAGAGGAAGAAGGCGCTGGAGCTGGCCCTGCACAGGAGACCTGTGCTGCCCTGCTGGATATGCTCGTAGAGGAGGGGTTTTCCAATCCAAAGCAAGTAAGCAGCCTGTGGCCAGGATTTCATCCTCCCAGGAATTGCTTGGCCTCCCAAGCCATGCCTACTGGTCACTGGAAGCCTCTGAGGCCATGGCAGTGTGGTGGGAAGGGAAGCACTTCCCTGGGGAAGCTGGGGACATTCCTCCCTCTGGCAGCTTTCCAAGTCTCCCCTGCCTTCGCCAGGTGCCTGCCATGGTGAGGTACATCCACCAGTGGCTCATGGCCAGTCAGTTTGCTGAGCACAGGCTGAACAGGGCCCTGCTGGATCTCACCAACGAACAGCCTGCTGATGTAGTAATGTGTCCTGGTTTTGGGCAAATTTGGGAGAAAACCTTCAGAAGGAGCCCCCAGAGAGCAAACCCCCCCACCGCCCCTCCCCCACCTGGTTCAGGAAGAATTTCCTCAGAGAGTAGTGGAAACAACCTTTTTATTGAGCAGGCAAAGCACTCCCCAGCACAAAAAATGAACAGCACCAGATGACAAAAAGTCTTTCTATGCTCTGAAGAGGTGACAAATTCAGAAAGTCTCTCCTGGGAGTGGTTGCCCAGTTATTGGTCTCCAGTGCTGGGGATGGCTGTTGCAGGTCACAAAATGCTGGCTCTCAGTGTTTCTTGGTGTTTCCCAGGTCCCAGTCCTGAGCAGGTTCAAATGGTATTCAGGAAAGGGAAAGAAAAAAAACAGTCCAGGGAAAAAATTGGATTGCCTAGCTAAACTAACTAATAAGCAAAAGCAAGGGCAAAAGCAAAAAGCAGGAGCAAGAGCAAAGTGAAAGCAAGCAAGCCAGCAAGCAAGCAAGAAAGCCAGCAAGCCCTAGCCTCTCTCCTAGACACAGACTTTGGGGAGAGGTGAGCCAGCTGATAACAAGACAAAACAAACCTTCACTTTTTGGAGCCAGTCCTGAAGGCACAGAACATAACATCAAGCATAAACAGAACACACGATTGCGGATGCAAGCACCATAACATCACCCTAGGACATTCCACCCCTTATCTCCGAATCGTCAACATAACTACCAAACGTCATGTAAAAACTTCATCAAGTAAAAACTTCCATCTTTCACTTACTCAGACACATTTCCTTCCATCTCACTCGCTCAAACCTTTGACACACATTTCCTTCTATCTCACTTGCTCAAACCTTCGACACTTACACATTTCCTTCTGTCTCATGTCTGTCTGGTTTAATGTAAAGACAGTGGCAGTAACATCCAACAAACAGTGATATTTGCATATGAGATCTCCCTGAGGTACACATCGAGTTCTTCCATATTTCTGCATTATTCACCATGTACAACCTGGTCCCTGAGCAAAGACAATCCCACAAATGGGTTTGTCTGTACTCGAGGCAGAGTTGATCCACACTGTCTTCCCTAACAAACCTCTGATATGTGCCACTGGGACTTTATCTCCGTCTACTATATTCAGGGACTCAGACTGGGCAGGACCTCTCCATTGGTGGAACCTCGGGTGTTAACTAACCAGGTGGCCTTTGCTAAATGCTGCTCCCAGTTTTTGAAAGATCCCCCACCCAATGCTTTCAAGGTGGTTTCTAACAGTCCATTGTACCTCTCCACTTTGCCTGCAGCTGGTGCATGGTAGGGGATATGGTGCACCCACTCAATGCCATGTTCCCTAGCCCAGGTGTTGATAAGGCTGTTCTTGAAATGAGTCCCGTTGTCAGACCCAATCCTATCAGGGGTACCATGCCTGCACAGGATTTACTTTTCAAGGCCCAGGATGGTGCTCCGGGCAGTGGCGTGAGGCACAGGGGAAGTCTCCAACCATCCCGTGGTGGCTTCTACCATTGTGAGCACGTAGCGCTTGCCTTGGCGTGTCTGGGGCAGTGTGATGTAGTCAATCTGCCAGGCCCCCCCATACCTGTACTTGGACCACCGCTCACCATGCCAGAGGGGCTTCACTCGCTTGGCCTGCTTGATCTCAGCACACATCTCACAGTCATTGATAACCTGAGAAATACTGTCCATGGTTAAATCCACCCCTCGGTCTCATGCCCACTTGTGGGTGGCATCTCTACCCTGATGATCTGAGGCATCATGGGCTCATTGAGCTAGGAACAATTCCCCGTTATGTTGCCAATTCAAGTCTATCTTTGACACCTCTATCATTGCAGCCTGATCTACCTGCTCGTTGTTTCAGTGTTCCTCATTAGCCCGACTCTTGGGGACATGGGCATCTACATGACAGACTTTCACACACACATTTTCTACCCAAGAGGCAATGTCTTTCCACACATCAGTAGCCCAGATTGGTTTTCCTCTACGCTGCCAGGTGGCCTTTTTCCACCTTTCCAGCCAGCCCCACAGAGCATTGGCTACCATCCAAGAATCCATATAAAGGTCGAGCTTTGGTCACTTCTCTCTCAGCAATGTCCAGGGCCAGCTGAACGGCCTTGACTTCAGCAAGTTGACTTGATCCACCTTCTCCTTTGGTAGCTTGTGCTACGTGTTGTGTGGGGCTCCATACGGCTGCTTTCCACTTCCATTTCGTCCCTACAATGCCACAGGAATCGTCAGTGAAAACAGCGTATCGAGTTTCATCTGCTGGTAGTTGGTTGCATGGTGCACCTTCTTTAGCCCTTGTCACTTGTTCCTGCTGCTCTCCGTCAGTGAGACCAAAGTTCTCACCAGCAGCCAGTTTGTAATTATCTCCAAAATCCCAGGGCGATTCAGGTTTCCAATCCGGGTGTGCTGCATGATGAGAGTAATCCATTTGCTCCATGTGGCAGCAGTGTCATGGAGGGTAGTGGGAACCTTTCCTTTAAACATCCACCCCAGTGCCGTCAGTCAGGGTGCCAGGAGGAGTGGTGCTTCTGTGGCAATCACCTCGGAGGCAGCTTGAACTCCTTCATAGGCAGCCAAGATTTCCTTCTCTGTGGGAGTGCATTTGGCTTCAGACCCTCTGTAATTTCAGCTGCAGAATCCCAGTGGTCGGCCTCGAGTCTCCCCAGGCACCTTCTTCCAAAGGCTCCAGGACAGACCATCATTCCCAGCTGCAGAGTAGAGCACATTCTTCATCTCTGGTCCCATCCTGACTGGGCCAAGGGCAACTGCCTGAGCAATCTCCTGCTTGATCTGGGCGAAAGCTTGTTGGTGTTCAGGGCCCCAGAGGAAATCGTTCTTCTTGTAGGTGACCAGGTAGGGAGGGCTCACAATCTGGCTGTACTCGGGAATGTTCTGGAGGAATTCTATGCCCAGAATACCCAGGGCCTCTGGGCCGGTCACAATAGGATGTTTCTGCCACTCCTTCCCAGTCAGGCTCACCTCGGCTCCCAACAGGGCCAATTGCTGTGATCCCCCCGTCACCCCAGCAATGGAAACAGGTTCTGCCCCCACATGTCCCAATGGTATCAGGGTACACTGCGCTCCAGTATCAACTAAGGTGTCGCATTTTTGTGGCTCTGATGTGCCAGGCCATCAGATCTACACTGACCAAAGATCCGGTTTTCCCGTGCCTCTCCCTGGCTCGAGGCAGGGCCCCTCTAGCCCTGGTTATCCTTTCTTCCCTGGGCATTCATACTAGAGGTACCTTCAAGGGGATCTGACAGATCATACCCGGCAGCTCGGTCACTGGAGGCTGAGTCTACCTTCACCTTACTGTAATCCTCTCGGCTAGTGTTTCCCTCCTTGAGTTGACACACCCATGCTGCCAGGACAGAAGTGAGTTGATGTACTTCAGACCTGATTAGCATAAAAAATTTGATAATCAGAATGCCTTGGCAAGAACAAACAGAGCTTTGAAGACTGCAAGAAGACTGAATCAAGAAAGAAGATTGAATCAACTTCTATTAACAAGAGATGCTGCAAAATGGATGTTCGTTTGTGATGATTAACACAATTATTGTAGAAAAAATTACTGGTCTTCCTAGAATTTGTATAAGCATATGTAGTCCATGTGAAAAACACGTTCACTCTCCTGTCAAAATGTAAAAAGTTTAATAAAAGACAATAGGAGACAAGGACCATGGAGCAAAGGTTATTTATGGCCGGGTGCATCTTGGCACTCAGCCAAGACCACCCTGTTACCTTCAGGGATCCCCCTTAAATACCTTTTCCCTTACACCAGCCTGCTGCATATTCATAGCCCCTTATGCATATCCATAAACGAGTTTACATTTTCCAACAAATATTTTACATGGCCCCTCTTTGGGTCTGCCTTTTCAGAGCATGCGTGTTCCTTGGCTGGGGTTTGGCTCCTTCTCTTTATCCCTTCCAGTTCGGGCCTTGATCCGCACTGCCTTCAGACGGTGAGTGCTGATGGTTGGCAGATCTGTACAGGTGTGCTCATCCTGTGTTCATTGGATGTTATCCCATCCAAGCAGGCATTTTAACACAAGCATACTTCCATCAGCTATTGCACTACTGTGTCTAAGCCTAATTAACAACAAAATTAAAAACTATATATTTGGAACAAAGTTACTTTAACATCACATATATAAAATCCATTTTAATATTTGCAAAAACCCAATATTATAATATATATCTAGAACACTTCTCTCCTGCAAGTAAGGGCTGACACAGCTTGGCTTCTTCAACCTGGGCAAGAGACTTAGACTTGACCCAACTGTGGCCTTCCAGTACCTGAGGGCAAGCTACAGGAAAGATGGACAGGGACTTTGTATGAGGGCAGGCAAGGACAGGACAAGGGAGAATGGATCCAGGTGGAAAGAGAGTCGGTTTAGGTAAGGAATTCAGAAAAAATTCTCTCCTGGAACAGGTTGCCCAGAGAAGGTGTGGCTGTCCCGTCCCTGACAGTGTTCAAGGCCAGGCTGCATGGAGCTCTAGACAAGCCGGGCTAGTGCAAGGGGTCCCCAGCCACAGCAGGGGGGTTGCAGCCGTGTGATTTTTCAGATCCTTTCCAAACCAAACCATGCCACGACTCCATGATTCTGGGATACTTCCCCTCCTCATCCTCTGGCAGAAAAAGGATCTTGGCCCCAAGCTCCACATTGCAGACCATGTCTTTTGGCAGCCTGCAACTGTCTCAACAGAGGATGAAAAGAGATGACATTACTGATACGATTTCCCTTTTCTACTTGAAAATTAAATGCTCCACTCCTGTCCACTCTCGCAAAAGTGTCTGAAGAGGCAATTCTTCCCCGTGAAATGCTTCGTCTCAGCCAAAGAAGAAAGAAGCCACAAGCCAACACGCTTCTTTATTGCTACATTGTTTGATTTGGTTACTTCTTTAATAGGAATTACTTTGGGGTTTTATTTGTCAGTTTCTCTCTTTCGTTCCTCGGGGCGCGCGGCGGCTCCTCCGTTGGGTTCGCGGAGGCAACGGAGGAACGTTCGCGAGCTCCGGCGGTTCCGCAGCAGCAGCAGCAGCAGCAGCAGCAGCAGCAGCAGCAGCAGCAGCAGCAGCAGCAGCAGAAGCAGCGCTTCTCTCGATCGGTTTTCCGCTCGATTTTCCACTCGCTCCCCATCCCCTTCTCCCTCTCACACTCACTCTATTCCCGTCCCGTCCCGTCCGTGTTCTGCCTCTCCCAGCCCGGCTCATGCCGCGTCCCGCAAGGCGCCGCTCGGCGGGGCCGCCCCGTGCCCGGCCCTGCCCGTCCCGCCGTGGAGCCGCCTCGGCCGGGCTCTCTCCGTACTGGCTGTGGCACTTCTGGAAGTGCCTCTTGCTCTGGTGCTGGCGGAGCAGCGCGGTCTTTTGGCTCCGCCTGGCGCGGGCTCTGGGCTGGCCCCGGCCGAGGCCCCGGCCCCGAACCAAGCCCCTCCCGCGGTTCCGCCCGCAGCCGCCCCGCTGCCGCCCCGCGCCCGCCCCGGCCCCGACAGCGTCGCCAGCAGCTTCCCCGCTCCGAGCTCCGCCGCTGCTCAGCTCGGCCGCCGGCCCCGAGCCGCCGCAGCCCGGGGCGGCTCGGCAAGCAGCAGCGCGCCGGGCGGTCGGGTTCCCGGGGCAGAAGAGCGGGAGCGCGGTGCCGCCCCCACGGACGGAGAAGCCTGCCCTGGAGCAGCTCTACCGGGAGGGCCCGCTGCTGGGGAGCGGCGGCTGCGGCAGCGTTTACTCCGGGACCCGGCTCGCCGACGGCGCCCCGGTAAGAGACGGGGCCGGAGCGGAGGGGGCGGCGGGCGGCGAGCGGCGGGCGGGGAGCTCAGCCCGGCGCTCGCCTTGGCTTGCAGGTGGCCATCAAGCGAGTGCGCCGGGATCGCATCTCGGAGTGGGCGCGGCTGGTGAGTGAGCGGGGCCAGCGGGAGAAGCCGGCGGGGCGTGCCGGGCGGGGCTAGGGCGAGGCCCGGCAGGGTGGCAGCCGGAACGCTGCGAGGGCAGCGAGCGGGGAGTGAGCGGGGGCCGCGCAGCGTCCCGGGCCGGGCAATAGCCAGCGGCGCTGGGGCCGGGCAGGGGATGCCCAAGGCACGGCGCAGCATCGGCCCCGCTGAGGGCATCGCGGTCCCCCCGCAGCACAACGGCGCCCTTGTGCCCATGGAGCTGGCGCTACTGTGGATGGTGTCGTGCCCTGGCTTCCGCGGCATCGTGCGGCTCCTGGACTGGTTCGAGCTGCCCGACGGCTTCGCGCTGGTCATGGAGCGTCCGCAGCGCTGTCAGGACCTCTGGGACTTCCTGGCCGAGCAGGGGTTCCTGACGGAGCCCGTGGCGCGGGGGCTGTTCCGCCAGGTGCTGGAGGCCGTGCGGCACTGCACCAGCCGCGGCGTCCTGCACCGCGACATCAAGGCCGAGAACGTCCTCGTCGACCTTGCCACGGGCGAGGCCAAGCTCATCGACTTCGGCTGCGGCACGATCCTCCAGGACACGTTCTACACCCGGATGTCAGGTGAGCCCAAAGCCGGGGCCCAGCCGGGCAGCAGAGGTTCCCCCCTTTGCTGGCAGAGGGGGAAGAGGGAGGCAGGGAGAAAGGGCAGGAGGGGGAATCCTTCTTCAGCTGGCTGCAGCCAAGTTGCTTTTCGGCGGGGCAGGAGCTGGCTGTTGTGGAACGGGAGCTGGCTGGGAGGGAGGGAGGGAGGGAGCAGCATGGGCCTGATGAGCTGTGCCCGTGTCCCATAGGAACGCCGGAGTACTGCCCACCGGAGTGGATCCTCTTTGGCTGCTACCATGGCCAGCCAGCCACCATCTGGTCCCTGGGCATCCTGCTTTATGACCTGGTCTGCGGGGACCTTCCTTTCCATACAAACAGGGACATCGTCCAGGGCCAACTCTTCTTCCCACCCCGGGTGTCTCAAGGTGAGGATGCGCCTTCAAGGCTCGGGAGGAAGAGCGGGGTTGGGAGGGGGCAGCTGGCACAGAAGCGTCCCGCTCCAGCAGCTAGTGAGGAGGTTGATCTCCTGGGTTAGCTGGAGGAGGTGGCACGTGTGCCTCTGGGCTGCTCTCCTCCGGAAGGGAGGATCAATGGGAAGCTTTTGGCTGCAGCTCCGAGCACTCCTAGCGTGGCCTGGGCACCATGGAATGTGGGAGAGCACGGACAGGAGCCTTGTCCCACTGAGTGGCGGTTTCTGGTTTCTCTGCAGAGTGCCAGCACCTCATCAGGTGGTGTTTATCCATGGAACCCGCAGACAGGCCATCACTGGAAGACCTTTTTGAGCATTCTTGGCTGCAGGAGCCCTGCCTGGCCCAGGAGACAGCAGAGATCCATCCCTCTGCTCAGTAGGATCCAGGAGCCCAGCAAGTACCCGCTGCACATGTCTCGTGGCACTCCAAGAAAACCCCGGAGCGTTTCCCTGTGGCCGCGGCCCGGAGGAGAGAGCGCAGCCAAGGAGATGCTTCCGCTGGTCCCCAGCGAGTTGTGGAGGGAGCGTCTCAGTGCTCCCCGTCCCATTGGAGAAGGGGTGGCAGTGCGGTGAAGGTGCCACGGACTGGAACAGGGGAAACATCCCCCTGCAGCTCAATGGCATCGAGATGAGCCCGCAAGCCGAGGCATAGCTGGCGTGTTCTTCTGGAGCACCACATGGAGCTGGGAACACCATCCTCGAGCTGGCCGCTGGCGGGGCAAAGCTGAGTGGCTTTGGCTGCGGCCCCTTCCTGGAGGACACGCTCTGCGCCCCGATGAAATCAAGATGAGTCCCCAGCCGGCGCAGGGGCGGGGGGATGCTCGAGCTTCCAGGCATGGCAGGGCTCGGACTGGCCACGCGCCGTAGGTTCCCCGCTTGGCGGCCCTGGGGAATATTAATTTTTCCCCCGGCCGCCAAGCTGCTTTTTGGTGGGAGAGGGGACGGGTGTTGTGGAAGGGGAGCCGGCTCCTGGCCTTGCTGACAGCTTCTGCCAGCCAGCCTGGCATGGGCTGGGGTGGGGGCAGCCAGCCTGACAAAGCATCCATCCATGTGGATGGGGGCAGCAGAGGGGGACGGGTTCTGAAGCCATGCCCCAGCTGATCTGCTTTGCAGGCCCTTGAGGAAGGGGTGCGTTTAAGGGCAGGAAAGGTGGGGTTTTTCCCCACCCATGGACAGGTTTAATTCTCGCATGGAGTGCTCAGACCCTCCTCAGGCCCGTGAAACGGTGACAGGCTTTGTAGCTTCTTCTTGTTTCCAGGTCTTGTTTAGAATTGATTTCATGAAATTGTTCTTTGTTTTCCCAGGAAGATTACACCTGGTGCCCGGACCGGACGGGGAAGCGCCTGCACCGTCCCTGGAGCACCTCCAGTGCCAGCGCTACCCCAGGGGCCACGGTCTGCGGGGACATCCCCTTCAAGAAGAACGAGGACCTCGTGCGAAATCGGCTCCTCTCCTGGCAGCAGGTCTCCAGAGGTGGGCACCCGGCTCCACAGCTGGGCTGGCAGAAGGGCTTCGGGCAGAGGGCAGCAGGCACACGGGCATCCTGCCCTTACAGCTGCTGAGGAGGCTGCTGTGCTGTGCTTAAGCAGAGGAGGTGGAACATGGCCTGCCACGCTGCCCTTCTCTCCAAACAGAGAATGGCTCGGGAGGTTTGGGCTCTGAGCACAGCCAGCAGCCTGGCCCGGGCCCAGGCCATGGTGGGACAGGGGGACAGGAGCCTTCTGTGACTGACCGTGGCTCTCTGGTTTCTCTCCACAGGCTGCCAGCACCTCATGCCATGGAAACGGCTCCGCTCGGCCTGCCAGTCTGGGAGGGCTGGAGGGCAGCGGGTGCTCATTTGCTGTCAAAAATAAATTGGTTTTTTTTTTTGTCATGTCACGATCACAGCATTTCTTTCATCCTTTTCCAAGGTTTTGGCCTCCCTTCCTCCAGGCTAATCTTTTTGTGTCCTTCCTCAGCCACTTGATGGCATTTGGCAGGGGGGGTTAAGCAATGTTAAAAGTTCAACAACAGCTCCTGTTGCCAACTGCAGCAGCCCCTTCAAGAGCCCTGAGCTACCAGTGAGGTCCACGTCTGCCTTGCAAAAGGGAGTGGTTTGCAGCCATGGGGTTGTCGCCCTGCTGCAAAAGCTGGGAGGAAATAACAAGTGGCAAAATGCCAATTTGGCTCAAGCCCTGCCCAGGTTCTTCATCTTTTCCCTCTGCTCAGTGATAGGCAGGCAGGGCTGGACTCCAGCGAGGTTCAAGCTCTTGGCGCTCCCTGGCATCAAGGGGATCAAGTCAACTCTTGTATGCAGTGACTGCAATAGAGCTCCTGAAGGAAAAAAGGGAATGTCATGAGGTGGGGCCTCCTTCTTGTCCCCTTTGTCTGCCCAGGAGCCCCTTGGAAAGGGAAATGCCCACACGGGTTTATCTGACTCCTTCCCAGCCAGCCTTTCCCTCACTCCCGGGTCTCATTTGCTCCGCAGGCTTCACCAGCTCGCTCAGCTCGGAGGAGCTCTCAGAGGAGAAAACGCTGCCTGGCGTGGGGCTGTCTGATCCCTGTCTCATCTGGATTCCATTTGCCCCGCTCCCTCCCCCATCCAAGAGACCCAAGGATGCCCCGCAGCCCCACGGTCCTGCAGCAGATGCCGGGCACATTCCCTCCTCCGCTCCTTGGTGGCCCTGGGGAGGCTCCAGAGCCCTCCCTTTGTGTGGGACAGCTGCTGCAGCACCGCTGTGCCTGCGTGCGAGCAGCGCCCGAGGAGCAGCTGCGCAAGTTCTGAGTCTGAAGCGGAATCCTCGGCGCACACAAATGACAACTGGCATCTCAGGGGCTGCCAGGAGAAGCTGAATCCATCTGCTCGCTGCCCTTTCGAGCCATAGCCTCGCCGATGCAATTGGAAGAATTGCCCCTGCCCAGGAAGCTCTCAGGTAGAAGAGAGGAGCAAAAGCCACGTGTTTCTGAAACACGAAATGTCAGAATGAGGTTCCTTAACACTAATTTGCTATTTAAGAGGGGATCATTTATTGAGGCCTGAGGCCCAGTGAGGGATAAATCCTAACCTGACGTGGACATGTAATTCTACCAGTGTGTTGTTCATATACAGTCGCTAAATGCCAATTACAATTTACCCATTTCCATAAATCCCACCCCAAGTTCCCAGATTCAGTCCTTGTTTTCTCTATCACTGCACCCTTGAGCCAGATGTGTTCTTCTTCTCTTCCAGCCATCCTTGCTGGGAAAGCAGCCCCTGCATGCCTTTTTCCTGTGCTGGAAGTTCACAGGCACGGTAAAAATGGAATGAACCCTTTGGGTCTCAAGGCCAAGGCTTTGTGTGGCCAGGCAGGGGCAGGCAGGAGGCAGAGCTGTCAGCAAAGGAAGGGGCCAGCGAGGTGGGGCAGCCGGGGGATGACGACAGCCTGCAGGGACAGAGGCCAGGGCAGGGACACCGCAGGACAGCCTGGGCTGCAGAGGGCACAGGGATGTGCAGCAGCTGCAAGGCCCTGACAGAGCCAACCTGTGCAGCCCTTTGGCCATGGCTGCTGGCCCTGGGCCTGAGGCCACGAGGGGACAAGTGACCCTTGCAGCCCTGGGGCCTCATTGCCTCCTTGTCCCTGCACAGCAGCCTGGCAGGGGCCGCCCCATGGTCCTGCCCTTGGCATGGCACATCCCCACATGCCAGTGCCCATCCCGGGAAGAGCCCTGAGCAAGGAGGGAGGGACAGGATCTGCCTTGCCTGGGGCTGGGGCTCAGCCTTGGCCCTTTGCATTCCTGAAACACATCCAGGTTTGCTCAGCGCCAGAGACACCTTTGCCTTGTTTGTCCCCACCTGTCATCACTGCCTGGGGCCTGGGGACACTTTGATATGAATTGTGTCCTTGAGTGGAACCCATTAACAGTTAAAGAAAGTTTGGACTTTGAATCTGACTTTTTGAGTTCTTGAGAAGCTCTTTGAGCACACTCTGAGGGACTGGGTCTGATGCAAACAGCACCACAGCCCCAGAGGTCATTAAAGTCCTGGTGCTGTGTCTGTGCTGCTGAGCTGGGCCGGGCTCCTGGCCCCGAGGCAGCTCCTGGCAAGGGCAGCGCTGCAGAGAGACAGCTCTGGCCAGGAGCAGCTCCTGTGCACAGCCCAGCAGGGCTGGGGCACTGCCAGGGCACCCCAGGGACACGAGCAGGGCACAGACAGAGCTCACAGGGGCTCAGCACTGGCAGGGGCTGTGGGGTGTCCCAGAGGGGGCTGTGTCACCGCAGCAGCTCTGTGGCTGTGTCACGGAGGCACAGAGCAGCTGTGATGTCAGAGAGGGGCTGTGTGACAGCACAGAGTGGGTTGTGTGAGGTCACAGATTGGGCTATGACATCCCAGAGTGTGTTGTGTGAGGTCATCAAGCAGCTATGGCATGACAGAGGGGACTGTGTGACATCACAGAGCAGGCTGTGACATCATGGCATGGCTGTATGACATCATAGAGCAGGCAGTGAGGTCAAAGTGTGTGCTGTGACATTACAGAGTGGCAGCATGACATCACAGGGAGGGTTTTGTGACATCATGGAGGGAGTTGTGACATCACAGGGCAGGCCGTGACATCATAGAGAAGGGTATAAGGTAATAGAGCAGATCCTGCCATCATAGAGGGTGGCTCTGTGACAACAGAGAGTGGGTTGTGACATCACCGGGTGGCTGTGTAATGTCATAGAGCAGGCTGTGACACCAAAGAACAAATAGTGACATTGCAGGGTGATACAGTCTTCTGTGACATCACAGAGCAGCTGTATGACATCACAGGGTGAAATCTCAGAGTTGGCTCTGTGACATCACAAGGAGCTGTGTGACATCACAGGGGCTGTGTGACATCACAGGGGCTGTGTGACCTCACAGGGGCTGTGTGAGGTCACTGGGGAGGTCACTCCACCCCTGCCCCCCCTCCCAGTTCCCCCAGAGAAGTCCAACGCTGCTCGTGCACAGCGGGGTCCCCTGTCCCTCCGGGTCCCCCCGCCCCCGGCGCCGCAGCCTCCCCCAGAGGATGTTCCACGAGATCGACCCCAGAGCCTGACACGGGGACGGGGGCTGGGGCTGTGGTGGGTGGGACAGGGGGACAGGGACTCCGGCAGTGTCCCCGTGTCCCCCAGGGCCAGAGCCTGGGCCAGGGCTCCTTCACCCTGTTACCAACGAGGGCTTGAGAGCACTGAAAAAATCCCCAGCAAGGGATCAGCAAAAACCAGATTTAATATTAAGCGACAGCACCACAAAGTTCCTTGGCAAGAGTCACTCTACTCCTGACTGGACACTTCAGGTAGAGAAAAGGAAACAAAGCTACAACAAAACCAAACAGAATCCCGGCAATCAAATCAGAAATGAGGCAAGACCTGGGGCTTTCATTCCTATGGAAAAGAACTGTCCTTCTCGTCCAGCTGCCTATGGCCAGAATTGGGATTTCACCTCCAACACTGCCTGTTGTGACAGACGGGAGGAGATTGTTGGCCGGAAACATTTCATGTGTGGGGAGAAAGGGGCAGGTCCAGCCTTGCCCTGCCCTGGAACCCCAGCCCTGCCCTGCCCTGGAACCCCAATCCCCCCAGAGCCTCTATCCCAGCCCAGCAGTGTCTGCCAGTCCCTGGCACAGCACAGGCAATGCTCCACAGCCACCTCTGGAGCCCCCAGCCTAGCTCCTGAGCGACCAAATGACCCCAAGTCCCACCTGGGGGAAGGGCCCCGGAACACCAAGGGAAAATTAAGGCTGACCATGAGGCAAGCACACATCTTGACCCTACCTCCTCTTGGAATTTCTCTCTGAACCCAGCTGGAATCCAGGATTTGGTAGCTGTCTGTGTGCTTCTCTGTATATTTTTTGTCTGTCTCTCTTTCTGTGTCTCTTTCTTCTATTTCGGTCCTTGTGCAAATGTTGATTAACTTAAAATTGAATGAACTAATAGTCTGTGAAGTTGAATGGGCCAAGGTAATGCTTTGGGAAGTGTTTTTGTTGATTGAATGTCATGCTAAACCTTTTACCAAAGTTTCTCTGGTTTTCTAAAGTTGCCAGTAAAGGCTGTTTTGTTGTTTGGAGCTCCTGAGAATCTCTTGTTGGTATTTCTCCAGTGCATCCAACTCAGAGGACACAAACAATTGCAATTCCTCTTAAATGTCTCCTTGAGAGAGTTGTTTGGGGGATGGGAGTCAGGGCTTGTGTGTCCTGCTTGGCACAGCCCAGGCAGGGCTTTCACAGCCCCATTCCACACTCCATTTCCCAGCTGGAGCCGCTGGTGCCTCTGAGTTCTGCTGCCCCAGCCCCAGGGACGCTCTCCTTGTCTGCCCATTCCCCCACGGTCTCTGGGCAGGGATGGCCTCAGTGGGGGCTGCTGACATCCTCAGCAACTTGGAGGCTGCTGCTGAATTTTACTGCTCCACAGGCTTGCTCAGCCTCCAGCTCTTCAGTTCAGGAATTCAGTGTCCCAGAGCTCATTAACATTCAGAACAGATTAACAAGCCAAACCTCTGGGAATAATGTAAGTATTCAAATAATTTGTGGTTAATTAGGCAGATTCCAGTAGTGTAGTTGAAGTGAATGTATTATATTTACAAAGATAGTGAGAAACCATTATTCAGATCGTGTTTAGGTTTTTTTTCCCTGTTAATACATTGATATGTGCAATCTCCAATTGACACTGAATCCAAGTACCTCCTCATGCAGTTGGAATAGATATGAAAATCAAGACCCTTCATGGCTGACAATCAATCAGACTCTGTCCCTACCCCCACCCCACCATCTCCCCCATCCAAGCCCTGGCACTCAGAGCAGCCTTGTGCAAATCTGAGCTCCCTCCAGCCCAGGCTGCACCTGCAGGTTTCAGCTCCTTGGCTCCAACTCCCACCTGCTTTCCTTGGACAAGGAGCTGCCCGAGACACAGAGGGATGTTCATTTCTTGTCAGCCAACAAACCCAAGGGAACGCACAGCTCCATCAAATGCAAAAGTCATTCTTCTGCTGGATATTAAATCCACTTTGCACAGCAGACAGTCTCAGAGCAATGGAAAACACCTTCTGTGCCCAGCACAGATCCCAAGGTCCCCCCATACCCTCCCTGCCCCGATTCTGCCCAGATTTGCTCTTGGCACACACGAGTCACAGGCTGAAGTCAGGAGCTCCCTCCATGCCCAGAGAGAGGAAAAGAGGGAAAGTGGATGAAGAGCTCTCCTGTGCAGAGCCAAGGTCCAAGTGCCCCTGCAGTGGGAACCACAACTCATCAGGTTTGTGTCCTTTGGGCTCAGGGATGGTGACACTCAGAGGCACAGAAAGGTTTCTGGCCAACAAACACAAGTTGAACATTTGAACAGTTTAATAACCATCACAGCTCTTCCCTCAGCTCTCTGTGATGTCCCAGCAGCATCTGACATGTCCCCCATCCCCAAGGGATTTCTGTACAGGAACAGTTTTAGACAAAGACATAAGAATAGGCAATTCTATTATAGATTTAAAAATAGTAAGATGTAATTAATATTTATTTTAACTTCAAAAAGATTGGGCCACTCCCTGATGTGCAAAGCGTAGAACCAGTCCATTGAGAGACATTTGAATGACCAGAAAGCATCTGGAGGGGGAAATCTGGGTGCAATAGGAAGTACATAGATACATTGCCAACAAACACAAGTTGAACATTTGAACACTTTAATAACCATCACAGCTCTTCCCTCAGCTCTCTGTGATGTCCCCCCAAGGGACTTCTGTACAGGAACATTTTTAGACAAAGACATAAGAAATGGTAATTCTGTGATAGATTTAAAAACAGTAAGATATACTTAATATTTATTTGAACTTCAGAAAGATTGGGCCACTCCCTGATGTGCAAAGAGTGAAACCAGTCCATTGAGAGACATTTGAATGACCAGAAAGCACCTGGAGGGGGAAATCTGGGCGCAACGGGAAGTACATAGATCCACCTGGTCTAGTGCAGAGATGTCCTTAGACATGGCCATTTCAACAGGAGAACTGGAAACACCTAAAGGAAGAGGGAGAGGAAAGAATAAACAGAATATTGGTGACTCAAGGAGATGGGAAGATCAGTATTTCTTGTCATTCTGCCATCAGTACATCAGAAAATTGCTGACTCTTAAAAGTACTGAAGTGATGCAGATACTAAAAATGTGTTTGTATAATATGAAATGTACAAGTACTAAAACCTGTGCCCTTTTCCAGGCAGACACCAGCTGTGTGCCCATGACCAGGCAGTGCCACTTGTGCCCTGAGCTGCCGAGATGGGATTGGATCTCTCAGAGAGGAGCTGAGGGAGAGCAGAGCACCTTGCAAGCTGCAGGTCCCTGCCAGCCCCGCAGGGCTCCTGTGCCATCAACATCTGCTCTGCTCCAGCCTGAAACAGGGCCCAGCATGGTGCCGGGACCATCAGAGAGCTGAGGTGTGTGCTGGGATTCAATGCCCTCCCCATGGCGCAGCAGCCCTGCATTTCCCTGCTCCAGCCTTGGTCTCCAGCACAGCCGTGGAGGCTCTTTGGGCTCCTGAGTGTTCCTGCTGTGTCCATGCCCCCAAGGGCACAGAGCAGCCTCCTCTCTCGGGCACTTGCCTGTTTTCCATGCCTTGCACAGGCGCTGGCCCTGCCCCACAAGGCCTGGGCTGAGTCCTGCCCTGCACGCTCAGCCAGGCTGGGATGGACACTGATGGTTTCTGTGCCAGGCTCTCTGAGCCCAGCCCAGCTCCCTGCAAGCTCTGCCAGCTGCCCTGAGCTCTGTGCAGCACCAAGGGCCTCTCCCCAGCACAGCCCAGCCGGCTCTGGCCCCACAGCTCTGCTCAGCCCAGGCTGCTCTGGCCACTGGCCCCACGGCCTCAGCCCCTGGCCAGGGCACAGCAGCAGCTGCAGCTCAGCCAGGACTCAGCCCCAGCCATGGGGGAAGGGGCTTGGCCAAGGCCAAAGGAGGCTCCCTGGGTGCCCTGCTCCCCTCGGGCTGAGGTGCTGAGAGCTCTGCAGCCCCTGCTGCCATCCCATCTGCCCAGGCCAGCACAAGAGCCTGGCCTTGGGGCCCTCCAGAGCTGCTCCTGCTCCAGGCCCAGGGCCCATCCCAGAGCTGGGGCAGCCACAAAGCTGTCTTAAGGTGACGTTATGGTGCTTGTATCCCCAGTCATGTGTTCTGTTTATGCTTGATACTATGTTCTGCACCTTCAGGACTGACTCTGAAAGTCAAGGATTGTTTTGTCTTTTTATCAGCCGGCTCACCTCCCCCCATGGTCTGTGTAAAGGAGAGGCTTGGCTTGCTTGCTTGCTTTTCGCTTTTCTTTTGCTTTTGCTTATTAGTTAGTTTAGCTAGGCTATGCAGTCCAATTTTTACCCTGGATTGGTTTTTTTCCTCCTTCCCTTTCCCTTTCCTGAATATCATCTGAACCTGCTCCAGACCGGGACCTGGGAAACACCAAGAGACACCGAGAGTCTGCCCTTTGTGACCTGCAGCAGCCATCCCCAGCCCCAGAGACCGAGAACTGGGCGACCACCCCCAGGAGAGACTTTCTGAATTTGTCATCTCTTCAGAACGGTGAAAGTGTTTTGTCATCTGGTGTTGTTTTTGTACTGGGGAGTGTTTTGCTTGTTAAATAAACAGGTTTTTTTCCACTTCTCTCCCAGGGAGTTCTTCCCGAACCAGATGGGGAAGGGGCCGTGAAGGTTTGCTTTCTGGGGGCTCCTTCCGGAGGTCTTCTCCCAAATTTGCCCTAATCTAGGACAAACTAATCTGTGCCCATTTCTGGTCATTGCTTCTCTGATGGGGATGGGTCCTCAGCCACTTGGAGGTTGCTGATGAATTTTACTACTCCACAGGCCTCTTCTTTCTTGAGCTCTTCAGTTCAGGAATTCAGTGAGAAAGGCTCATAACGATTTGTTTAAAACTTCCAAACAAGAAAAGCCCATGGGAATAATTGAAGTTTTCAATTCTTCTGTGATGAATTAGACAGATTTCAGTAGTGTATTTAAAGTGAATATACTGTTTTGAAAACTATGCAGAGAGAACTGTTTTGTCCTGTTTTGTTTTCCAGTTTTTCCTGTTTATAGATTGATATCAGCAATGTCCAATTGATATTGACCCCCAGCACCTCCTAATGCAGTCTGAATAGATGTGAAAATCAAGACCCTTCATGGCTGACAATCAATCACACTTTGTCCCCAACCCCACCCCACCATTTCCCTCATCCAACCCCTGGCACTCAGAGCAGCTGAGGAATGGAGTCACACCCAGGGGTGTCCCCAGGGCTCAGGATTTGGGCCAGGTCAGTGAAATCTCTTTATTGCTGATCTGGACGAGACCATCGAGGGCACCCTCAGTCAGTTCCCAGGTGAGCCCAAGCTGGGTGGGAGTGTGGCTGTGCTGGAGGGCAGGAAGCTCTGCAGAGGGATCTGGACAGGCTGGAGCCATGGGCCCAGGACAATTGGATGAGGTTCACCAAGGCCAAGGGCCGGGTCCTGCCCTGGGCTCACAACCACCCCAAATCCCTGGCCATGCCCTGCCCCTGATCCCCACGGCCTGTCCTGTTTCCTTCATCCCTGCATTGCCAGGGACTTTCTGGGACAAGGGAGCTCGGCTCTGGGGATGGAGGGAGGTCCAAGTGCCACCACTGGAGTGGGAACCACAACTCATCAGGTTTGTGTCCTTTGGGGGTCAGGAACTGGTGAGACTCAGAGGCACAGAAAGTTTCTCTTCATGGCCAAAAGACCACAGTTGAACAGGACACAATTTAATAACAATCACACTCATCCCTGAGCTATGTGCAACGTCCCAGCAGCGTCTGATGAGTCCAGCATCCACAAGTGATTTCCATACTAAAACTGATTTTAGACAAACGTCGTTCTGCGGTAGATAGAAACCGAATTAAGTTCTTCTATCCGGTTGCTCATCCTGCAGTGGTGGCAAAACAGCTCAAATACTTCCTGCTTTGCAAAGCTGTCAGTGGGGGATGGAGAAGGGAAGTCAGGCTACTTTTGGCTTCAGTCTCCCTCCAGGCCCCCAGTGAAGAGCCTGGCTCTGTGTTCTCCTTCCCCTCCTCGCTGGCACTGCCAGGCTGGGATGAAGAGCCCCTCAGCCTTACCAGCTCCCTCAGCTTCTGCTCAAAGCCCAAAGGCTCCAGCCCCACCTTGGAGGCCCTTCCCTAGCCCTGCTCCAGCTGCCAGACATCTTTCCTGCCCTAGGTAACCCAACCCAGGCCACAGGGACCTGGATAATCCACGTCCTTGATGTCCTGGTCACACAGCCCTGGCCCCTTGTCCCCATGTCAGGCTCTGGGGTGGATCCTGTGGAACATCCTTTGGTGGAGGCTGTGGCTCCAGGTGGACCGGGGGGATACCAGGGGACAGGGACCCTGCTGGGCATGAACAGCATTAGACTTGTTGGGAGAACCTGTGAGGGGGAGCTGGGGCGGAGTGACCAACCCAGTGACCTCGCACAGCCCTCCTGGGATGTCACACAGCCCCTCTGTGATGTCACAGCCTGCTCTGTGATGTCATAGTCTGTTCTGTGATGTCACAGAGGCAATCTATGATGCCATAGCTTCTCAATGACCTCACATAACTCCCCCTATGATGTCATAGCCCACTCTGTGACCTCATGTTACCAGATGATAAATTGTCTCCACCAGGTGAGCTGACACCTGGAGCTTGTTCTCCAAAACCTCAGGCCTATGGAAACCACACAATGCCCATTGTGTCAGAAGGGGAACTGGAAGTTCACCAGCCTCAGTGTCCTGCCAGCTCAGCCAGGCCCACTGGAACATTGGGGTCCACAACCACCAGGGACCACCAGAGAGACCCCCAGGACAGAAGAGAGCATGGGAAAAGGGGAGGGGAAATATGTTAATGATTTTGGGGAAATGATTATCAGATGTGTGTTTAGTCCAGGACAATCAATGAATATGTGTGCAAAATACAGAATATGAACAGAAACTTTCCTGCACTCAGCATGCTCAGCCTTGGGAGGAGCTATCCCCCGTGCATCCGGCTGAATAAAGAATGCTGCTTCTTAATGCTGCATTGGTGTGAAGGAGTTTTCTGTTTTACCGAATTTTTGGTAACACTCCACTCCCAAGGAAAGCTCTGTCTCCTGCTGCTCACAAACAGAGAAGGGCTGGTGGCAGATGTGGGGGTCGGAGGCTGCCTGGGGCACAGTGACCATGAAATAATCAAGTTTTCAATGTTCTGTGAAAGAAGGAGGGGCAGCAACAAAACTGCCACACTGGAATTAGGAAGGGCAGACTTTGGCCTATTTAGGATGCTGATTTGGGGAGTACTGAATCAGATACTGATTTTTAATGAGAAAATGCCCTTAAAAACAAAGGGGTCGAGGAAGGATGGTCACATTTCAAGAAAGTAATCTTAAGGGGGAAGGAGCAGCCTGTCCCAGTGTGGCCAAAGATGAGCTGGTGAGGAAAATGACTGCTCTGACTGCCCATGGAGCTTTTGTGGGAACTCAGGAGAAAGAAGAGGGTGTATTAACTTTGGACAGAAGGTCAGGCAACTTAGCAAGTGTTTAAGGATGTTGTTAGGTCATGCAGAAAAAAAAAAAGGAAAGAGGTGAAATCTCAATTAATTAGAGATTAACATGGCCACTTCTGTGAAAAATAATAAAAAATTTTTACATGAATAAATGATTAGAATAATATGGTATAAAGGGAACCTCTACTTTTTATTGGATGCTGTGGAAAATGGAGTAATTAAAGATAATGGAAAGGCCAAACTATTTAACACCTTGTCTCAATTTTCAATATATGGACAAGTTGTCCTCAGGACAAGAGTTCTCCTGAGCTGGCAGATGGGCACAGGGAGAAGAACAGCCCCCTGTAATCCAGGAGGAAGCAGCTGGTGATCTGCTGGGCCACTCAGATGCTCACAGGTGTATGGGATCACATGGGATCCATCCTAGGGGGAAGAGGGAGCTAGTGGATGAGCTCCCCAGGCTGCTCTCCATCATTTACCATCAGTCCTGGCTCACCAGGGAGGTCCCAGAACACTGGAGCTGCCAGTGTGAGCCCATCCCCAAGAAGGGCTGGAAGGAGGATCTGGGGAACTCCAGGCCTGTCAGCCTGACCTCGGTGCCCGGCAAGGTTCTGGAACAGATCACCCTGAGTGCCATCACAGGGCACCCACAGGATGGCCCAGGGATCAGAGCCAGCCAGCGTGGATTTAGGGGGGGCAGGTCCCGCCTGACCAACCTGTTCTCCTTTTATAACCAGGTGACCCAGCTGTGGATGTGGGAAAGGCTGTGGATGTGTCCATCTGGATTTCAGCAAAGCCTTTGGCAATGTCTCTGACAGCATTTCCTGGAAAAGCTGCACCCACGGCTTGGGCAGGTTCCCTCCTCGCTGGGAGATTGAAGAGCTGGCTGGAGGCTGGGCCCAGAGAGCGGTGGAGATGGTGCTGCATCCAGCTGGTGTCCAGTCCCTGGTGCTGTCCCCCAGGGATCTGTGTTGGGCCCAGTCCTGTTTAACATCTTCACTGATGATCTGGGTGAGGGGATCGAGCCCACCATCACCAAATGTGCAGATGACACCAAGCTGGTGTGAGTGTGGATCTGCTGGAGGGCAGGACAAGAAGACACAGCCTTGAGCTGCACCAGGGGAGGTTTAGGCTGGACAACAGGAGGAAGTTCTTCACAGAAAGGGTGAGTGGGCATTGGAATGGGCAGGCCAGGGGGGAGGTAGCACAGTCACTGTCCCTCTCCAGTGGCACTTAGTGGCATGGTCTGGGTGAAAAAGTGGTTTTAGGGCATTGGTTGGACTTGATGATCCCAAAGGTCTTTTCCAGCCTATTTGATTCTGTCATTCTGTGATGATTGGGACGCTCTGGGGCCATTGTGACACTGCAGGGCCTCGTGGAACTAAGAGGACCATGGTGACACTGTGCAGCCCCATAGAACCAGGGCTCCATTGTGGTGCTCTGGGGCCAAATGGAACCAGGGAGTGCCCCGTGACACTGGGTCCTCGTGGAACCACAGAGGCCATTGTGACACTGCGGGGCCTCCTGGAACCGAGGGGTTTCACCATTTTGACACTGCAAAACCAAGGAGAGCATTGGGAGAGTCCAGGGCCCAGTGGAACCAAGGGGCCGTTCTGACACTGCGGGGCCTCATGGAACCAAGGGGACATTGTGACACTGCAGGACCTTGTGTAACCAAGGGGCCACTGTGACACTCTGGGGCCTCAAGGAATCTGGAAGGCTGTTGTGACACTGTGTGGCCTCGTGGAAACAAGGAGTCCATTGTGACACTGAGGGGACTTGTGGAACCACAGAGAGCATTGTGACAGTGTGGGACCTCATGTAACCATGGGGCCTTTGTGACACCCTGGGGCCCCATGGAACCAAGGGGCCACTGTGAAACTGCGGCACCAACGAGAACATTGTGACACTGTGAAGCCCCATGGAACCAAGGAGACCAGTGTGACAGTGCAGGGCCTGGTGTAACCAAAGGGACATTGTGACACTGAGGGGACCCATGGAACCAAGGACATCTTTTGCAGATGACTCCAAGCTGGATGTGAGTGTTGATCTGTGGGAGCATAGGAGAGCTCGGCAGAGGGACCTGGACAGGCTGGATCTAGGGACCAAATCCAGCAAGGTGAGGTTTAACAAGTCCAAGTGCCCAGTCCTGCACTTTGGCCACAACAACCCCTGCAGCGCTACAGGCTGGGGACAGAGTGGCTGGACAGCAGCCAGGCAGAAAGGGACCTGCAGGGACTGATGGACAGCAGGCTGGACATGAGCCAGCAGTGTGCCCAGGTGGCCAAGAAGGCAAATGGCTCCTGGCCTTGATCAGGAATGGTGTGGTCAGCAGGACCAGAGCTGCTGTGCCAGCACTGATCTGCCCCCAGCTCTGCACACAGACATTGCTGCTGCAGCTCCAGAGAAGGCAACAAAAGGGCATCTCTGCAGAAAACTCTGCTGGGAGATCCTTGAGTTCCTTTAAATCCACCGAGAGCACAGCCCCTCATTGACACAGTCTGTAGCCACAGGGAAGGTGGAGAGAAACAAAATGAGAAATGGCACAAACAATGACATTTATTTGTGGACAACATTAAAATGTAAAACAAAGAAAAAACACCTCCTGAATGAAACCAACAAGTAGCAAAGATGACTTTTATTACAAGTGATTTGCAGAATTGGCCAGCAGTTTAATGTCCCTGAAACCATCCAGTCATCAGTCTCCACACTGCAGCCTTGAGCTCCTGGTTCCTCAGGCTGTAGATGAGGGGGTTCAGGGCTGGAGGCACCACTGAGTACAGAACTGACAGGGCCAGATCCAGGGATGGGGAGGACATGGAGGGGGGCTTCAGGTGAGCAAACACTGCAGTGCTGAGGAACAGAGAGACCACGGCCAGGTGTGGGAGGCAGGTGGAAAAGGCTTTGTGCCGTCCCTGCTCAGAGGGGATCCTCAGCACGGCCCTGAAGATCTGCACATAGGAGAAAACAATGAACACAAAACAGCCAAATGCCAAACAGGCACTAACAGCAATGAGCCCAAGTTCCCTGAGGTTTGACTGTGAGCAGGCAAGCCTGAGGATCTGGGGGATTTCACAGAAGAACTGGCCCAGGGCATTGCCATGGCACAGGGGCAGGGAAAATGTATTGGCCGTGTGCAGCAGTGAATAGAGAAAGGCACTGGCCCAGGCAGCTGCTGCCATGTGGGCACAAGCTCTGCTGCCCAGGAGGGTCCCGTAGTGCAGGGGTTTGCAGATGGACACGTAGCGGTCGTAGCACATGATGGTCAGGAGGGAAAGCTCTGCTGAGATGAAGAAGGCAAAAAAAAAGAGCTGAGCAGCACATCCTGTGTAGGAGATGGTGCTGGTGTCCCAGAGGGAATTGTGCATGGCTTTGGGGACAGTGGTGCAGATGGAGCCCAGGTCGCTGAGGGACAGGTTGAGCAGGAAGAAGAACATGGGCGTGTGCAGGTGGTGGCCGCAGGCGACGGCGCTGATGATGAGGCCGTTGCCCAGGAGGGCAGCCAGGGAGATGCCCAGGAAGAGGCAGAAGTGCAGGAGCTGCAGCTGCCGCGTGTCTGCCAGTGCCAGCAGGAGGAAGTGGCTGATGGAGCTGCTGTTGGACATTGGCTGTGGCTGCACATGGGGGCCTGTTCAGGCAGAAAGGACAGTGACAGTCAGGAGAGACTGTTTGGAGCCAAACCTGGCCCATCCCCTGTAGCCTTTTCTGCTGGGAGTCACCCACCTTTGTTCCTGCCCTGGGAAAACTTTCACCCAGGTCCCTACCTGAGCCTGAGCTAAGCTACCCAGCCTGAGCTCCAGTTGTGCTTGCTGAATGTGCCAGAAGCAGCCAGGGGGCTCTAGAGGAGCCATCCCTGCCCCCTGTCCCTGGGTTTGTGGCCATGTGGCAGAGGGACAAGGCTGGATATTCAAGATTTGTCAGGGGAATCACTCCTAATGCAGAAAGGGTTGGTAGCATCTGCACTCACACTTCTAAAGGAATTTCACTCTATTCCTTAAGGAAATAGATGGCATGAGTTTGTTTTAGAAATTGTTTTCCTACCCACACATCATTCCTGGCTCTCTGAGGTCAGAAATCCCCAGCAGTCCTGCTGCACTCAGAGTTTGCCACTGAGGAATGTGAGAGGCAAAGGATTCCCTGTGGATGAGGGCAGGTGAGGGGCTGGATGGGCTTGTTCCCAACTGCCCTGGCTTTGCACCTTAGGCTGCAATCAGAGCACAATGACACTCCCGGGTCACCCTGGGATAAACCAGACCCTGCCCAGAGCAGAGGGATCCCTGAATGTCTCACCCTCTCCAAAGGTCTCTGGGCAAGCTCTCAGCACCCCCTTGTGCCAAGGACACTCACGGCTCCCTTGGCCAACCCAGCAGCATTTCCTCAGCTGTGGCAGCTCTGCACTTCCCCGTGGGACATTCAGGGAACTCCCAGAGGCTCTGGCACAGCTCTGCACCCAGGAGGGCAGCTCAGAGCTGAGAAGGGCACAGCAAGGAGATCCCCGGCTGTGCCCATGATGGGATCTCAGGGAGGCGCTCAGCCCATTCCCCTTTCCCATGGACTGCTTTGCCCACAGCCCCACAGGTCCCAGGGAAGCTTGGACACCCCATTCCCATGGACAGCCCTGCCTGGCAGGAATGCCAAGGGCTGTGCCTGACTCAGCTGCTGCAAATGCCAGAGCCTCCCTGAGAGCACCAGAAAACACTGACAATATCAGGGGAGTGCAGAAACAGGAGAAGATGTTGTGGTGCTGTGCCTGAGAGGGCAGGGCAGAGACAGCCGGGCACTCAGGACCGTGTTCCCGTGCCCAGCTGTGCCCGGCACCTCCCACACACCAACAGTGCCCTCCTGCCCCAGCACTGCTCTGTTCAGCCCCCTCTGCTTCCCTGAGCATCTCCCTGGGCCTGGACATTCCCTCCTGAGAGGTGCCTTGTCCCTGCCAGCGCTCACAGAGCCCATCCCACCCTGTGTGCCCTCGGCCCGGCCCTACAGAAACCTGCCTGTGTGCAGGGCCCTGGCTGGGGCAGGGTCTGTGTGCAGCTGGGCGAGGGCAGCTCAAGAGAGCCCTGCTGGGCCCTGCAAAGGTGATGCTGCTGCTGTCCAGGGCTGAGGAGTGGCTGAAGGCCCTTTGGGAGGCTGCCAGCAGAGAGACTGACCACCCAAAGTCACAGTTCTGGAGTCTCTGTAAATGTTCACACATTCCTTTGATGATCCTGTGTGTCCCTTTCAACTCAGAATGTTCTGTCATTCTGGGATTACAATTCCTGTTCTGCTTCTCTCATCCCCCTGTTGTCTATAATCAAAAGAGAAAAACAAACCCTTGCAACAAAGTTAGAACAGTAAAGGAAAAACCAGACCTTTATTGGAAGCTTCCAGGTGTCCCAGTGGGGATGGGGCACACCCCACCCCTGATTTCAACAATTTATTAAGGTTGATTAATTAGGATATTTAACAGGAACATCCAATAGGAGATTCAGTTGCCCCAGTTACACACCCCTGGCTCAACCCATTGGATTAGTTCCAAGGATTTCTTTGCCCCAGTTTTTGTTATCACTGCGCACATTCAAAAACCAAAATGTTCTTGTACGTGCTCTTCCTGATAATAAGACTATGCAGTATTTCAGGAATGTATTTAGACAGTCAGCTTATTGTTCTAAAATCTAAGAGAAAGGTAAGGAAACATACTAGAGATAATTAAGGATTGTAAATATATGAAGTATAAAATAGTTGTTAAACAGAGTTAATTAAGAATTTAATAGAGTTAGATAAGGATTTTAGATTTATACTTATGTTATACTAATTTACAGAACTACGAATATAAGAAAAATACATGAAAAGCAAAAATCTTTTTGTCATCACCCCAACTTTCCCACCCTGCTCCAAGCAGGAAATGGAAGACACTCTCTGAAAAGCTCCTGAGCTTTACAGCAATCCCAGGTTTACCTTCTATGGGAAGTGTCCTGCGGAGCTGTGCCCAGGCTGCTCTGGAGCAGGGAGCAGCCCTGCCCCAGCCAGCAGCTCTCAGCAGCAGCACCTGCCCTGCTCAGGGTGGCTCCTTCCCCCCACAGCTTCTCCCCAGCGCTGGGAGCAGCTCCCCGGGCCGGCTGAGAGCTGTCCCTGGCAGGCAGCAGAGTCCCTGGCCCAGCACAGCGCCCTGGGCTGCAGGACCCTGCTCTGCAGGACAGCCCTGGGCACCCCTGGCTGCTCTGCACAAGAGATGATCAGAGAATGTACTCACAGGGCCTGTGGGCATTGGGATGTTCCAGCTGTAGGAGATCACTCCAGGAGCTGCAGCTGCATTGTCCTGCAGCCAGAGGTTCCTGTGCCAAGGGCTGCCAGGGATTCTGCCCCAGGCACTTCTCAGCACCTTCCCAGCCCTGACTGATGGAAGCTCTCTGTGCCTCTGTGCTGTGCCCGGGCTGGCTGCAGGCAGTGCCCCAGCCCTGCTGGGCTGGGAGAAGAGCTGCTCATCCAGAGAAATGTGCTTTTGAAGCTCTCCTTGGTTACCAGGATCACCCTCTGGGCCAGGAGCCCGGCCCAGCTCAGCAGCACAGACACAGCACAAAGACTTTAATGACCCTCTGGGGCTTTGTGCTCAGGCCCTGAACATCAGGCCCTGAGAGGGAGCTGCAGAAACCTCTCCAGAACTCCAAGTCAGAATCCAACTCCAAAGTTTCTTTGGCTTTTAATGGGTCCCACTGAGGGACACGACTGAGAAAGTGTCCCCAGGCCCCAGGCAGAGCAGAGAACTGGAGGCACTGATGACAGGTGGGGACAAAGAGAAGCCAAGTCCTGGTGCCCTGGGGCACAGCAGGGTCTGTGCCACCTGAGCCACTTTGGGTGGGCTGGGGGCGGCCCCAGGGCAGGGGGCAGTGTGTGCTGGGGCCCTTTGTGACACGGTGCAGCACGGTCACCGTGGCATGGAACGGGACAGCGTGTCCAAGGGTCCTTTGTGACACGGGGTGACATAGGAGCTGGTGGTGACAAGACCACGCCACAGTGCTCGCAGCACACGACGGGACAGGACGGGACAGAGCGGTGCCGTGAAGAGACCCCGCACAGCGCACTCGTTCATGTCTGACCCGGAGCTTTTCCGAGGCGTTATTCCTGCAGCTGACCTCGAGGCCAGACCACAGGACTTGGTGACCCGTGGCCTTCCTGAGGCTTCTCTCCTGCAGGTGTCCTCGAGGGCAGACCGTGGGACTTGGTGCCCCAGAGACATCTCCCATCCCTGCCACCGGTGCCCTCGAGGCCAGACCACAATCCTTGACAGGAGTCTCCTGTCCTTGTGGCAGGAGCCCTCGAGACCAGAGTGCAGGACTTGCTGTCCTGTAGCCTTCCTGAGGCGTCTCTCTTGAAGGTGCCTTCCAGGCACGACTGCAGGCCTTGCTGACTCGGAGCTTTTCTGAGGTATCTCTCCTGCAAGTAGCCACAAATCCAGTCACTGACATGGAGCAGAGACCCCCGAGGGTGCCCCAGCTGGCCTGGGTGGAGGAAAAGGAAGAAGGCGCTGGAGCTGGCCCTGCACAGGAGACCTGTGCTGCCCTGCTGGATATGCTCGTAGAGGAGGGGTTTTGCAATCCAAAGCAAGTAAGCAGCCTGTGGCCATGGTTTGATCCTCCCAGGAATTGCTTGGCCTCCCAAGCCATGCCTGCTGGTCACTGGAAGCCTTTGAGGCCATGGCAGTGTGGTGGGAAGGGAAGCACTTCTCTGGGGAAGCTGGGGACATTCCTCCCTCTGGCAGCTTTCCAAGTCTCCCCAGCCTTCTCCAGGTGCCTGCCATGGTGAGGTACATCCACCAGTGGCTCATGGCCAGTCAGTTTGCTGAGGACAGGCTGAACAGGGCCCTGCTGGATCTCACTGAAGAACAGCCTGCTTATGTAGTAATGTGTCCTGATTTTGGGTAAATTTGGGAGAAAACCTCCAGAAGGAGCCCCCAGAAAGCAAATCCCCCCACAGTCCCTCGCCTACCTGGCTCGGGAAGAATTTCCTCAGAGAGCAGTGGAAACAACCTGTTTATTGAGCAGGCAAAGCACCCCCCAGCAAAAAAAAATGAACAACACCAGATGACAAAAACTCTTTCACCACACTGAAGAGGTGACAAATTCAGAAAGTCTCTCGTGGGAGTGGTTGCCCAGTTATCGGTCTCTGGCGCTGGGGGTGGCTGCTGCAGGTCACAAAATGCTGGCTCTCGGTGTGTCTTGGTGTTTCCCAGGTCCCAGTCCTGAGCAGGTTCAAATGGTATTCAGGAAAGGGAAAGAAAAAAAAACAGTCCAGGGAAAAAATTGGATTGCCTAGCTAAACTAACTAATAAGCAAAAGCAAGGGCAAAAGCAAGAAGCAAAAGCAAGAGCAAAGTGAAAGCAAGCAAGCCAGCAAGCAAGCAAGAAGCCAGCAAGCCCTAGCCTCTCCTAGACACAGACTTTGGGGAGAGGTGAGCCGGCTGATAACAAGGCAAAACAAACCTTCACTTTTTGGAGCCAGTCCCGAAGGCACATAACATAACATCAAGCATAAACAGAACACACAATTGGGGATGCAAGCACCATAACGTCACCCTAGGACATTCCACTCCTTATCTCCATATCGTCAACATAACTACCAAACATCATGTAAAACCTTCATCAAGTAAAAACTTCCATCTTTCACTTACTCAGACACATTTCCTTCCATCTCACTTGCTCAAATCTTTGACACACATTTCCTTCTATATCACTTGCTCAAACCTTCAACACTTACACATTTCCTTCTGTCTCATGTCTGTGTGGTTTAATGTAAAGGCAGTGGCAGTAACATCCAACAAACAGTGATATTTGCATATGAGGCTCACCCCACAATCAGATCTCCCTGAGGTACACATCGTGTTGTTCCATATTTCTGCATTATTCACCGTGTACAAACTGGTCCCTGAAAAAAGACAATCCCACAAATGGGTTTGTCTGTACTCGAGGCAGAGTTGATCCACACTGTCTTCCCTAACAACTACAGTAGGACTTCTGAAGGAAGAAGAGCGAAGGTACCAATTGCCACTTCAACAGTGTATTGCCGACAGTACAGAAGAACTCGAGATGCTGTGATTCCCATCCATAAGATGATTCGAGAGCTGGAGAGCCAAGAAGTGGCCAGCAAAACCCACTCACCCTTCAACAGCCCCATTTGGCCTGTGCGTTAATCTGAAGGACAATGGAGATTGACTGTGGACTATCGTGCCTTGAATGAAGTGACTCCACCGCTGAACGCTGCTGTGCCGGACATGCTGGAACTCCAGTACGAGCTGGAGTCCAAGGCAGCAAAGTGGTACGCCTCTATTGACATTGCTAACATGTTTTTCTCCATTCCACTGGCAGCAGAATGCAGGTCTCAGTTAGCTTTCACCTGGAGGGGCGTGCAGTACACCTGGAACCGACTGCCCCAGGGGTGGAAGCACAGCCCCACCATCTGCCATGGACTGATCCAGGCTGCACTGGAAAAGGGCGAAGCTCCAGAACACCTGCAGTACCTCAATGGCATCATTGTGTGGGGGAACACGGCAATGGAAGTATTTGAGAAAGGAGAGAGGATCATCCAGATTCTGCTGGAAGCCGCCTTTGCCATGAAGTGGAGCAAAGTCAAGGGACTTGCACGAGAGATCCAGTTCCTGGGGGTAAAGTTGCAAGATGGATTGTGTCAGATTCCCACTGAGGTCTCCAAAAGGATCACTGCGATGTCTCCACCAACCAGCAAGAAGGAAACACGAGCTTTCCTAGGTGCCATAGGTTTTTGGAGAATGCACATTCCCAAGTACAGCCAGATTGTGAGCCCTCTTTACCTGGTTACCTGCAAGAAGAACGGTAATTCCTCTGGGGGCCTCAGCAGCAACAAGCTTTCGCCCAGATCAAGCAGGAGATTGCTCAAGCATTAGCCCTTGGCCCAGTCAGGATGGGACCAGAGATGAAGAATGTGCTCTACTCTGCAGCCGGGAACAATGGCTTGTCCTGGAGCCTTTGGCAGAAGGTGCCTGGGGAGACTCGAGGCCGACCACTGGGATTCTGCAGCTGAAATTACAGAGGGTCTGAAGCCAACTGCACTCCCACAGAGAAGGAAATCTTGGCTGCCTATGAAGGAGTTCAAGCTGCCTCCGAGGTGATTGCCACAAAAGCACCACTCCTCCTGGCACCCTGACTGACGGCACTGGGGTGGATGTTTAAAGGAAAGGTTCCCACTACCCTCCACGACACTGCTGCCACATGGAGCAAATGGATTACTCTCATCATACAGCACACCCGGACTGGAAACCTGAATTGCCCTGGGATTTTGGAGATAATTACAAACTGGCTGCTGGTGAGAACTTTGGTCTCACTGACGGAGAGCAGCGGGAACAAGTGACAAGGGCTAAAGAAGGTGCACCATGCAACCAACTACCATCAGAGGAAACTCGATACTCTGTTTTCACTGACAGTTCCTGTGGCATCGTAGGGATGAACTGGAAGTGGAAAGCAGCCGTATGGAGCCCCACATGACACGTAACACAAGCTACCAAAGGAGAAGGTGGATCAAGTCAACTTGCTGAAGTCAAGGCCGTTCAGCTGGCCCTGGACATTGCTGAAAGAGAGAAGTGACCAAAGCTCGACCTTTATATGGATTCTTGGATGGTAGCCAATGCTCTGTGGGGCTGGCTGGAAAGGTGGAAAAAGGCCAACTGGCAGCATAGAGGAAAACGTGTCTGGGCTACTGATGAGTGGAAAGACATTGCCTCTTGGGTAGAAAATGTGTCTGTAAAAGTCTGTCATGTAGATGCCCATGTCCCCAAGAGTCGGGCTAATGAGGAACACCGAAACAACGAGCAGGTAGATCAGGCTGCAATGATAGAAGTGTCAAAGATAGATTTAGATTGGCACCATAAGGGGGGAGTTGTTCCTTGCTCAATGGGCCCATGAAGCCTCAGGCCATCAGGGCAGAGATGCCACTTTTAAGTGGGCATGAGACCAAGGGGTGACTGTAACCATGGACAGTATTTCTCAGGTTATCCATGACTGTGAGACGTGTGCTGAGATCAAGCAGGCCAAGTGAGTAAAGCCCCTGTGGTATGGTGGGCAGTGGTCCAAGTACAGGTATGGGGAGGCCTGGCAGATTGACTACATCACACTGCCCCAGACACACCAAGGCAAGCGCTACGTGCTCACAATGGCAGAAGCCACCACGGGATGGTTGGAGACCTCCCCTGTGCCTCATGCCACTGCCCAGAGCACCATCCTGGGCCTTGAAAAGTAAATCCTGTGCAGGCATGGTACCCCTGAGAGGACTGAGTCTGACAACGGGACTCATTTGAAGAACAGCTTTATCAACACCTGGGGTAGGGAACATGTCATTGAGTGGGTGTACCATATCCCCTACCATGCACCAGCTGCAGGCAAAGTGGAGAGGTACAATGGACTGTTAAAAACCACCCTGAAAGCATTGGGTGGGGGATCTTTCAAGAACTGGGAGCAGCATTTAGCAAAGGCCACCTGGTTAGTTAACACCCGAGGTTCCACCAGTGGAGCAGGCCCTGCCCAGTCTGAATCCCTGAATATAGCAGACGGAGATAAAGTCCCAGTGGCACATATCAGAGGTTTGTTAGGGAAGACAGTGTGGATCAATTCTGCCTCGAGTACAGACAAACCATTTCTGGGACTGTCTTTTCTCAGGGACCAGGTTGTACATGGTGAATAATGCAGAGAGATGGAAGAACTCAATGTGTACCTCAGGGAGATCTCATTGTGGGGTGAGCCTCATATGCAAATATCATTGTTTGTTGGATGTTACTGCCACTGTCTTTACATTAAACCACACCGACATGAGACAGAAGGAAATGTGTAAGTGTCGAAGGTTTGAGCAAGTGATACAGAAGGAAAAGTGTGTTAAAGGTTTGAGTGAGTGAGATGGAAGGAAATGTGTCTGAGTAAGTGAAAGATGGAAGTTTTTACTTGATGAAGGTTTTACATGACGTTTGGTAGTATGTTGATGATATGGAGATAAGGAGTGGAATGTCCTAGGGTGACATTATGGTGCTTGCATCCCCAATCGTGTGTTCGGTTTATGCTTGATGTTATGTTATGTGCCTTCGGGACTGGCTCCAAAAAGTGAAGGTTTGTTTTGCCTTGTTATCAGCCGGCTCACCTCTCCCCAAAGTCTGTGTCTAGGAGAGGCTAGGGCTTGCTGGCTTCTTGCTTGCTTGCTGGCTTGCTTGCTTTCGCTTTGCTCTTGCTCCTGCTTTTTGCTTTTGCCCTTGCTTTTGCTTATTAGTTAGTTTAGCTAGGCAATCCAATTTTTTCCCTGGACTGTTTTTTTTCTTTCCCTTTCCTGAATACCATTTGAACCTGCTCAGGACTGGGACCTGGGAAACACCAAGACACACCGAGAGCCAGCATTTTGTGACCTGCAGCAGCCACCCCCAGTGCCGGAGACCGATAACTGGGCAACCACTCCCACGAGAGACTTTCTGAATTTGTCACCTCCTCAGAGCGTAGAAAGATTTTGTCATCTGGTGTTGTTCATTTTTTGTGCTGGGGAGTACTTTGCCTGCTCAATAAAAAGGTTGTTTCCACTACTCTCTGAGGAAATTCTTCCTGAACCAGGTGGGGGAGGGGCGGTGGGGGGGGTTGCTTTCTGGGGGCTCCTTCTGAAGGTTTTCTCCCAAATTTGCCCCAAACCAGGACACATTACTACATCAGCAGGCTGTTCTTCAGTGAGATCCAGCAGGGCCCTGTTCAGCCTGTGCTCAGCAAACTGACTGGCCATGAGCCACTGGTGGATGTACCTCACCATGGCAGGCACCTGGAGAAGGCAGGGGAGACTTGGAAAGCTGCCAGAGGGAGGAATGTCCCCAGCTTCCCCAGAGAAGTGCGTTCCTTCCCACCACACTGCCATGGCCTCAAAGGCTTCCAGTGAGCAGTAGGCATGGCTTGGGAGGCCAAGCAATTCCTGGGAGGATCAAACCATGGCCACAGGCTGCTTACTTGCTTTGGATTGCAAAACCCCTCCTCTACGAGCATATCCAGCAGGGCAGCACAGGTCTCCTGGGCAGGGCCAGCTCCAGGGCCTTCTTCTTCTTCCTCCTCACAGGCCAGCTGGGGCACCCTCGGGGGTCTCTGCTCCATGTCAGTGACTGGATTTGTGGCTACTTGCAGGAGAGATGCCTCGGAAAAGCTCAGAGTCAGCAAGGCCTGCAGTCATGCCTGGAAGGCACCTTCAAGAGAGAAGCCTCAGGAAGGCTAAAGGAGAGCAAGTCCTGCACTCTGGTCTCGAGGGCTCCTGCCACAAGGACAGGAGACTCCTGTCAAGGATTGTGGTCTGGCCCCGAGGGCACCTGTGGCAGGGATGGGAGATGCCTCCAGGGCACCAAGTCCCACGGTCTGCCCTCGAGGACACCTGCAGGAGAGAAGCCTCAGGAAGGCCATGGGTCACCAAGTCCTGTGGTCTGGCCTCGAGGTCAGCTGCAGGAATAACGCCTCGGAAAAGCTCCGGGTCAGACACGAACGAGTGCGCTGTGCGGGGGCTCCTCACGGCACCGCTCTGTCCCATCCTGTCCCGTCGCATGCTCCGAGCACTGCGGCGTGGTCTTGTCACCGCCAGCTCCCATGTCACCCCGTGTCATAAAGGGCCCTTGGACACGCTGTCCCGTTCCATGCCACGGTGACCGTGCTGCACCGTGTCACAAAGGGCCCCTGCACACACTGCCCCCTGCCCTGGGGCCGCCCCCAGCCCACCCAAAGTGGCTCGGGTTGGAAGGAATCCCTCACCCCAAGTGTCTAAGACAGCCCAACAGGATCTTTAGGAATGGCTCAAACCATCAGCAAACGCTGCCCTGCTCTGCAGGCTCAGGGCAGCAGAAGGAGCCCCCAGGGCTGCCGACGCAGCCGTGCTGGGAAGGGCACGGGGCCTTCACAGAAGCTGGCACGGCCTCCTTGGGACACGTCCCGGCTGGTGGCCATCCTAAACCCGCGGGTGTGACACAGACAAGGAACGTGTGGGCCAGGGCACGAATGCTGCTCTGACCCCTGGGGCCTGGGGAGCGCTGACTTCAGCAGGTGTGGCACAGTCCCTGCCCAAGCAGACCTGCCACCCCCCGAGCCCTGGCAGCACCGGTGCCCGTCTCCTGCCCCAGAGACCTGTGTCCGTGGGGGGCTTCTGTGCCAGAAGGAGCCAAAGCCCACGTGCATTGGGGGCTGCGCTCCTGCCTGCAGGGGCTGTTGGCAGGAGCACCTGGAGCAACTGCTGGCAACACTTGGTCTCTGTCAGAAGCTCTTACTCCATGCTGAAATTATTTTCTCATTGAAGTTATTGCCTTCAGCAGAAAAACACCTTAGCAGCCAAGGCACAAAAGAGTCTGGCATGTAAGAATCCTCAATTCAGGAAAGCTTTACTTCCCATTGCTCAACTCAAGTAGTTCCAAGAAGTTGCAAACTTCCCAAATTAATTGGGATGGCCTGAGGAGGTGAAGAGTTGGAATTTTGCTTCCCATCTCAAAGCAGCAACTCATTTGCCTTAACGTCATCCACTGAGGGTCACTGTACAGGACAGAGCACTACACAGAGGAAGGGCAAAACCAAGGGCCATTCTTTGGTTTTCTATGAATGGATGATCATATCCTAATTCTCTTAAGAAATAAAAGCTCTCAAGAAATCAAAGTCCACTCAGTGGTAGAAAAGTATCCCAAAGAAATGAGTAGATGGCAAAAGGGCTAATTCTCCCCCTGGTACAGAGATCTGAGTGGCCAGTAAAATACAGCTCTCCCCTCTTGTTCCCTGCAGGACAATCAGGACCATGAAGAGGAAAAGTCACAGATATTCTTTCTGCCCTCCCTAACCAAAGCTGTGCCAAAGCACAGATGCTGCCTTCAAACTGACTCAAATTCCAGCCTAGACCTCTCACCTTCCAGACAACTCCTTCTCCAACACCCCACCAGCACCAAGCCCCCCAAACTCCCGCACAGAAGCCCTCAACACCCCGCCAGGAGCCCCAGCTGTCCCCGTCCCTCCGCAGAGCCTTCCCACCCTCCAGCAGACGCCCTGGTTCCCTGCAGGTGCCGTGGGATGGCACTCAGGAGGATCTGCTCCAAGGCCTTCCCCTGGAGCACGCTCAGGCTGCCAGGCCTATGGATCCTGGATCATCCTTCCCACCGAGCCTTCCTGTGCACGGCTGTTCCATTTGCACCTTTGCGCTCAGCTCGGACTTCTCCACTTCACCAGGAGTGCTGGGAAAGGATGGAGAGCAGCCTGGCAAGCTCTTTCTGCAGCTCCCTCTTTACCCTCGGGGAGGTAGAACATTCCACAGGAAAGCAACTGGTGCCACAAGGAGCGGGTGGCCTCAGGCACCTTTGGGGATGGAACAAGGCCTTGGTTTGACATAAGTGAGCACAAGCAATTCACATGAGTAAACAAGTAATTAGCACAGACATACCTAAGTACTTAGCACCAGTTAGCATAACAAAAACCTGATGGCCTAACTTGACATGAGAGTGACCTGACAAAAAGCTTTAGACACAGTCTACCAGAAGAACTAAGGGCAAGTGTGGAATCAGCCCTGTGCAGGGAAGCCCTGAGGAAGACTTTGTGCTGCTTTGGGGCATCCAGACCGCTCCTGGCCAGGGCCTGGACATCAGCTTCAAGTATGGGAATCTGACACCATGTATTTCCAACCGCCTGCCTATGGAATGACCTCAGCAGTGTAAAGATGGATGGTGTTTTTGATACAACTCCTACATCAACCCACTGAAATTTATGCATGGTGGAGAAACATTTCAGTGGGTGCAGACCCCTGCCCTCCTGCCAGGTCAATAAAAGGGCTTTTGGCTGACAATGCATTTGTCAGCTGATTTCTTTGAATTAGGGAGACGCCTCAGGACTGTTGTATCCTGAGGGAACACCGTTGGCCTTGGCCTGTAGGCACCTGCACAAGCTTAAAATCAGCTGCCTCAGCTTCCAGGACCTCTCTTGGCCGGCATCCTGACGTGGATGCAGGACTGCTGTGAGGCACTGCTGGGACCCAGCGGGACAGGAACGGCTGTCTCGTGTCCACGTAGCACCCCTCACACAGCCAGGGCCATCCCGAAACCAGACAAACACTCACGTGTTAGCACAGGGGAGCGAGGAGCACTGGGCTCCTCTCAGGGTATCTCAGCTGGGCTCACTCCACAACACACCCCCACTTTCAGGCCTGCTGATGCCCAGCTGCCAGAAATGCCTACCTTGTTCTCTCCAGGGTGCACAGGGAGAGCCAATGAGCAGGACGCCTTGGGAGGCAAACCTTCCCAGCCTTTTCTGAGGCCAGGGACACACCAAGATCAGCCAAGACTCTCCACGCTGCCTGGCCCACGCAGCCCAGCTCTGTGCTGGCCCTGGGCCACAACAGCTTCCACCAAGCAAGAGCCACATGCACATTGCCAAGAGTTGAAACACAGCAGACAGGGAAGAGGTGAAAAGTGTGTGTGTAAAGGCATTTTAATTCACTGCTCTCAGAGAGAGCTCTGGGGCTCACGGCTGGACAGAGATGCTCCTGCTCACGCCTCTGTCCAAAGGGGGGAACACACCCTGCTGCAGGTGCTTGGGTTGGTCTCCACAGGTCCAGGTGGATGCCAAACCCGCTCTTCACAGCCTTCTCCCTTGCCCTGCCCCTCTGTCAAGTGCAACGGGCCTCAGGCAGTGAAAGGACCACAGAGAGCCAAAGGGGGACACTTGCACCTGCCTCGCTGGGCGCTCCCTGGGAAGCACTTTCCTTGAGAAGCAAGCCCCTTTCCTCCAAAGGCATTTCCCCAAATGTGTAGCTGTCCTGGGGAACACCAACACACTCTCAAGAAAAGCTGACAAGGCTGAATGACTTCAGGTCCTTTCAGGACAGGCACTCCAGCTGTAGGTCATATTCTCCCAAGTGCGTTTCCAGGTGGAGGTTCAGAGGGGCAGCCCCAGGCCCTCTACAAACACAAGCTGCCTGCTGCCTCTTCACCTGCCTCAACTCCTGCCTGTGGTCACTGCAGCAAAACCAGGCTGTTCCAGCCAGAGCCCAGAGCCCAGAGCCCTGTTCCCGCAGGACGCTCTTGCCAGCACCTTCCAGGACTCTCCGCTGTGCATGCAGCACTTTTCATGCCAGCTCTCAACAGTGGGATTTGAGGGGCAGCATGGACAAATGTCACAAACCTGTGTGACACTCCAGATCCGCATGGAACCAGGGGGCCAGTGTGACACTGTGGGAAGTTGTGGAACCAAGGGGATCACTGTGGCACTGTTGGGGCCCATGGAACCAAGGGGCCGGTGTGACACTGTGGGGCCTCATGGAAACAAGAGGCCATTGTGAGCCTGCAGGGCTGTAACACCCCAGAACACTGAAATGCTGGGAGTCACCAAAGGTTCCTTTATTCGAGTTTGTTGTACAGGAGAAACATCAACCAGATATTCTCACCATGGCCAGATGCAAAGGATATTCTTGGTAGGAAGGGACCCAGCTCTTTAGTGAATGGCCCACACAGAGATGGAACCCACAACCTCGGTGATACCAGCACCATGCTCTAACCAATGGAGCTAAGAGATCAAAATAACACAAAATTTTACTGACAAAATATAGACAATCAAGGAACTTGAGCAAAAGGTTTCATACAACATCCACTGCAGCATAAAACTCTTATCATAGCATTAACTTTGTTAACTTAGCCCATTTAACCTAAAAACCTTTAACCCTTAAGATGTTAAATTACCCAAAAATGTTCCAGGTAAGCAGGATTATAAGAAGAAGAAATAGAGAACAACAGAAAGACAGAAGATCTATAGAAAGACACACACAGAGGCACCACCTGCTCAGGTTCCAGCACCATTAACAGAGGAACCCCAGGAGAAGGCAGGATCCAGACCATGGGCTGGCCTCGTGCTCCGGCTTTTAAACCCCTGGGCCTTCATGGGCCCGCCCCTGGGGTGGGACTGCCAGTTGCTTGCCCAATCAGAGTCAGGTTAGGCACCAGCTGCTGGTGTGTGATTGACTGAAACCTGGGCCAATCAGAGCTGGGTTAGCACTGCCTGCTGTGTGATTGATTGACAGCTCAGCCAATCAGAGATGGGTTAACACCGCCCCTTCCATGTGATTGACAGCTGTGCCAGGCCAGGGCTGGGGGCGGGGCTCTGTCCCATCACAAAACAAGGCCTGTCCCACTCCTTACCCCACACGGGCATTCCGAGCATCCCAAGGCGTCTTGGGACATCGATCTCATCCAGCCTCTGACAGTGACCACGGTGACACTACAGAACCTCAAGGCGCAATGGGTCAGTTGTGACAACGCAGGTCCAAGGACACCATGGTGGCACTACGGAACCTCATGGAACCATTGGTCAGTTGTAACAATGTGGGTCCAAGGACACCGTGGTGACACAATGGAACCTCATGGAACCAAGGGGGCATTGTGACACTGTGCTGCCTCATGGAATCAAGGAGACCATTGTGAACACGGGGGCCCCAAGGAACCAAGGGTCCATGGTGACCTTGTGGAGCCCGCAGTGTCACAGAGGAGCCATTGTGACACAGTGAGGGCGCATGGAGCTGAGGGGCCATTGTGACACATCAGGGCTTTGTGGAACCATGAAGCCATTGTGGCATTGCAAGGCCCCATGGAAGCACAGGGCCATTGTGACACTGCAGAAGTAAGGGGAACATTGTGACACTCCAGGGCCTCATGGAACCAAGCAGACCATTGTGACACTGTGGGGTCACACGAAACCAAGGGAACATGGAACAGGTCTGGCTGGCTGGGCCTCCTGGGGACAACCTGAGAGGTCCAGCAGAACTTGGCATGTCAAGAGCTGCTTCTCACCTGCCCTGAAGCACTGGGGCTCTGGGCTTTCCTTCCTATGGGAGAGAACTGTCCTTCTCCTCCATGGGCCATGTCCAAAATTGGGATTCCACTTCCCAAACTCTGTACATCCTAGGATTGCTCCCTGTCGGAACCCAGAATGTCCCTTGGACATTCTTGGATGTTCCAGGCCAAGGTCAGAAGCATTTGAGACCCTGGAATGCAGCTGCAGACCCCTGTGGCTTTGGACCTGATTTATGGAACAATTTACCAACCTTGCAGGAAGAACAAGAAATCACAAAAGTTTAGATATTACAGTAGATGTAGTCACAAAGTGAGAGGAAGAATTTTTGAGTGCTGTACAGGGGGGTTTTAGGCCTTGTACAGAGGGGTCTGAATTTTGTAGTGCTGTACAGGGGTTTTTAGGCCTTGTACAGAGGGATCTGAGTTTTGTACATGGGGGACAGAAGTTCTAAGATAGAGGGACTTGGGTGTGCCCTGTCGTCTTTCTTTCTTCTTCCTAAGCTCCATGTTCTTGGTGATGTTGGCACTCACAGATTGGTTTACAGTAGAAAGTCACTATTCAGTATAGGTGATGGGCATTGGGGGAAAACTGTAAACACCTAATACGTAATATAAGATATAAAAGAGGGCACCAGCCCCCTGGGCGGTGGAGTGTGCCCTTGCCTGACTGCTGAACGGACCACAGCAGCTCAGGGAGAAATCTTTTAGATAACACACAATAAACTAGCTTGAGACCGGACAACAGAAGACTACTGAGTCTTTCTTTGGAGACACGGGTTGGAGGAGAGACTTTTCCACCTTCCCGGGCTCACCCCAACTGGGGGTGAGTTCCGAGAGCTCCCCAGTGAAAGCTCCCAGGACAGAAAGGTGTGGCTGCCCTTGGCCTCCTGCAGATGCCTCTCACCCACTTTCAAAACACTGGGGCTCTGTGCTTTCCTTCCAGTGAAAAAGAACCACCCTTCTTCTCAAGGTGTTCATGGTCCAAAGTGAGATTCCTCTTCCCAAATTCTGTATATCCAAGGATTCCTTCATGACAAAATCTGTCAGGACAAGCAGGTCTTTCTGGCTTGGCCCCCCAGGAGCCACCTCTCTCCTCTTCTGCCTTTCAAACACTTGGGCTCTGTGCTTTCCTTCCTGTGGAAAAGAACTGTCCTTCTTATCTATGCAGAAATGGCCAAAACTGGACTTCCACCTCCCAAATTCCATTTATCCAAGGGGTGCTTTCACAAAAAAGTTACCAGGACAGAGAGGACTGGCTGGCTTAGGCCTCTGGTGGCCATCTGCCCTTGAAACACCGATGTTCCATGCTTTCCTTCCTATGGAAAAGAACCGTCCTCCACACCCAGGTGTCCAAGTCTGAAATTGGGATTCCACCTCTAAAATCCTGTATATCCAAGGGTTGCTCCCAGCCAAAATCTGCCAGTACCATCCAGTCTGGCTGGCCTTGGCCTCTGGTGGCTGCCCCTGCCACACTGGGTCTTGGTTCTTTCCTTCCCATGGAGATCACTGTGACACGGTGGGGACCTCATGGAAGCAAGGGGATCATTGTGGCACCACTGGAGCCCGTGGAACCAAGGGGCCATGGTGACACAGCGGGGCTTCATGGACCCAGAGACCATTATGACTCTGTGGGGCCTGATGGAACCCTGGAGGCCATTAGGACCCTTCAGGGCCTCGTGTCACCAAGGGGGCATTGTGACACCTCAGGGCCTCATGGAAGCAAGGGACCATTGGGACACTGTGGGGCCCCATGGAACCAAGGGAACATGGAACAGGTCTGGCTGGCTTGGCCTCCCAGGGGCCACCTGACAGGACTGGCTGATCTTGGAATGCCAAGAGCTGCCTCTCATCAGCTCCTGGAGCACTGGGGCTCCGTGTTTTCCTTGCCATGGAAAAGAAGCCTCTGTCTTTTCAGATGGCAATTGCCAAGATTGGTACTCTTCCTAAAAAAATTTCCTATATGCAAGAGTATCTCACAGAAAAAACCTGCCAGCTCTGGCTGGCCTTTGCCTCTGGTGGTCACCTCTCATCTGCCCCTGAAACAGAGGGGCTCCGTTCCTTCCTTCCTGTGGAAAGGACCAGCCTTCTTGTCCAGGGTCCATGGACAAAATTGGAATTTGGACTCCCAAATTCTGTACATCCAAGGATTGCTCACAGACAAAAGTAGCCAGGACAGACAGGTCAGGCTGGCCCTGTTCTCTGGTGATTTTCTTAGAATATGAGCTGAATGTTTTCATTTGAAAACACCTTGGAGAGTGCCCAGAAATCTGCCAAGGTGGAGTTTGGAGGCTTCGGGCACATGACCACTATATAGAGACAAAGGAGTTCTGTGCTCTGGGGGATGGAGATTGATGACAGCAGAGGAGAGCCCTGGGTGGGACTGAAGGGTGGTTCCAGAGATGGTGGAATGTTTTGACATAGTAGAGAACAGCCACAGAGAGAAAAAATTAATGCCAAGTGCAGCTAGGGAGGCCCAGACTGAACACGAGGAGAAAGGAATTTCCCTCCCAGGTCAGGGCTGTGGTGCAACACGTCCCCAGAAGGAGCCTGGAGCAGCCCAAGGCTTTGTGTGGCCAGGCAGGGGCAGGCAGGAGGCAGAGCTGTCAGCAAAGGAAGGGGCCAGCGAGGTGGGGCAGCCGGGGGATGACGACAGCCTGCAGGGACAGAGGCCAGGGCAGGGACACCGCAGGACAGCCTGGGCTGCAGAGGGCACAGGGATGTGCAGCAGCTGCAAGGCCCTGACAGAGCCAACCTGTGCAGCCCTTTGGCCATGGCTGCTGGCCCTGGGCCTGAGGCCACGAGGGGACAAGTGACCCTTGCAGCCCTGGGGCCTCATGGCCTCCTTGTCCCTGCTCAGCAGCCTGGCAGGGGCCACCCCATGGTCCTGTCCTTGGCATGGCACATCCCCACATGGCAGTGCCCATCCCGGGAAGAGCCCTGAGCAAGGAGGGAGGGACAGGATCTGCCTTGCCAGGGGCTGGGGCTCAGCCTTGGCCCTTTGCATTCCTGAGACACATCCAGGTTTGCTCAGCGCCAGAGACACCTTTGCCTTGTTTGTCCCCACCTGTCATCAGTGCCTCCAGGGTTCTGCTCTAACTGGAACCTGGGGACACTTTCTCAGTCGTGTCCCTCAGTGGGACCCATTAAAACTTCAAGAAACTTTGGAGTTTAAATTTGAGTTCTTGAGAAGTTTAGACACTCTCAGGGACTGAGTCTGATGTAAACAACACCAAAGCCCTGAGAGGGCCATTAAAGTTTTCCTAGTGGAGTTATGGAGAAAGATTTCAAAGAGCTTGTAAGAAATACACTGTCCTCTTCCAAAGGGTGTATTTTATTACATTTCTCTTCAGAGCAGAGGCGATTGCAGCATTCTGTGATTGGTACTGACCCAGGCTCTCCCCTCAGGAGCTCTGGCCTGCTCAGAGCAGCTGTGCCTTGAGCTCTGGCCCAGTGTGGACAGCCTTGCTCCACATTGCCCAAGCCCATCCTGTCTGTCCTCGCTCACCTGGGACCTGCTGGGCTTGCAGAGCTGGCTGCACCCAGCCTAAGAGGGGCTTTCCCTTTGTCTATTTTTGAAGCAATCTAAAGCTCCCGAGTTTCCCCAGGAAAACAGACACACTCCTCAGGGGTGTGCCAGCCCAAGGTGCCACCAAAACCACTGCAGACCTGCCCTGGGCCAGCTGTGAGGGTGGATCATCAGCCCAAGCTGCACTGGGCCACTGCAAGGGGCCGTGGCCACGGACACTGCACCGACCCCACTGCTGGCTTTGGCTGCCACGGCAACCCTGAGACATTAAACTGTCCTTGGAAACACTGGGGAGGACTGGGACATACTGGGGGACACTGGGAATGCTGTAGGAGACACTGGGAGTGATACTGGGAGTGACCCTGGGGGATACTGGGATGGACACTGGGAACATTGAGGGGAAGACTGGGAGGAACTGGAAGGGACTGGGAATGGACTCATGTATTGGGAGGGACAGGGCTGTACTGGGAGGGACTGGAGGAGCGCTGGGGCTGTACTGGGCTGTACTGGGGATGGACTGGGCTGTACTGGAAGGGACTGGAGGAGCACTGGGGCTGTACTGGGCTGTACTGGGGATGCACTGGGCTGGACTGGAGGGGTTGGATGGGCTGTTCCCGCCTCCGCCGCCTCCCATTTGCCGGGGCTCCCGCCCATCACCGCCCGCAGCCAATCAGCGACAGGGATTGTGGCCTTGGGGCGGTGCCTGGAGTCGGCGCCATACTTTCGCTATTGCCTACAACTCCCGTCATGCCCCGCGGCCCGATTCAGCCCCATTGGAGCCGGGACTACAACGCCCGTCATGCCCCGCGCTCCACAGAACCCCCTCGGTACCCGCCCCCATCTGTCCCGTAAGTGTCCCCCAGACCCTCCAGGATCCCCAAGTGCCCCTCAGCGCCCATTCGGGACCCCCCAAAGGCGCCCCCGGATCCCCGGAGTGCTCCCGACCCCAGGGATGCCCGGCACAGCCACTGCTGGGAATTCATCTCCTCTCATCCCCCGCGGCCCCAGAGCCCCTCAGAACACAGTCACGCGCCTAAACCGCCTGCCGTACCCCGCGCCCTAAGGAGCCCGGGTAGAGCTCCCCGAGCTCCCCCCAAGTTCTCCCGAACCGTTTACGTTCGCCCCGAGGGCCTCAAGTCGCGGCTCAGACGCAAAAGTGTCCCCCAAGGGCCTTCCCGGACCCCCAAACGCCGCGTCCCAGCCACTGCCGGGACTACAGCTCCCATCCTGCTCCGCGGCGCACGTCCCACACTACTGCAGCCGTGACTTCATCTCCCGTCATGCCCCGCGCCCCACGCAGCTGCGCCTAGAACTCCCGTGATGCTCCGCGGCCCCGTTCAACCGTATTCTACCCGCGCCTACAACTCCCATCACCCCCCGCGCCCCGGAGAGCCCCGCTGGAGCCCCCCAAGTGCCCGCCCGGGCCCCGCGGGGCCCCAAATTCCCCAAATTCCCCTCCCTGACCTCCAAGGGCCCCCCTGGACCCCCAAGGGCTCCCCCGGACCCCGAGCTGTCCCTCGGAACCCCTCAGTGCCCCTCCAAGTGCCCACCCGGCTCCCCCAAGTGTCCTCCAGACCCTCAGGTTCTCTCTGAATTCCCTCCCCAGGCACAGAACTGCCCCAAATGTGCCCCAGAAATGTCTCCAAGGATCCCAAAGTGGCCCCTCCTTAACCCTGCCTGAGAAAAAGATGATAAAAAAGATGACAAAATGACTGGAAATATTGCTAATTGCCATAAACAGGAAGAAATAAATAGCCAATACATCTTAACTCATTAATGAAGGGAATTGTGTTACTGAGATACAAAGAACATTCGTTTTCTTGGCTACTAAAAATGTATAGATTTTTAATATAAATATTAAAACTAGGTAAGAAAAACCAATGCTATTATTAGAAATAAATTTAATACATATAGAAATAATTAAATATGTGAAAATGGATATTATATGGCTCTACGCAGATAGTTACTATATGTATTCTGTTACATTGATTAGTTGTGCTGTATTAACATTTTAATAGTACAGTAAATGTAGTTTTGTAGTTAAAATGAAGCTTTAGTATTTAAAACAGAAACCCTGTATGTGGGGGTTTTTTAAAGAAATGAGACACTCGCTTCGAGCTAACAGTCCCAGAACACCTAAATCTGCCAGAAAAGAGGAATTTATGGTTTTCTCATCAGAAGAAGCTGATTTCTTCAGGCCTTGCTCAGACTCAAAGATGCCGTGGGGATTAAAGGAAGCAGTTGAAAAATAACAGAGTTGCTTGTTTTAAATAGAATGTATGCATAACCATGAAGTATGTATGAATATGCCACAGTGTATGGTTTTTAAGGTTATTCCTTTGTTCACAAAATGTGCTTATCGGGCTTAAGTGCCCAAGAGCATCCGGACGTCGGTAAGTCTTTGCTTTTTATTGTCCTGTAATTGCCCTAACTCTAAATTTTTATTGCTCTAATTGTATTACTATTATTTTAACAATTTTATTGAATTTTATACTTTTTAAAATTTAAAAACCAAGTGATTGGTGTTTTTCACAGTTGTTAACACAAAATAATGCGTTACAGAATAGAAATAAGAGAATAAATCACATGAGCATTTTTGGGTATTTTGGCGTGTCAGTCCCAGGTGGGCGGTGTCAGACATGGTGACGCTGGAGGTGAGGAGCAGGTTGTCCAAACAGGGTCAGCCCAAAAGGGGCTCATTCTTCTCCATTCTGTTAGAAATGAGAAGCTTGACTCAGCCAATACATCAAGCAGCAATTAAATTTATTAATTAATATGGAAACGCATGAGCAGAGACAGCGCTGGGTGCAGTGGTGGGCGTTTTCCCCTCCAACTGCGCACCGGTTGTTGGGCTTGCTGGTGTTTATTGATCATCTTCATGCATATTCATCAGCTTTCCCCAGCAGCTTCTATTTCCCAATTTTGACGTGAGCTTTCAGCAGTTTCTATTTCTACCTTTTGATGTCACAATTCTATACTTTAGGATTGTAAATCTGTGATGGTGATGTCTGGTTCCTTTCCAATTTCTATACTCTGTTGTGATCTATTCCAGGTTTCAATATCCCGGGATGTGTGTCCCACGTGGTGGGGTCCATCTTCCTGAGGTGGGGTCCAGCTTCTATTTTCTAGGATCATTAATCTATGGTAGTGATGTCCAGCTTTCCCTTTCTAAATCATTAATCAGCAACCTTGATGTCCATCTTCCTTTTCCAGGAGCTTGGGATAGGGTCACTTCCCTTTCTGTTTAAATCCTTTATATATTCCAAAGCTACAGTTTAACATCCTTAATGCTAAGCAACATTCCAAAGTTGTAATTCAAAGGTTCTTACTGCAAAACAGCTGAAGACTTAATTACAAGTAAAAAGTTCTTCTCAAAAGCAACATTCTAAAGTTAGAATTCAAATACTCTTATTACAAAACAGATTAAGACTTGTAATTGTTATTTGCAAATAAAAGATTGGTTCAAAAGCCTTCTTCCATGCTTTCCTGGGTTGTGTATTAGAACTCATCTTTATAACTGTCCCATGGCCGTGTTCCATACATTTCATAACCACAACTGCACAGGCTGCCTTTATTTACCTGACACAAAACACAACTTTGTATTTCACACTCCTGCACAGAACTCCAAACCGACTCCAGTCACTGCACAAGCCCTGGAGCCTTGAAGACCATGGAAGGAAGACAAAGAGCTCCTGAGGGCTTTCTGTATTTTCATCAGCCCCACGGTGGATTTGGGGCTGGGTCCAGGACCCTCAGGCACTGGGAGAAGGATGAAGAAGCTGCTCAAGGAGGCAGAAGCAAAACTCCAAGTCCCTGGGAGCATCCCTGGGCCCCAGCGAGGGCAGGGAGTGCCAGAGGCTCCCCAGGGAGTGCAGAGTGCCGATCCTTGAGGCCAGGGTTGCAGGGAGCCCAAGGCTCAGAGCAGGGAACTGCGATGCTGAGCAAGGCCTGGCTTGGCTGCAGGAAGCAGAAAGGCCAAGCCCTGAGCCCAGCCTGGCACAGCAGGGCCTGTCCCTCACGGCTGGCTCGGGGCTGTTTGTGGGGCAGGGGGATGTGAGGGGCAGCAAGGACAAATGTCACAAACCTGTGTGACACTCCAGATCCTCATGGAACCAAGGGGCCAGTGTGACACTGTGGGGCCTCATGGAAACAAGAGGCCATTGTGAGCCTGCAGGGCTGTAACACCCCAGAACACTGAAATGCTGGGGGTCACCAAAGGTTCCTTCATTCGAGTTTGTTGTACAGGAGAAACACCAACCAGATATTCTCACCATGGCCAGATGTAAAGAATATTCTTGGTAGGAAGGGACCTACAATGATCATCAAGTCCAGCTCTGAAGTGAATGGCCCACACAGGGACTGAACACAGCCTCAGTGATACCAGCACCATGCTCTAACCAACAGAGCTGAGAGAGCAAAATGACACAAAATTTTACTGGCAAAATATGGACAATCAAGGAACTTTGACAAAGGGTTTAGTACAACATCCTGTTCTACGTAAAACTCTTACCATAGCATTAACTCCATTATCTTAGCCCATTTAACCTAAAAACCTTTAACCCTTAAGATGCTAGGTTACCCAAAAATGTTCCAGGTAAGCAGGACTAGAAGAAGAAGAAATAAAGAACAACAGACAGACAGAAGATCTATAGAAAGACACACACAGAGGCACCACCTGCTCAGGTTCCAGCACCATTAACAGAGGAACCCCAGGAGAAGGCAGGATCCAGACCATGGGCTGGCCTCGTGCTCCGGCTTTTAAACCCCTGGGCCTTCATGGGCCCGCCCCTGGGGTGGGACTGCCAGTTGCTTGCCCAATCAGAGTCAGGTTAGGCACCAGCTTCTGGTGTGTGATTGACTGACAGCTGGGCCAATCAGAGCTGGGTTAGCACTGCCTGCTGTGTGATTGACTGACAGCTGGGCCAATCAGAGCTGGGTTAACACCGCCCCTTCCATGTGATTGACAGCTGTGCCAGGCCAGGGCTGGGGGCGGGGCTCTGTCCCACCACAAACCAAGGCCTGACCCGCTCCTGGCCCCACACGGGCATTCCGAGCATCCCAAGGTGTCTCGGGACATCGATCTCATCCAGCCTCTGACAGTGACCATGGTGACACTACAGAACCTCTTGGAGCCATGGGTCAGTTGTGACAATGCAGGCCCCAAGGACACCATGGTGGCACAATGGAGCCTCATGGAGCCATGGGTCTGTTGTGACACTGTGCTGCCCCATGGAATCAAGGAGACCATTGTGAACACGGGGGCCCCAAGGAACCAAGGGTCCATGGTGACCTTGTGGAGCCCACGGTGTCACAGAGGAGCCATTGGGACACATCAGGGCTTTGTGGAACCATGAAGCCATTGTGACATTGCAAGGCCCCATGGAAGCACAGGGCCATTGTGACACTGCAGAAGCAAGGGGAACATTGTGACACTCCAGGGCCTCATGGAACCAAGCAGACCATTGTGACACTGTGGGGTCACACGAAACCAAGGGAACATGGAACAGGTCTGGCTGGCTGGGCCTCCTGGGGACCACCTGAGAGGTCCAGCAGACCTTGGCATGTCGATGGCTGCTTCTCACCTGCCCTGAAGCACTGGGGCTCTGGGCTTTCCTTCCTATGCGAGAGAACTGTCCTTCTCCTCCGGCGCCTATGGCCAAAACTGGGATTTCTTCTAAAAATTTCCTCAGATGTGGTTGCAATCTGCTGTAATTAAAAGGGAAGGTGATAACGGCACCTTGACCACTGATAAATTAAAGGTAATTTGGGATTATGACAGTCTCTTTCAAAGGATTCCCAATCTTGGTGACATTTTGTTAATGACACTTATTATCCCATTGAGGGTAAAGCCACAGCTTTTCTTTTAACATTACTCCATGCCTTATACCCAGTTATAGTGCTGACTAAATCCCAGTGGAACTGTCCTCTGTCTGTTAGAATATACCAGTGTGAGCCCCAAATGGGAGCACATGGCCAACTGTGGATGTTGATGCCTGACTGGACAGGAACAGCAAGGATTTATTTGTGAAAATAATACTATTGACAACTAAGACATTTGCTTTGACATATAAGAAAATGTCAATATTGTGTTGAAACCCCAGCAACTGTACTTGCATATGTTGGAAATGGATGTATCCGTATGAGAACTCTGTGTGATTCTATGTTTACAGAAAACACCACCTGAGAGACATCTGATCGCTCTAATAGCTGTATCTGTAGTTTTAGCAAAATGATGGGATGCAGCTTTAACAATTCAGCTCCCTCACAACTCACCAATTGCTACAGTCCAACTGCACACCGTGTCAAGTTTCATTGCCTGTCACTGCTGGAGTGAATCTGGCATTGGCAAGAAACTGTTGCAATGGTCTGAGTCCATGCTGAAATGGACAACAGCACACCAGACAAGGAACCCGCATTACCACCCATCGTCAGGCAGAGAAGTTACACCATGTCCTGGAAAGAGGGAAGAAAGATAGAGAACATTGCTGGTGGGAAACTATTTTTGGATTGCTACACAGAGCAACTGGAATTTTGAATTTAATGTTGTAGTTTTGTTTGTTTTGGCTATATTCTGCTTACTGTTTATATTCATCTTGTATATCCTGTCAGAAGATAAACCAAATTATATCCATCCAACATGTAAACCACATACAATGAACTCAGAACATGAAATGTTATATAATTGCAGTATTTCTGAACCATAAATTAGAAAACTTTTCAATTAACTGTACCCTTACCTCTAATCTGCAATATGCCACATATTTATGACAAAGACGCAAGAGATAACTGAATTACCGTTCAAGGAGTTGGTAATTTGTATTAAATGTAGCCACAGGGTAAAGGGACTCAGAGCTGGGCACAGGATATGAGGTGTGGCCTCCCCAGTGCCCAGCAGAGAGGGACAATCAGAGCCCGGTCCTGCTGCCCACACTATGGCTGGCACAGACAACCAGGATGCCCCTGGCATATTCCTGACCAGAATCCCTCCCTCCCCACCCTGCCCCCAATCCCTGCAATAAAGAATGGACACTTTCCTTGGCCCTACTTTGTTATTAATCTTTTTTAAAAAAACACACTTTTTATAGTCTTTCACAGTAGCCACCAGATTAAGTAAAAATGGAGCTTTTGCATTCCTGATGTTCTTTCTCCAGGAGGTCGGGGCTGAGGGCTGGGACCCAGGGTGGGCTGGGTGGGAAAAGCACTTTGTCACTTTGGCACAGGGATACCTTGGGGATGTTTAGGGGAGGAACAAAGGTGGGACAAGATGTCTCTGGGAGGAAGGGTGGCCATGTCCACCAGGCCTTTGTGACCCACGGTGACATTGTGCCCAGAGGCCATTGTGACGCGGGTGCATGTCCTGACCCCTGGGGCTGCCAGTCCCTGCAGTGGCCACTGCCAGGAGAGCAGCTCTCTGAGGAGGCAGCAGCTTCTCTGGAGGCAGCAGCTCCCCTGGGTGACTGTGGCCTGTGTTCACCAGAGCACTACCACAATGCTGAAGGAGGAGGAGGAGAATGCCCACGGCCAGCCCCGTGAGGGGCAGCCACTCAGATCCATGCTGCAACAGGTGAGGGACAGGGATGGAGGGACAGTTTCCAGAGGGACAGCCCTGGGGCAGAGACAGCCAGGCCGGGCACCAGGCCATGCTCTGTGGAGGGGACAGTGCTGGGATGGGCCAGGCACAGCAATGCCCCAGAGGCAGCGAGCCCAGCTGGGAACCCGGCCCAGCCTGGCTGCTGTGGCCAGCACCTGCCCTGGGGCCAGGCCTGGGCATGCTGGCACATGGGGGACACTGTGCCCACACAGCCACCTCCATCCCGTGCCTCCTCCTGCTTCCCACAGGTGACCCACAGGCAGCCACAGGCAGCACCTCAGGTCACCTGGACAAACAACACGCCTCACAGCAGTGTCACAGGGCCACAGAGACTGTCCGTGTCGGACTTGCTGTCTCTCCATGGCCCTCAGCTGCCACTGGTACCTCCCTGCCAGCTCAGCCCTGAAATGCAAAGAGCAGCCTCTGGTACCTCCCTGCCAGCTCAGCCCTGAAATGCAAAGAGCAGCCTCTGCGAGGGTCAAGCTGCCCCATCTGCCAGCACCAGCAGCAGGAGCAGCCCCTGGGTTTTCTCCCGGAGGCACAGCACGTGCTGTGGGCCCCGTGGCCAGAGGCCAGCCAGAGAGGGTACCACCTTCACCAAGGGGCACTCTGGCTGCTGGTGGGGCCTGGGAAACGCCTTCCCTGGCAAGGAGAACAGAAGGGCTCTGGTGTGGCTCAGCAGCAAGGCAGGGCCATCACCTGCCACCGGTGCAACCCGCACACAGCCTGCAGATCCGCACTGGGACCCAGGCGGCTTGGAAGCACCTGGGGTGCTCTGAGATAGAGGTGCTTGTCAAGGTGCAGGAAGGGCATGGGGGCAACACCTGCAGTGAGCTGTTGAGAGGCCTGGGCCCATACCTGTGTGAGAACAGGTCCGTCAAGTCCACCTTGAGAACCCCAAAGTGGTTAAGTGCCCGCCAAGAGGCAGAGGGAATTCGTCAGCCAGCCGAGGAAACTGCGTGGCTCAAGCGGCTGTGCCCAGAGGATGAGGAGGCTTTGATGCAGCATCTGCGGAAAAAGAGGGAGGAGCTGGAGGACATGGAAGACAAAGTCCATGAAGAGATGTTTAGAGCCATCTTCTCTTCCTTGGATGTTGCAGAAAGCCCCATGAAGTCCAAGTGCATCCTCAAGGATGCATCAAGCCTCACCCTGGAGCCAGCTGCAGGCCCCTGGGTCCCACTCAGCACTTGCAGTGTGATCGATGATGCCACAGGAGAGACACAAACCTCCTCAGAACTTGTGTCTCTTGACCAGTTGCTGGCTGAGCTGTGCCCTGTCTGGGACAACTCGCTGTCATGCGATGCTCTCCTCAAGGACTCCACGGGAGAGACAGAAAACAACTCAGGGATTGCACATCCTGACCTGTTGGCAGGCCTGTGCCCTGTCTCTGGTGACTCACCATCCTGCGCCTTTCTAGACGAGCTTCTGGAAATGTGGGAGGAAGAAGAGCTCCAAGACAGAGCAGGGGCAGGAGGGAGTGACAGCGAGCCAGAGAGCCCGTTGTCTCTCCCGCTGCAAGAGAAGGAAGCAGAACCACCAGCTTCTCCCATGGACAGCAATCCCTGCATCGAGCTGCACAGCAAGCCCCTCCCCATGGCCTCACTCGAAGACCCAAATATGTCTGTGGGTTGTGCCTTGCCTGCTGGCCCTGCAGACAAGACCGAGGAAGCTGGCATGGAGGCTGGCCATGCCCAGCCTGCCCCTCCCCAGGAAAAGCCCTGTGGAGATGAGCTGCTGGCAGGAGCTTGCCCGGTGCCTGCCCAGCCCCTGGCACGCAGCGTTCCTGCCTGCCCCGCTGGCAGCGCAGCCGTCCCACAGCCCCTGACGCCATGGCGATGGCGCTCCATGGCCAAGACTGCCCGGCGGGCTCTGTGCCGGCTTTTATCCTTCAGCTGCCTCAGGGGGCAGCCAGAGGAGTGAGCCCGGGGCCAGCACCAGGACGATGCCCAGAGACACCGGATCACCCTGAGTATGCCCAGCTCCCAGGGACAGCGGCAGCTCCCAGAGCTAACGGCAGCAGGGAGAGAAAAACCTGGGGTACACAGCGATGGGTGGGTGGGTGGCACCCAAGGCAGGGTGACAAGGACCAACGTGACACTGCTGGTGACAAGTGTCCGGACCCGTCCTTTGTTTGATCATTTCCCCACCGCACCACAGCCTTGTTTTTCTGCCTCTTTCCTTCTCACTCTCCTGTTTCCAGTCCATTTCAATCTCTCTACCCCACATTTATTGTAAAATAAAATCCCCATTTTTGCCTTTGGTAGATGATCTCCTTGGCACGTTAATTCACACAGAGGCATCTCACACTAATCAAATCTTAATGGGGGCACACTTGTGCACACAGCACTCGAGGTGTGACCACGCCAGTGCCCAGCAGAGAGGGAAAATCAGAGCCCTGGTCCTGCTGGCCACACTATGGCTGACACAGAATACAAGGATGCCCCTGGCATATCCCTGACCAGTATTCCACCCTCCCCTGCCCTCCCCATATGAAATAAAAAATGGACATTTTCCTTGGCCCTACTTTGTTATTAACCTTTTTAAAAAACACACTTTTTTTAGTTTTCCACAGTAGCCACAAGATTAAGTCCAAATGGAGCTTTTGCCTTCCTGATGATCTTCCTCCAGGAACTTGAGGCCGAGTGCTGGGACCCACGGTGGGCTGGGTGGGAAAAGCACTTTGGCACTTTTGCACAGAGCTTCCTTGGGGATGTTGAGGGGAGGAACACAGGTGGGACAAGAGAGAGCTGCAGATCATTGAGAGAGGAACAAGAGTAGGCAAAGTCAAGGGGCAAAGGCATTAAGAAGGCCTTTGTGTCCAGGGACATCTGCATGGAAACCACCAGGCCTCTGGCAGAAAGGCGGCCATGCCCACCAGGCCTTTGTGACCCGCGGTGACATCGTGCCCCGAGGCCATTGTGACGCATGCGCATGTCATGACCCTGCTGCCCCACCACCCATGCCAACAGCAAGGCAGCCTGGTCAGGGAGAGCGGGCTGAGGAAGGATGACAGCGTTGCCTTTTGGTCTGCACAGATGTTGACTTCAGGTGTGGGCTGCTTTCACAGCATCACAGAATGACTGGGTTGGAAGAGACCTTCAAGATCATCAAGTCTAACCCATGCCCTAAACACCTTAACTGACCCATGGCACCAAGTGCCATATCCAGTCTTTTTGTGAACATTCCCAGGGATGATGACTCTACCACCTCCCCAGGCAGGCCATTCCAATATTTTATCACTCTTTTTGTGAAAAACTTCCTCCTAGTATCCAACCTATATTTCCGCTGACACAGCTTGAGACTGTGTCCTCACGTTCTGACATTTGTTGCCTGGAGAAAGAAACCAACCCCCACCTGACTACAACCATCTTTCAGGAGGTTGTAGAGAGCGACAAGGTCACCTCTGAGTCTCCTTTTCTCCAGACTAAGCAACCCCAGCTCCCTCAGTTATTCCTCACAGGATTTGTGTTCCAAGCCCCTCACCAGCCTTGTCGCTCTTCTTTCGAGCATCTCAACGTCCTTCCCAAACAGAGGGGCCAGAACTGGACACAGCACTCATGGTACGGTGCCACTACAGGGGAAGAATGCCAAGCACACCAGTGCCGAGTAGAGGGGAAGAATCACTGCCCTGCTCCTGCTGGTCGCACCATTCCTGATCCAGCCCAGGAGCCATTGGCCTTCTTGGCCACCTGGGCACACTGCTGGCCCATGTTCAGCCTGCTGTCGACCAGTGCCCCCAGGTCCCTTTCTGCCTGGGCACGGTCCAGCCACGCTGTCCCCAGCCTAGAGCAGTGCAGGGGGTTATTGTGGCCAAAATGCAGGATTTGGCGAGTGAATATATTAAATTCCTTCCCGTTGGAATCTGCCCATCCATCCAACTGTTCAGGCCTCCCTGCAGAGCCCTCCTGCCTTCCAACAGATGGTAGGAGTAGGAAACTAAGCTTCCAGCTCAGTGTCATCTGCAGATTTACTAATGAAAGCCTCAATTCCCTCATCCATGTGGTCAATAAAAATATTGAACAGAGCTGGCCCAGCACAGAGCCCCGAGGGACAGCACTCGTGACTGTCCCCAGCTGGATGCAGCACCGCTCACCACCACTCTCTGGGCCGGCCATCCAGCCAGTTCTGAACCCAGCACAGAGTGCTCCTGTCCCAGCTGTGGGCTGCAGCTTTTCCAGGAGTGTGCTGTGGGAGACAGTGTCAAAGGCCTTGCTGGAGTCCAAATAGACACATCCACAGCCTGTCCTGCATCCACCAGGAGGGTCACCTGGTCATAGAAGGAGACCAGGTTGGTCAAACACGACCTAGCCCTCCTAAACCCCTGCTGGCTGGGTCTGACATCCTGGCCATCCTGGAAGTGCTGTGTGATGGCACTCAGTGTGAACTGTTCCATGACCTTACCGGGTACTGAGGTCAGGCTGACTGGCCTGGAATTACCAGGATCCTCCTTCCCACCCTTGCTGTGAATGGGCATCACACTGGGCAGCTTCCAGTCATCTGGAACCTCACCAGTGAGCCAGGACTGCTGGTAAATGATGGAGAGTGGCTTGGCAAGCTCATCTGCCAGCTCCCTATCCCCCTGGGGTGGATCCCATCTGGTCCCATGGATTTATGAACATCCAAGCAGCTCAGCAGGTCTCTGACTGCCTCCTCCTAGATAACAGTGGTCCACTCAGCTCCCTGGCACCATCAACCAGCCCAGGAGGACAGTTGTCCTGAAGGCAAATCATCTTCTCACTAAAAACTGAGGCAAAAAATGGCGTTAAGCACTTCTGCCTTCTCCTCATCTGCAGTTATTAAATTCCCTTGCACATCTAATCAAGAACAAAGGTTGGTCTTACCCTTCCTTTTACCACTGATATATTTGTAAAAACATTTTTATTATCCTTTACAGAAGCTGCCATTTTAAGTTCAAACTGAGCTTTGGCTTCCCTAATTTCTTCCCTTCATGCCCTAGCAAGCCCCTTAAATACTTCCTGAGAGACCTGACCCTCCTTCCAAAGATGATACATCCGCTTTTTATTCCTAGGTTCCTTCAAAACCTCCTTGCCCATCCACGCTAGATGTTTGTCTCGTCGACTCACGTTCGGCATACAGGGACACTCTGTTCCTGTGCCCTCGAGATCTCTGTTTTGAAGCTTCCCACCTTTCCTGAACTCCTTTGTTTTCAAGGGCTGCTTCCCCAGGAACTCTCTGAATAAGTCTCCTAAGTAGGCCAAAGTCTGCCCTCCAAAGTCCAATGTAAAAGTCTTATTAGTGTTCCACCTGACTTCACCATGAGAATTCTATAATTTCAAGATCACTGTGCCCCAAATGACCTCCAACCACCACATCTCCCACCAGCCCATCTCTATTTACAAACAACAGATCTAACATAGTCCCTCTCCTGGTGGGCTCACTCACCAGCTGCGACAAAAAATTGTCCTCCACAAACTCTAAAAATTTCCTGGACTGCCTCTTTTCAGCTGTATTGAGTTCCCAGCAGATATCCAGCAGGTTGAAGTCGCCTACAAGGACAAGGGCTGATGATCCTGAATCATTCTCTAGCTGCTTATAGAATGAGTTGTCCACCTCTTCTTCCTTGTTGGGTGGATGATAACAGACTCCCAGTAGGATGTCAGCCTTGTTGGCCTTCCCCCTAAGTCTCACCCATAGACATTCAACTCCATCATCATTAGTTTCAACACCCACAGCAGCAAAACCCTCCCTAATGTAAAGGGCCACCCATTCACCTCTTCTCCCTTTCCTGTCTCTCCTGAAGAGCTTGCAGCCATCCAGTGCAGCGCTCCAGCCATGTGAGTTGTCCCACCCTGTTTCTGTGATGGCAATTACATCATAGCTCTGCTGCTGCACCATGGCCTCCAGCTCTTCTTGTTTGTCACCCATGCTGTGTGCATTGGTGTACATGCACCTCAGCTGGGCTGCTGATTTCACCCCTAGCTCAGGCTTACCACCCACGAGCCTGCTTCCAGACAAACCAGCTGCATCCCCTTCCCCTTCAGACCTAGTTTAAAGCCCTCTCAACAACTTCTGCCAGTTCATGAGCTAAAATTATTCTGCCCTTCACAGAAAGATGGAGCCCGTCTGGTCCAAGGAGGCCAGGTGCCATAAAAGCTGCCCCATGATTAAAGAATCTGAAATTTTGTCGATGACACCAACCCTTGAGCCACTCGTTGATAATGTGAGCTCTCCTATTGCTTTCAGCGTTTTTCTCAGACTCCAAAGGGACTGAGGAAAAGACTGTCTGTGCCCCTGTCCTATTAACCACCTGACCCAATGCCCTAAAGTCCCTTTTAATTGCCCTGACATTCCTCTTTTCAATCTCATCACTGCCAGCCTGGGGTATCAGCAGTGGGCAATAATCAGAGGGCTGAATCAGCCCAGGCAGTGTGTCAGTGATATCCCGTACCCGGGCCCCAGGGAGGCAGCAGACCTCTCTGTGGGGTGGGTCTGGTCGACATATGGGGCCCTCTGTTCCCCTCAGGAGGGAGTCACCCACCACGATCACCCTTCTTTCCTTTTTGATGTTAGAGGTGCTGATCTGTCTCACAGATGAATCATAACTGGGAGGCTCACTGGGAAGGTAATTTTCTTCTAAACCATCTGGCTGACTCTCCAGATCCAGGGGATCATACAGAATCTGAAGTGGCACCTGGCTTGGGAGAGGGGGTTGGGAGGGATTTTTATTATTACCTCCTCGAGTAGGCACCCACTCCCACTACCCTTCATCGGCCAGGTGTCCTTCTATAGCCTGACAGTGGGAGGTGTGGGAGACAGCGGGAACCAAGGAGAGCATTGCTGCACTGCCAGACCTCATGGAACCAAGGATCCATTGTGACACTGCAGGGCCCTGGGGCACCACGGTGCCATTGTGACACTGCAGGGCCCAAGGATCCAAGGGACTTTGTGACACCAGAGGGACATTGTGACACTGGGAGGCCTCATGGAATCATGGACAGCATTGGGACACTCTGGGGCCTCATGGAACCGTGGTGACACCAAGTTGTCTGGGGGTGTTGATCGGCTGGAGGGCAGGAGGGCTCTGCAAAGGGACCTGGACAGGCTGGATCCAGGAACCAAATCCAACAAGGTGAGGTTTAACAAGTCCAAGTGCCAGGTCCTGCACTCTGGCCACAACAACCCCTGCAGCGCTACAGGCTGGGGACAGAGTGGCTTGACAGCAGCCAGGCAGAAAGGGACCTGCAGGGACTGATGGACAGCAGGCTGGACATGAGCCAGCCGTGTGCCCAGGTGGCCAAGAAGGCCAATGGCTCCTGGCCTGGATCAGGAATGGTGTGGCCAGCAGGACCAGGGCAGTGATTCTTCCCCTGTGCTCAGCACTGGTTGGGCAGCACCTCAAGCCTCCAGTTCTGGGCCCCCAATTTAGGAAGGACCTGGAGGGGCTGGAGCGTGTCCAGAGAAGGGCAACAAGGCTGGTGAGGGGTCAGGAGCACAAGTCCTGTGACGAGCAGCAGAGGGAGCTGGGGTTGTTTATCCTGGAGAAGAGGAGGCTCAGGGGAGACAAGGCGGGGTGAGGGCAATGGCTGGACTTGATGATCTCCAAGGTCTTTTCCAGCCTTGCTGATTCTGGGATTCTGGGAAACCACCCTTGGAGCAGTTGCAGGAGGAGCCCTGGGCCTCCTCTTCAGAAGCTCCAGCAGCCCAGGTCCCTCAGCTTCTCCTCACAGCCCCAAAGCCCATCCTGTCAGTCCTGCAGAGCCTCTGCAGCCCCTCCTCACTGCCCAGAACAGGCAGCCCCACAGCCAGACACAGCAGCCCAGATGTGCCCCCCTGGCCTGGGGTGCCTCTGGCAAGGGAGCAGCACGAGGCACTGCAGGAGCCTGCAGACAATTCCTGCAGCACCTGTGGGATGATCCTGCCCCTCAAGGGCCGTTCCCATGGTGCCAAGTCAGGAACTGGAATGGGGAGTGGGGCCAGAGAGGAAAGGGCAAACAGGGATGAGCTGTTTGCAGGGGAGGGAAAATGGGTGGGCAATGGGAAGATATTTTTATCAGGAAGAGTAAAGAAAGCAAAGGTGAAGGCAAGGAAATGCTCAGGGCAGTTTGGGGGTGGCTGCCAGGCAGCCCTGGCTCTGAGCAACAGCGTCTGCAGTGGGACAGGAAACTCCCAGCTGATGGGAACAAACTTTCTGGCTGGCTGCAGAGGCCAGGACAAAGCTGAGTGGTTTCCCTGGCGTCCCCCAGCCCTTCCTGGCCCCAGGGGCTGATGGCATTTGTGCTCCCTCAGGTTCATGTCCCCACAGCAGCAGCATGGGGGTGCTCCCGCCTGCTGTGTGCAATGCAAACAGGGGCTCCTGAGCCAGCGCTGCCGTGGCTGTGCCTGCAAGGATGCGGCACCTGTGTGAGCTGGGGGAGAGGTCAGGGCTGCAGAGGGGGGATGTTGTTGGCAGCTCCATCAGGACGCTCTGGGACGCTGCCCTGGGCTGTCCAGCGCACTGGGGATGGATCAGCCCCTGCTCTGCTGCTCCTTCCCGTCTCCCCCAGGGCCCTTGCAGAGCACCAGCCATGCTCTTTGCCCCCAGCCTGCCCACGGCCAGCCTGGGGCTGCTCACGGGGGTTTTCTGTGCTGAGCATTGGCCTGGCCGTGTTCTTGAGAGAGCCTGGGCAAGGAGCCTGGAGCCCCCAGGCCCTGGCCTGAGGCGTCAGCGCTGCCCCAGCAGTGCCCATGGGCTGTCCCTGCTGCAGCCCCGGCACTGCCACCCCCAGGACTGAGCCCGGCCCCGAGAGCACTCAGGACCTGCAGCAACACCAGGGCCACCAGGGCAGCGGGGCAGGGCCACGGGAGCAGCACTGGCAACACCAAGTGCTGCTGCTGCTGGGCACAGCTGCTGTGCCAGCACTGATCTGCCCCAGCTCTGCACACAGACATTGCTGCTGCAGCTCCAGAGAAGGCAACAAAAGGGCATCCCTGGAGAAAACTCTGCTGGGAGATCCTTGAGTTCCTTTAAAGCCACCAAGAGCACAGCCCCTCATTGACACAGTCTGTGGCCACAGGGAAGGTAGAGAGAAATAAAATGAGAAATGGCACAAACAATGACATTTTTTTGTGGACAATATTTAAAAAAAAAACAAATAAAAAGAACCTCCAAAATGAAACCAACAAGAAGATGTATCAAAGATGATTTTTCTTAGAAGTGATTTACAGAAATTGGCCAGCAGTTTTTTAATGTCCCTGAAACCATCCAGTCATCAGTGTCCACACTGCAGCCTTGAGGTCCTGGTTCCTCAGGCTGTAGATGAGGGGGTTCAGGGCTGGAGGCACCACTGAGTACAGAACTGACAGTGACAGATCCAGGGATGGGGAGGACATGGAGTGGGGCTTCAGGTAGGCAAACACTGCAGTGCTGATAAACAGGGAGACCACGGCCAGGTGAGGGAGGCAGGTGGAAAAGGCTTTGTGCCGTCCCTGCTCAGAGGGGATCCTCAGCACAGCCCTGAAGATCTGCACATAGGAGAAAACAATGAACACAAAACAGCCAAATGATAAAATGGCACTAACTGCAAGGACCCCAAGTTCTCTGAGGTAGAAGTGTGAGCAGGCGAGCTTGAGGATCTGGGGGATTTCACAGAAGAACTGGCCCAGGGCATTGCCATGGCACAGGGGCAGGGAAAATGTATTGGCCGTGTGCAGCAGAGCATTGAGAAAGGCACTGGCCCAGGCAGCTGCTGCCATGTGGGCACAAGCTCTGCTGCCCAGGAGGGTCCCGTAGTGTAGGGGTTTGCAGATGGACACGTAGCGGTCGTAGCACATGATGGTCAGGAGGGAAAGCTCTGCTGAGATGAACAAGAGAAAAAAAAAGAGCTGAGCAGCACATCCTGTGTAGGAGATGGTGGTGGTGTCCCAGAGGGAATTGTGCATGGCTTTGGGGACAGTGGTGCAGATGGAGCCCAGGTCGCTGAGGGCCAGGTTGAGCAGGAAGAAGAACATGGGCGTGTGCAGGTGGTGGCCGCAGGCTACGGCGCTGCTGATGAGGCTGTTGCCCAGGAGGGCAGCCAGGGAGATGCCCAGGAAGAGGCAGAAGTGCAGGAGCTGCAGCTGCCGCGTGTCTGCCAGTGCCAGCAGGAGGAAGTGGCTGATGGAGCTCCTGTTGGACATTGGCTGTGGCTGACCATGGGGACCTGTTCAGGCAGAAAGGACAGTGAGAAGTCAGAAGAGGTTGCTTGGAGCCAAACCTGGGCCATTCCCTGTAGACTGTCCTGCTGGGACTCACACACCCTTGTTCCTGATCTGGGAAAACCTTCCCCCAGGGCCCTGCCTGAGCTCCAGTTGTGCTGGCTGAGAGTGCCAGGAGCAGCCAGGGCTGTGCATGGGAGCTCTTGCAGAGCTATCCCTGCTCCACTGCCCTGGGTTTGTTGCCATGTGGCAGAGGGACAAGGCCGGATATGCAGGATTTGTCAGGGGAATCAGTGCTAATGCAGAAAGGCTCGGTAGTATCTGCACTCCCAGGTCTACAGGACAAAGATAGCAGGGAAGAGATGTAGGGAATGTTTTTCCTACCCACACATCATTCCTGGCTCTCTGAGGTCAGAAATCCCCAGCATTCCTGCTACACTCAGTTTGCCACTGAGAGATGTGAGCGGCAAAGGATTCCCTGTGGATGAGGGCAGGTGAGGGGCTGGATGGGCTTGTTCCCAACTGCCCTGGCTTTGCACCTTTGGCTGCAATCAGAGCACAGTCACAACCCTGGGTCACCCTGGGATAAACCAGACCCTGCTCAGAGCAGAGGGATCCCTGAATGTCTCACCCTCTCCAAAGGTCTCTGGGCAAGCCCTCAGCACCCCCTTCTGCCACGGACACTCACGGCTCCCTTGGCCAACCCAGCAGCATTTCCTCAGCTGTGGCATCTCTGCACTTCCCCGTGGGACATTCAGGGAACTCCCAGAGGCTCTGGCACAGCTCTGCACCCAGGAGGGCAGCTCAGAGCTGGGAAGGGCACAGCAAGGAGATCCCCGGGTGTGCCCATGATGGGATCTCAGGGAGGGGCTCAGCTCATTCCCCTTTCCCATGGACTGCTTTGCCCTCAGCCCCACAGGTCCCAGGGAAGCTTGGACACCCCATTCCCATGGACAGCCTTGCCTGGCAGGAATGCCAAGGGCAGTGCCTGACTCAGCTGCTGCAAATGCCAGAGCCTCCCTGAGAGCACCAGAAAACACTGACAATATCAGGGGAGTGCAGAAACAGGAGAAGATGTTGTGGTGCTGTGCCTGAGAGGGCAGGGCAGAGACAGCCGGGCACTCAGGACAGTGTTCCCGTGCCCAGCTGTGCCCGGCACTTCCTGCACACCAACAGTGCCCTCCTGCCCCAGCACTGCTCTGTTCAGCCCCCTCTGCTTCCCTGAGTGTCTCCCTGGGCCTGGACATTCCCTCCTGAGAGGTGCCTTGTCCCTGCCAGCGCTCACAGAGCCCATCCCACCCTGGGTGCCCTCGGCCCGGCCCTACAGAAACCTGCCTGTGTGCAGGGCCCTGGCTGGGGCAGGGTCTGTGTGCAGCTGGGCGAGGGCAGCTCAGGAGAGCCCTGCTGGGCCCTGCAAAGGTGATGCTGCTGCTGTCCAGGGCTGAGGAGTGGCTGAAGGCCCTTTGGGAGGCTGCCAGCAGAGAGACTGACCACCCAAAGTCACAGTTCTGGAGTCTCTGTAAATGTTCACACATTCCTTTGATGATCCTGTGTGTCCCTTTCAACTCAGAATGTTCTGTCATTCTGGGATCACAATTCCTGTTCTGTTTCTCTCATCCCCCTGTTGTTTATAATCAAAAGAGAAAAAAATCCTTGCAACAGTGTTAGACCAGTAAAGTACAAACCAGACCTTTATTGGAAGCTTCCAGGTGTCCCAGTGGGGATGGGGCAAACCTGGCCCCTGATTTCAACAATTTATTAAGGTTGATTAATTAGGATATTTAGCAGGAACATCCAATAGGAGATTCAGTTGCCCCAGTTACACACCCCTGGCTCAACCCATTGGAGTAGGTCCAAGGGCTTCTTTGCCTTCAGTTTTTGTTGTGACTGCTCACATTCTGGTCAAAAACCAAAATGTTCTTCTTCTAGGTCCTCTTCATGATAATAAGACTATACAGTGTTTCAGGAATGTATTTAGACATTCAGCTTATTGTTCTAAAATCTAAGAGAAAGGTTAGAAAATGTACTAGAGTTAATTAATGAGTATAATCATATAAAGTATATAATAGTAGTTAAATAGAGTTAATTAAGAGTTAGGTAAGGGTGTGGTAGCACATTTCTCCCACTCTCAGGATTTTTCATAGAGGTGCACAGAGAGAAAGAGAAAACAATTTCTATTTCTACTCCTTGTTTTTCCTATGTAGAATGTGTTTAGAGAATTGTTTACCTGGTGTGATTGCTTGATTAGATTCTAGTGAGGATTGCTTGAGCCTGATGGCCAATCCAATCCACCTGTGTGTAGACTCACAAGAACAGGATCACAAGTTATTACTAGTGAGATATAGCAGTTAAAGAAAGTAAGTATGTAGTCTTAGTATCTTCTTTTATATAGTATATTAATGTATTATAGCATAGTTATAATAAAGAAATCATTCAGCCTTCTAAACTGATGTTAGACATCATCATTTCTTACCATTAAGTTTACCTACATTTACAATATAAGGGTTATATTTTTATAAGTATATAATAGTAATTTACAGAGATACAACTATATGAAAAATGTATAAAAGCAAAAATCATTTTGTCATCACCCCAGCTTTCCCACCCTACCCCAAGCAGGAAATTGAAAACACTCTCAGGAAAGCTCCTGAGCTTTACAGCAATCCCAGGTTTACCTTCTTTGGGAAGTGTCCTGCGGAGCTGTGCCCAGGCTGCTCTGGAGCAGGGAGCAGCCCTGCCCCAGCCAGCAGCTCTCAGCAGCAGCACCTGCCCTGCTCAGGGTAGCTCCTTCCCCCCACAGCTTCTCTCCAGTGCTGGGAGCAGCTCCCCGGGCCGGCTGAGAGCTGTCCCTGGCAGGCAGCAGAGTCCCTGGCCCAGCACAGCGCCCTGGGCTGCAGGACCCTGCTCTGCAGGACAGCCCTGGGCACCCCTGGCTGCTCTGCACAAGAGATGATCAGAGAATGTACTCACAGGGTCTGTGGGCATTGGGATGTTCCAGCTGTAGGAGATCACTCCAGGAGCTGCAGCTGCATTGTCCTGCAGCCAGAGGTTCCTGTGCCAAGGGCTGCCAGGGATTCTGCCCCAGGCACTTCTCAGCACCTTCCCAGCCCTGACTGATGGAAGCTCTCTGTGCTTCTGTGCTGTGCCCGGGCTGGCTGCAGGCAGTGCCCCAGCCCTGCTGGGCTGGGAGAAGAGCTGCTCATCCAGAGAAATGTGCTTTTGAAGCTCTCCTTGGTTGCCAGGATCACCCTCTGTGCCAGGAGCCCGGCCCAGCTCAGCAGCACAGACACAGCACAAGGACTTTAATGACCCTCTGGGGCTTTGTGCTCAGGCCCTGAACATCAGGCCCTGAGAGGGAGCTGCAGAAACCTCTCCAGAGCTCCAAGTCAGAATCCAACTCCAAAGTTTCTTTGACTTTTAATGGGTCCCACTGAGGGACAGGACTGAGAAAGTGTCCCCAGGCCCCAGGCAGAGCAGAGAACTGGAGGCACTGATGACAGGTGGGGACCAAGAGAAGCCAAGTCTTGGTGCCCTGGGGCACAGCAGGGTCTGTGCCACCAAGGGCTGTCAGGAGACACCTTGTCCTGAGGCACTGGGGCCTCCTGGCACAGCCCCAGCCAGGCTGGGCACTGTCAGCCCCTTGTCCTGCCCTCACATCCCCCCCTAGCCCACATCCCAGTGGCCTCAAGGATCTGCTGGAAGGAGTCCCTGGGGAGCCTTGCTCAGGAATGGCCCTGGGGGCTCCTTCATGCTCCCAGGGACTGCAGGTTTTGCAAAGCACTTTGGCTTTGGCTTTTGCCTTGGAGTCTCTGAGAGCTTTGTGCAGTCATGGCCTCCAATTATCTGCTGTAATTAGTCCCTGGAGAGGCTTTGTTAGGAGCAACACTCAGTGGGGCTCATTAATGCTTCAAGGTACTAAGTTCATAGTCTAAGAAAATAACCAGAGCATAGAGCTAGCCTGACCTGTCTGTCCTGGCCAATTTGTCTGGGAGCAATCCTTGGATATACACAATCTGGGAGGCAAAAGTCTAATTTTTGCTATGGTCTTTGGCAAGAAGGCTTTCTTTTATCCATAGGAAGGAAGGAATAGAGCCCTCTGTTTCAGGGGCAGATGAGAGGTGACCACTGGAGGCCAAGGCCAGCCAGAGCTAGCAGGTTTTTCTGAGAGATACCTTTGCATGGAGGAAATTTTTTAGGGAGCTTACCAATTTTGGCAATGGGCATCTGAAAAGAGGGACAGTTCTTTTCCATAGCAAGGAAAGCACAGAGCCCCAGTGCTCCAGGAGCTGATGAGAGGCAGCCCTTGGCATTCCAACATCAGCCAGACCTTTCAGGCAGCCCCTGGGAGGCCAAGCCAGCCAGACCTGTTCCATGTTCCCTCGGTTCCATGGGGCCCCACAGTGTCCCAATGGTCCCTTGCTTCCATGAGGCCCTGAGGTGTCACAATGCCCCCTTGGTGACACGAGGCCCTGAAGGGTCCTAATGGCCTCCATAGTTCCATCAGGTCCCACAGAGTCATAATGGTCTCTGGGTCCATGAAGCCCCGCTGTGTCACCATGGCCCCTTGGTTCCATGGGCTCCAGTGGTGCCACAATGATCCCCTTGCTTCCATGAGGTCCCCACCGTGTCACAGTGATCTCCATGGGAAGGAAAGAACCAAGACCCAGTGTAGCAGGGGCAGCCACCAGAGGCCAAGGCCAGCCAGAATGGATGGTACTGGCAGATTCTGGCTGGGAGCAATCCTTGGATATACAGAATTTTATAGGTGGAACCCCAATTTTGGCCATTTCTGCATAGATAAGAAGGACGGTTCTTTTCCACAGGAAGGAAAGCACAGAGCCCAAGTGTTTGAAAGGCAGAAGAGGAGAGAGGTGGCTCCTGGGGGGCCAAGCCAGCCAGACCTGTTTGTCCTGGCAGCTTTTGTCATGAAGGGATCCTTGGATATATGGAATTTGGGAGGAGGAATCTTAATTTTGACCATGGACACCTTGAGTAGAAGGACGGCTCTTTTCCATAGGAAGGAAAGCATCGAGCCCCAGTGTTTTGAGGCAGGTGAGAGGCAGCTCCCTATAGGCCAAAGGAAGCCAAACCTTTAAGTCCTGGCTGCTTTCACTGGGGAGCAATCCTTGGATGTACGGAGTTTTGGAGGTGGAATCCCAGTTTTGGCCATGGGCGCCTAGTCAGGATGGATGTTTTTTTCCTATGGGAAAGAAAAGCACAAAATCCAAGTGTTCTGGAAGAAGATGAAAGGTGGCCACCCTTAGGCCAAGCCAGCCAGACCTGTCTCTCCTGGCCCCTTTCATCTAAGGGCTATCCTTGGACACAGGGCATTTTGGAAGTGGAATCTCGATTTTGGCCGTGGGCACCTGGACAGGAAGAAGAGTTCTTTTCATTAGCAAGGAAATCACAGAGCCCCAGTGTTTCAGAGGCACATGAGTGCCAGTCCTCAGGAAGCCAAGGCCAGCCAGACTTGTCTCCCCTGGCAGCTTTTGTCTGGGAGCTATCCTTGGATATAGGGAATTCTGGAGGCAGATCCCCAATTTTGGCCATGGGTGCCTGGTCGAGATGGATGTTTTTTTCCCATATGAAAGAAAAGCACATGGTCCCAGTGTCTCAAAGGCAGATGAGAGGTGGCCCCTGGGTGGCCAAGGCATCCAGACCTGTCTTTCCTGGCAGATTTCATCTGGGAACAATCTTTGCATATAAAGAAATTTGGAGAAAGAATCCAGGTTTTGGCCCTGGGTCCCTGGAGGAGAAGGACAGTTCTCTCCCATAGGAAGGAAAGCCCAGAGCCCCAGTGCTTCAGGGGCAGATGAGAAGCAGCCCTTGACATGCCAAGGTGTCCTAGTTTAGGGCAAATTTGGGAGAAATCTTCCAGGAGGAGCCCCAAGAAAGTAATCCCTGCCATGGCCCCTCCCCTTCCTGGTTCGGAGAGAAGTGGAAAAAAACCCTGTTTTTTCAACGAGCAAAACACTCCCAATTAAAAAAAAAAAATCAACTAATTAATAAGCAAAAGCAAAAGCAAGGGCAAACCAAAAGCAAGCAAGCCAGCAAGCAAGCAAGGAAACCTAGCCTCTCCTAGACACAGACCATGGGGGAGGTGAGCTGGCTGATAACAAGACAAAACAAACCTTCACTTTCAGAGTCAGTCCTGAAGGCATAAAACATAATATCAGGTACAAACAGAACACACGATTGGGGATGCAAGCAGCATAACGTCACCCTAGGACATTCCACCCCATATCTCCAAATCATCAACATAACTACCAAACATCATGTAAAAAACTTCATCAAGTTAAAACCTCCATCTTTCACTTACTCATCCTTCCATCTGACTTGCTCAAACCTTCGACACTTACACATTTCCTTCTATCTCTCTTGCTCAAACCTTCAACACTTACACATTTCCTTCTGTCTCATGTCGGTGTGTTTTAATGTACAGACAGTGGCAGTAACATCCAACAAACAGTGATATTTGCATATGAGCCTCACCCCACAATCAGATCTCCCTGAGGTACACATCGTGTTCTCCCATATTTCTGCATTATTCACCATGTACAACCTGGTCCCTGAGCAAAAACAATCCCACAAATGGGTTTGTCAGTACTCGAGGCAGAGTTGATCCACACTGTCTTCCCTAACAAACCTCTGATATGTGCCACTGGGACTTTATCTCCGTCTACTATATTCAGGGACTCAGACTGGGCAGGGCCTGCTCCATTGGTGGAACCTCGGGTGTTAACTAACCAGGTGGCCTTTGCTAAATGCTGCTCCCAGTTTTTGAAAGATCCCCCACCCAATGCTTTCAAGGTGGTTTTTAACAGTCCATTGTACCTCTCCACTTTGCCTGCAGCTGGTGCATGGTAGGAGATATGGTGCACCCACTCAATGCCATGTTCCCTAGCCCAGGTGTTGATAAGGCTGCTCTTGAAATGAGTCCCATTGTCTGACTCAATCCTCTCAGGGGCTCAAGGGTACCATGTCTGCACAGGATTTACTTTTCAAGGCCCAGGATGGTGTTCCGGGCAGTGGCGTGAGGCACAGGGGAGGTCTCCAACCATCCCGTGGTGGCTTCTGCCATTGTGAGCACGTAGCGCTTACCTTGGTGTGTCTGGGGCAGTGTGATGTAGTCAATCTGCCAGGCCCCCCCATACCTGTACTTGGACCACCGCCCACCATACCACAGGGTGTTGCGGTGTGTCTCCTCCCTCCCAAAGGTAACCCTCTCCCCCCGCCCCAACCCCTGCCGAAACTCGCGCCGAGAGAGGCACGGGCGGAGCCCGCCGCTCCTCCTGGCCGTGTCAGCAAAGCTTCCCGCGGCTTTTAAAAACGGCAAAGCCGCGCCGTACAAAGCTGAGCCACACGGGCTTGCCTTGCTGCTGAGTCCAATGGCGGCAGCTGGGATGTTTCCTCCCCAGCGACACCCTTGGGTTACTTAGAGGCTGCGAGCGATATTCCTCAGTGGAGAGGCTTCGGGCGATGGTGAAGAAAGGAGGCACTTCTGCTAGAGCTTGATCCAGAGTCTTTATTTCAGCTACAGAGTTGTGGACCTGGTGGCAGCTCCAACAGAAGGCCCGGCCACGTGGCTGGATTGTCCTTTTAACCCGGGGGTAAGGGGAGGGGCAGGGACAGGTAGCCACCAACCAGGCGAGGGGGAGGGGTGCCAGGGGAGAAGGGGCACTTAGGTCTACCAATAGCCACAGGGGGCAGGGGGTATCTTTCAAATCTGCCAATCACTCGACCCCCTGGACCCCCTGTCTCACAGCCAGGGCTCATGGGGGTTGGGGCGGGGGGAGAGGGTTACCTTTGGGAGGGAGGAGACACACCGCAACAACAGGGGCTTCACTCACTTGGCCTGCTTGATCTCAGCACACGTCTCACAGTCATGGATAACCTGAGAAATACTGTCCATGGTTAAATCCACCGCTTGGTCTCATGCCAACTTGTAGGTGGCATCTCTGCCCTGATGACCTGAGGCATCATGGGCCCATTGAGCTAGGAACAACTCCCCCTTATGTTGCCAATCCAAGTCTATCTTTGACACCTCTATCATTGCAGCCTGATCTACCTGCTCGTTGTTTCGGTGTTCCTCATTAGCCCGACTCTTGGGGACATGGGCATCTACATGACAGACTTTCACAGACACTTTTTCTACCCAAGAGGCAATGTCTTTCCACACATCAGTAGCCCAGACTGGTTTTCCTCTACGCTGCCAGTTGGCCTTTTTCCACCTTTCCAGCCAGTCCCACAGAGCACTGGCTACCATCCAAGAATCCATATAAAGGTCGAGCTTTGGTCACTTCTCTCTCTCTCAGCAATGTCCAGGGCCAGCTGAACGGCCTTGAGGTCAGCAAGTTGACTTGATCCACCTTCTCCTTCAGTAGCTTGTGCTACGTGTTGTGTGGGGCTCCATACGTCTGCTTTCCACTTCCAGTTCATCCCTACGATGCCACAGGAACCGTCAGTGAAAACAGCGTATCGAGTTTCCTCTGATGGTAGCTGGTTGCATGGTGCCCCTTCTTTAGCACTTGTCACTTGTTCCTGCTGCTCTCCATCAGTGAAACCAAAGTTCTCACCAGCAGCCAGTTTGTAATTATCTCCAAAATCCCAGGGCGATTCAGGTTTCCAATATGGGTGTGCTGCATGATGAGAGTAATCCATTTGCTCCATGTGGCAGCAGTGTCATGGAGGGTAGTGGGAACCTTTCCTTTAAACATCCACCCCAGTGCCGTCAGTGAGGGTGCCAGGAGGAGTTGTGTTTCTGTGGCAATCACCTCGGAGGCAGCTTGAACTCCTTCATAGGCAGCCAAGATTTCCTTCTCTGTGGGAGTGCAGTTGGCTTCAGACCCTCTGTAATTTCAGCTGCAGAATCCCAGTGGTCGGCCTCAAGTCTCCCCAGGCACCTTCTGCCAAAGGCTCCAGGACAAGCCATTGTTCCCGGCTGCAGAGTAGAGCACATTCTTCATCTCTGGTCCCATCCTGACTGGGCCAAGGGCTACTGCCTGAGCAATCTCCTGCTTGATCTGGGTGAAAGCTTGTTGCTGCTCAGTGCGCCAGAGGAAATCGTTCTTCTTGCAGGTAACCAGGTAAAGAGGGCTCACAATCTGGCTGTACTCGGGAATGTGCATTCTCCAAAAACCTATGGCACCTAGGAAAGCTCGTGTTTCCTTCTTGCTGGTTGGTGGAGACATCGCAGTGATCCTTTTGGTGACCTCAGTGGGAATCTGACACAATCCGTCTTGCAACTTTACCCCCAGGAACTGGATCTCTCAGGCAAGTCCCTTGACTTTGCTCTCCTTGATGGCAAAGCCAGCTTCCAGCAGAATCTGGATGATCCTCTCTCCTTTCTCAAGTACTTCCATTGCCGTGTTCCCCCACACAGTGATGTCATTGATGTACTGCAGGTGTTCTGGAGCTTCACCCTTTTCCAGTGCAGCCTGGATCAGTCCATGGCAGATGGTGGGGCTGTGCTTCCACCCCTGGGGCAGTCGGTTCCAGGTGTACTGCACGCTCCTCCAGGTGAAAGCAAACTGAGGCCTGCATTCTGCTGCCAGAGGAATGGAGAAAAACGTGTTAGCAAATGTCAGCAGTGGCGTACCACTTTGCTGCCTTGGACTCCAGCTCGTACTGGAGTTCCAGCATGTCCGGTACAGCAGCGTTCAGCGGTGGAGTCACTTCATTCAAGGCACCATAGTCCACAGTCAATCTCCATTGAGACTTGTGCACAGGCCAGATGGGGCTGTTGAAGGGTGAGTGGGTTTTGCTGACCATCCCTTGGCTCTCCAGCTCACGGATCATTCTGTGGATGGGGATCACGGCACCTCCATTCATCCGATACTGCCAGCACTGCACTGTTGAGGTGGCAATTGGTACTTGTTGCTCTTCCACCCTCAGGAATCCTACTGCAGTTGGATTCTCAGACAGTCCAGTCAAGGTGTTCAATTGCCTAATGTCCTCTGCCTCTACCGCAGCTATGCCAAAAGCCCACCTGAGTCCCTTTGGTTCTTTGTAATTGCCATTCTGGAGGAAGTCTATGCCCAGAATACCCAGGGCCTCTGGGCCGGTCACAATAGGATGTTTCTGCCACTCCTTCCCAGTCAGGCTCACCTCGGCTCCCAACAGGGCCAATTGCTGTGATCCCCCCGTCACCCCAGCAATGGAAACAGGTTCTGCCCCCACATGTCCCGATGGTATCAGGGTCCACTGTGCACCAGTGTCAACTAAGGCATCCTATTTTTGTGGCTCTGATATGCCAGGCCATTGGATCCACACTGTCCAGAAGATCCAGTTTTCCTGTGCCTCTTCCTGGCTAGAGGCAGGGCCCCTCTAACCCTGGTTAATATTTCTTTCCTGGGCATTCATGGTAGAGGTATCTTCAAGGGGATCTGACAGATCATACCCAGCTGCTCAGTCATGGGAGGCTGAGACTATCTTCCCTTTAGTGGAACTCCCTCGGTTAGTGTCCTAGGGTGACATTATGGTGCTTGTATCCCCAGTCGTGTGTTCTGTTTATGTTTGATATTATGTTCTGTGCCTTCAGGACTGACTCTGAAAGTGAAGGTTTGTTTTGTCTTGTTATCAGCTGGCTCAACTCCCCACCATGGTCTGTGTCTAGGGGAGGCTGGCTTGCTGGCTTGCTGGCTTGCTTGCTTTGCTTTGCTCTCACTCCTGCTTTTTGCTTTTGCTTATTAGTTAGTTTAGCTAGGCAATCCAATTTTTACCCTGGACTGTTTTTTTTTCCTTTCCCTTTCCTGAATACCATCCCATCCTGCTCTGGACTGGAACCTGGGAAACACCAAGAAACACCGAGAGCCTGCATTTTGTGACCTGCAGCAGCCATCCCCAGCACTGGAGACTGATAGCTGGGTGACCACTCCCAAAGAGACTTTCTGAATTTGTCATCTCTTCAGAACGGTGAAAGAGTTTTGTCATCTGGTGTTGTTTTTGTATTGGGGAGTGTTTTGCTTGTTAAATAAACAGGATTTTTTTCCACTTCTCTCCCAGGAAATTCTTTCTGAACCAGGTGGGTGAGGGGCTGTGGGGAGATTTGCTTTCTGGGGGCTCCTTCCAGAGGTCTTCTCCCAAATTTGCCCTAAACTAGGACAAATATTTTGGTGCCCAACTCGTGGCTCGAGAGAGTGGAAAAAACCTTGTTCTAATCATATTTTGCTTGCAATTACTCTGGGCTGGTATAGAGCAGTTACTGGCTATGTTTTTTGAATTCATAATGTCTCTTGGGGTGCAGGCCTGCATGTGTTTCTGGTCCCTAGGGTTTTTTGAGGTCTTAATACCTCTATGGTCCCTAGGTTTATTTTCTTATCCAGAAATAGCTCTGGTATTGTCCCTAATACGTAGTTTTTGCAGTAGAGGGGCACTGACCAGGATATCCATTGGGCTGGGCTTGGTTGTAATGGCTGGCAGGAGGTTTATAAAGGTGCTGGAGTCTGTTCCAGGAATGTTTGGTTCATGGTTATGGTTGTGCACCCAGTTTGTTAGAGGAGAAGCAGGAGATGAGGCTTTTCAGCCTTTGCTTTCCTTCTTCTCCTCTGAATCTGTTATATCCCTATTGGAGAATGAATGTTCAGTTTCCCCTGAATGTTAAAGAGACCATCTTTTTGGTATTTAATTTGGTAAGCTTTCGCTGCACAGTCTGCGGCTTCTCTAGAATGAGGGCTGAGATTTCTAGAAGGGCTGATGAGACCCCTGACCCAGGAGTAGACACAGGTGTGAGAAATCCTGAGTGGTGTGGGAAATGGACCAAATCTTAAAGGAGTTTTCTGACCCTATAGTCTGGGACTTTCCATGTGAACAAATTCAGAACCCAGCTGAGGTGGCAAAGTACCTGAAAGAGAAGTGCCATGATACCTCTAAGGAGAAAAAGATCATTGCAGTGAGCTGGGCCCTGGCATATGCTTACCGCACTCTGCTAGGTCCTGTAGGGCAGCAGAGGAAGGGGGGCAGGGAGATAAATCAGCAGTGATCCCAGTCACTCAGGCTGCAGCCAACAGCCCAGGCTCGAAGCCAGCAGCTAAACCAGACTGTAAGCCTCAATCAGTGGCTGTTGCTACCAGCACGAGAAATGGAAAGTGCACAGACAAGACTGATCGATCGGTGGATGACGATGATGATTATGATGCAGAAGATGGACCCTCAACACCTCCTGACATAAAATCAGGAGTCAAAGAAACAAGATCAGAAGCCAATATTGAGTCCTTTTCCCTAAAGAACCTCCGTGGCCTAAGAAAGGATTACATTCGACAACCTGATGAGTCTAAAATTAGTTGGTTGGTCCATCTTTGGGATGCTGCAGGAGAAGCTCTGTGCACGGCTCCTGGAAAGTGTAGCACAAAGATACCTGTGTGCAGATGATCTTTATATGCAGCAGACCCAGTGGAAGGCTATAGAACAAGGGATCCAACGCCTGAGAGAAATGGCAGTGGCAGAGATTATCTTCTCAGATGACACAACAACTAGGAATCCAGACATGGTACCATGTACGTCTGTGATGTGGCGAAAACTTGTACGGCTTGGGCCACATGAATACGCTTCTGCTTTAGCAATAATGAAGTGGGATGAGAAGGATGAGACCGTGCTCAATATGGTGAAGAAGCTCCGGGCATATGCAGATGCTGTGCATGGCCGAACAGACGCCAGAATTGCAGCGGTGGAAACACATCTGCAGAAATTAGAAGACAAGATAGAGGAGAATCACAAGAAACTCAGGGAGGAGATTAAAGAGGACCTTCTCCAAATGTCGGCAGTACAAATTAAAGGCCCTGGTATCCAACGCAGACGTTCCCCAGATGGGGAGAGAAGGTACACCCCACGAGCTGAGCTGTGGTTCTTCCTGAGTGATTGCGGAGAAAACATGAGGAGATGGGACAGAAAATCTACTGCTGTTCTGGCATTATGGGTGTATGAATTGAAGGAAGGCAAGACTCAGAGAGGAAGTTCCACCAAAAGGAAAGCAGCTCCAGCTGCCCATAGCCAAGCTGCCAGGTATGATGTGAATGATGATGATGATGACATGTCCGATCCCCTTGAAGGAAGCTCTAAGACATATGCCCAATGAAAGAAGGATAACCAAGCTTAGAGGGGCCCTGCCTCTAGCCAGGTAGAGGCAAGGGAAAACTGTGTTTTCTGGACAGTGTGGATTCGTTGGCCTGGCACATCAGAACCACAAGACTAGAAGGCTTTGGTCGATACTGGTGCGCAATGCACATTAGTCCCATTGAGACACGTGGGGGCAGAACCTGTCTCCATTGCTGGCGTGACAGGGGGATCACAGGACTTTACCTTAGTGGAAGCTGAGGTGAGCCTGACAGGAAATGAGTGGAAAAAATACCCTATTGGGACTGGCCCAGAGGCCCCATGCATTTTGGGCATAGATTACCTCCAAAGGTGGTATTTTAAAGACCCAAAAGGACTGAGGTGGGCATTTGGGATAGCAGCTGCAGTGACAGAGGGCGTCCAGCAATTGAACACCTTGCTTGGACTGTCCAAGAATCCAAGTACAGTAGGACTTCTGAAGGGAGAAGAGCAAAGGTACCAATTGCCACTTCAACAGTGCATCGCCAACAGTACAGAACAACTCGAGATGCTGTGGTTCCCATCCATAAGATGATTTGAGAGCTGGAGAGCCAAGAAGTGGTCAGCAAAACCCACTCACCCTTCAACAGTCCCATCTGGCCTGTGCGTTAATCTGAAGGAGAATGGAGATTGACAGTGGACTGCCATGCATTGAATGAAGTGACTCCACAACTGAGTGCTGCTGTGCCAGACATGCTGGAACTCCAGTACGAGCTGGAGTCCAAGGCAGCAAAGTGGTACGCCACTATTGACATTGCTAACACATTTTTCTCCATTCCTCTGGCAGCAGAATGCAGGCCTCAGTTTGCTTTCACCTGGAGGGGCGTGCAGTACACCTGGAACCGACTGCCCCAGGGGTGGAAGCACAGCCCCACCATCTGCCATGGACTGATCCAGGCTGCACTGGAAAAGGGTGAAGCTGCAGAACACCTGCAGTACATCAATGGCATCATTGTGTGGGGGAACACGGCAATGGAAGTATTTGAGAAAGGAGAGAGGATCATCCAGATTCTGCTGGAAGCTGGCTTTGCCATCAAGAAGAGCAAAGTCAAGGGACTTGCCTGAGAGATCCAGTTCCTGGGGGTAAAGTTGCAAGACGGATTGTGTCAGATTCCCACTGAGGTCACCAAAAGGATCACTGCGATGTCTCCACCAACCAGCAAGAAGGAAACACGAGCTTTCCTAGGTGCCATAGGTTTTTGGAGAATGCACATTCCTGAGTACAGCCAGATTGTGAGCCCTCCCTACCTGGTCACCTGCAAGAAGAACGATTTCCTCTGGGGCCCTGAACAGCAACAAGCTTTCACCCAGATCAAGCAGGAGAATGCTCAGGCAGTAGCCCTTGGCCAGGTCAGGATGGGACCAGAGGTGAAGAACATGCTCTACTCTGCAGCTGGGAATGATGGTCTGTCCTGGAGACTTTGGCAGAAGGTGCCTGGGGAGACATGAGTCCGACCACTAGGATTTTGGAGTCGGAGCTACAGAGGGTCTGAAGCCAACTACACCCCTACAGAGAAGGAAATCTTGGCCACCTACGAAGGAGTCCAAGCCGCCTCAGAGGTGATTGGTACAGAAGCACAACTCCTCCTGCACCCCGACTACCGGTGCTGGGGTGGATGTTCAGAGGAAAGGTTCCCTCCACCCACCATGCCACCAGTGCTACATGGAGCAAGTGGATTTCTCTCATCACGCAGCACGCCCATATTGGTAAACTGAATCACCCTGGAATTTTGGAAGTAATTACAAATTGGCCCCAAGGTGAAAGTTTTGGTGTCACAGATGAAGAACAAGAACCAGTGAAATGGGCTGAAGAAGCTCCACCATACAACCGCCAGCAGAGGAAACACTCTACGCTGTTTTCACTGACGGTTCCCGTGGCATCGTAGGGCAGAATCAGAAGTGGAAAGCAGCTCTATGGAGCCCCACATGATGGGTCGCAGAGGCCACTGAAGGAGAAGGTGGATCAAGTCAACTTGCTGAACTCAAAGCCATTCAACTGGCCCTAGACATTGCAGAAAGAGAGAAGTGGCAAAAGCTCTACCTCTACACTGATTCATAGATGGTAGCCAATGCTCTGTGGGGATAGCTGGAGAGATGCAAAGAGGCTAACTGGCAGCGTAGAGGAAAACCAACCTGGGCTGCTGAAGAATGGAAAGACATTGCTACCTGGGTAGAGAAACTACCTGTGAAGGTTCGCCACATAGATGCCCATGTCCCCAAAAGTAGAGCTAATGAAGAGCAGCAAAACAATCAGCAGGTAGATCAGGCTGCAAAGATAGGGGTGTCAAAGATAGACCTGAATTGGGAACACAAGGGAGAGTTGCTCCTAGCACAATGGGCCCATGATGCCTCAGGCCATCGGGGCAGAGATGCCACTTTTAATTTGGCACGAGACCGAGGGGTGGATTTAACCATGGACAGTGTTTCTCAGGTTATCCATGACCGTGAGACGTGTGCTGCCATCAAGCAGGTCAAGTGAGTGAAGCCCCTGTGGTATGGTGGGCAGTGGTCCAAGTACAGGTATGGGGGGGCCTGGCAGACTGACTACATCACACTGCCCCAGACACTCCAAGGCGAGCGCTACGTGCTCACAATGGCAGAAGCCACCACGGGATGGTTGGAGACCTCCCCTGTGCCTCATGCTACAGCCCGTAACATCATCCTGGGCCTTGAAAAGCAGGTCCTTTGGAGGCATGGTACCCCTTAGAAGATTGAGTCTGATAACGGGACTCATTTCAAGAGCAGTCTTATGAACACCTGGGCTAGGGAACATGGCATTGAGTGGGTGCACCATATCCCCTACCATGCACCAGCTGCAGGCAAAGTGGAGAGGTACAATGGACTGTTAAAAACCACCCTGAAAGCATTGGGTGGGGGATCTTTAAAGAACTGGGAGCAGCATTTAGCAAAGGCCACCTGGTTAGTTAACACCCGAGGTTCCACCAGTGGAGCAGGCCCTGCCCAGTCTGAGTCCCTGAATATAGTAGACGGAGATAAAGTCCCAGTGGCACATATCAGAGGTTTGTTAGGGAAGACAGTGTGGATCAACTCTGCCTCGAGTACAGACAAACCCATTTGTGGGATTGTCTTTGCTCAGGGACCAGGTTGTACATGGTGAATAATGCAGAAATATGGGAGAACACAATGTGTACCTCAGGGAGATCTGATTGTGGGGTGAGGCTCATATGCAAATATCACTGTTTGTTGGATGTTACTGCCACTGTCTGTACATTAAACCACACCGACATGAGACAGAAGGAAATGTGTAAGTGTTGAAGGTTTGAGCAAGTGATATAGAAGGAAATGTGTGTCAAAAATTTGAGCAAGGGAGATGGAAGGAAATGTGTCTGAGTAAGTGAAAGATAGAAGTTTTTACTTGATGAGCAAGGGAGATGGAAGGAAATGTGTCTGAGTAAGTGAATGATGGAAGTTTTTACTTGATGAAGTTTTTACATGATGTTTGGTAGTATGTTGACGATATGGAGATAAGGAGTGGAATGTCCTAGGGTGACGTTATGGTGCTTGCATCCCCAGTCGTGTGTCCTGTTTATGCTTGATGTTATGTTCTGTGCCTTCAGGACTGGCTCCGAAAAGTGAAGGTTTGTTTTGTCTTGTTATCAGCCGGCTCACCTCTCCCCATGGTCTGTGTCTAGGAGAGGCTAGGGCTTGCTGGCTTTCTTGCTTGCTTGCTGGTTTGCTTGCTTTCACTTTGCTCTTGCTTTTGCTTTTTGCTTTTGCCCTTGCTTTTGCTTATTAGTTAGTTTAGCTAGGCAATCCAATTTTTTCCCTGGACTGTTTTTATTCTTTCCCTTTCCTGAATACCATTTGAACCTGCTCAGGACTGGGACCTGGGAAACACCAAGAAACACCGAGAGCCAGCATTTTGTGACCTGCAGGAGCAACCCCCAGTGCCGGAGACTGATAACTAGGCAACCAGTCCCAGGAGAGACTTTCTGAATTTGTCACCTCTTCAGAGCATAGAAAGACTTTTTGTCATCTGGTGTTGTTCATTTTTTTTTTTTTGCTGGGGAGTGCTTTGCCTGCTCAATAAACAGGTTGTTTCCACTACTCTCTGAAGAAATTCTTCCCGAGCCAGGTGAGCAAGGGGCTGTGTGGGTTTGCTTTCTGGGGGCTCCTTCTGAAGGTTTTCTCCCAAATTTGCCCAAAACCAGGACACATTACTACATAAGCAGGCTGTTCTTTGGTGAGATCCAGCAGGGCCCTGTTCAGCCTGTGCTCAGCAAACTGACTGGCCATGAGCCACTGGTGGATGTACCTCACCATGGCAGGCACCTGGAGAAGGCACGGGGAGACTTGGAAAGCTGCCAGAGGGAGGAATGTCCCCAGCTTCCCCAGAGAAGTGCTTCCCTTCCCACCACACTGCCATGGCCTCAAAGGCTTCCAGTAAGCAGCAGGCATGGCTTGGGAGGCCAAGCAATTCCTGGGAGGATGAAATCCTGGCCACAGGCTGCTTACTTGCTTTGGATTGGAAAACCTCTCCTCTACGAGCATATCCAGCAGGGCAGCACAGGTCTTGGTTTTGAAGATGTGCGAATATGCTCTGAGCCCTGTGCCCATGGTGCTGGTCTCTTCCTCCCGAATCCTCTTGATGAATTTGCAAACCAGCTGTAGGAGAAAGGCAGGAAGCCAGGGATGCTCCAAGCACGGTGCTCGGCTGAGCGGTGACAGCAGGCCCAGCCCAGCTGGGGATGGCAGCAGGTACCTGCGCTGTTCTGTGGAAGAGGCCACGGGTGTGTTCCTGCTCTTGTGTGCACTGCACAACTGCACCTGGCAAAGAGCGAGCGCAGCCTGAGCTGAGGGGCTGCGGGAGAGGCCGGAGAACACAGCCCAGCCCTGCGCTCCCTGGGCAGGGACAGCCCTGGGATGCCCCAGGGGATAGAGCACGGGCGCTGTGGGGTGTCTGCCTGGCCCCTCTTTAGTCCTGTCCATGGGCAAGTGCCCAGGGGATGGGCTGGGATGGGCTGGGATTGGATGGGATGCCATGGGGTGCCATGGGATGGGATGTGGCCAAGCTGGCTGCAGCCACCAGCCCTGCAGTCCAGCAGCCCAGCTCTGCCACTCACTCTCCTGCTGAGGCTTGAACTGCACCACCTCTTCAGTCTCCTGTGCTGTGCCAGCTCCAGGGCCTTCTTCCTCTCCTCCACCCAGGCCAGCTTGGGCACTCTCGGGGGTCTCTGCTCCATGTCAGTGATCGGATTTGTGACGACTTGCAGGAGAGATGCCTTGGAAAAGCTCCGAGTCAGCAAGGCCTGCAGTCATGCCTGGAAGGCACCTTCAAGAGAGAAGCCTCAGGAAGGTGACAGGACAGCAATTCCTGTACTCTGGTCTTGAGGGCTCCTGCCACAAGGACAGGAGACTCCTGTCGACGATTGTGGTCTGGCCTCGAGGGCACCGGTGGCAGGGATGGGAGATGCCTCTGGGGCACAGAGTCCCACGGTCTGCCCTCGAGGACACCTGCAGGAGAGAAGCCTTGGGAAGGCAATGGGTCACCAAGTCCTGTGGTCTGGCCTCAAGGTCAGCTGCAGGAATAATGCCTCGGAAAAGCTCCGGGTCAGACACGAATGAATGCACTGTGCGGGGGCTCCTCATGGCACCGCTCTGTCCCGTCCTGTCCCGTCGCGTGCTTCGAGCACTGTGGTGTGGTCTTGTCACTGCCAGCTCCTATGTCACCCCGTGTCACAAAGGGCCCTTGGACACGCTGTCCCGTTCCATGCCACGGGGACCGTGCTGCCCCGTGTCACAAAGGGCCCCTGCACACACTGCCCCCTGCCCTGGGGCAGCCCCCAGCCCACCCAAAGTGGCTCGGTTTGGAAGGAATCCCTCACCCCAAGTGTCTAAGACAGCCCGACAGGATCTTTAGGAACGGCTCAAACCATCAGCAAACGCTGCCCTGCTCTGCAGGCTCAGGGCAGCAGAAGGAGCCCTCAGGGCTGCCGACGCAGCCGCGCTGGGAAGGGCACGGGGCCTTCACAGAAGCTGGCACGGCCTCCTTGGGACACGTCCCGGCTGGTGGCCATCCTAAACCCGCGGGTGTGACAGAGACAAGGAATGTGTGGGCCAGGGCAGGAATGCTGCTCTGACCCCTGGGGCCCGGGGAGCGCTGACATCAGCAGGTGTGGCAGGGTCCCTGCCCAAGCAGACCTGCCACCCCCCGAGCCCTGGCAGCACCGGTGCCCGTCTCCTGTCCCAGAGACCTGTGCCCGTGGGGGGCTTCTGTGCCAGGGGGAGCCAAAGCCCACGTGCATTGGGGGCTGCGCTCCTGCCTGCAGGGGCTGTTGGCAGGAGCACCTGGAGCAACTGCTGGCAACACTTGTTCTCTGTCAGAAGCTCTTACTCCATGCTGAAATTATTTTCTCATTGAAGTTATTGCCTTCAGCACAAAAACACCTTAGCGGCGAAGGCACAGAAGAATCTGGCAAGTAAGAATCCTCAATTCAGGAAAGCTTTACTTCCCATTGCTCGACTCAAGTAGTTCCAGAAAGTTGCAAACTTCCCAAATTAATTGGGATGGCCTGAGGAGGTGAAGAGTTGGAATTTTGCTTCCAATCTCAAAGCAGCAACTCATTTGCCTTAACCTCATCCACTGAGGGTCACTTTACAGAACAGAGCACTACACAAAAAAAGGGAAAAAACAAGGGCCATTATTTGGTTTTCTATGAACGGATGATAATATCCTAATTCTCTAAAGAAATAAAAGCTCTCAAGAAATCAAAGTCCACTCAGTGGTAGAAAAGTAGCTCAAAGAATTGAGTAGATGGCAAAAGGGCTAATCCTCCCCCTGGTACAGATATCTGAGTGGCCAGTAAAGTACAGCTCTCCCCTCTTGTTCCCTGCAGGACAATCAGGACCATGAAGAGGAAAAGTCACAGATATTCCTTCTGCCCTCCCTAACCAAAGCTGTGCCAAAGCACAGATGCTGCCTTCAAACTGACTCAAATTCCAGCCTAGACCTCTCACCTTCCAGACAACTCCTTCTCCAACACCCCACTAACACCAAGCCCCCAAACTCCCGCACAGAAGCCCTCAACACCCCGCCAGGAGCCCCAGCTGTTCCCGTCCCTCCGCAGAGCTTTCCCACCCTCCAGCAGACGCCCTGGTTCCCTGCAGGTGCCGTGGGATGGCACTCAGGAGGATCTGCTCCAAGGCCTTCCCCTGGAGCACGCTCAGGCTGCCAGGCCTATGGATCCTGGATCATCCTTCCCACCGAGCCTTCCTGTGCACGGCTGCTCCATTTGCACCTTTGCGCTCAGCTTGGACTTCTCCACTTCACCAGGAGTGCTGGGAAAGGATGGAGAGCAGCCTGGCAAGCTCTTTCTGCAGCTCCCTCTTTACCCTGGGGAGGGAGAACATCCCACAGGAAAGCAACTGGTGCCACAAGGAGCGGGTGGCCTCAGGCACCTTTGGGGATGAAACAAGGCCTTGGTTTGACATGAGTAAGCACAAGCAATTCACATGAGTAAACAAGTAATTAGCACAGACATACCTAAGTACTTAGCACCAGTTAGCATAACAAAAACCTGGCAGGCCTAACTTGACATGAGAGTGACCTGACAAAAAGCTTTAGACACAGTCTACCAGAAGAACTAAGGGCAAGTGTGGAATCAGCCCTGTGCAGGGAAGCCCTGAGGAAGACTTTGTGCTGCTTTGGGGCATCGAGACCGCTCCTGGCCAGGGCCTGGACATCAGCTTCAAGTATGGGAATCTGACACCATGTATTTCCAACCGCCTGCCTATGGAATCACCTCAGCAGTGTAAAGATGGATGGTGATTTTGATACAACTCCGACATCAACCCACTGAAATTTATACATGGTGGAGAAACATTTCAGTGGGTGCAGACCCTTGCCCTCCTGCCAGGTCAATAAAAGGGCTTTTGGCTGACAATGCATTTGTCTGCCGATTTGTTTGAATGAGGGAGACCCCTCAGGACTGCTGTATCCTGAGGGAACAGCATTGGCCTTGGCCTGTAGGCACCTGCACAAGCTTAAAATCAGCTGCCTCAGCTTCCAGGACCTCTCTTGGCCGGCATCCTGACGTGGATGCAGGACTGCTGTGAGGCACTGCTGGGACCCAGCGGGACAGGACCAGCTGTCTCGTGTCCACGTAGCACCCCTCACACAGCCAGGGCCATCCCGAAACCAGACAAACGCTCACGTGTCAGCACAGGGGAGCGAGGAGCACTGGGCTCCTCTCAGGGTATCTCAGCTGGGCTCGCTCCACAACACACCCCCTCTTTCAGGCCTGCTGATGCCCAGCTGCCAGAAATGCCTACCTTGTTCTCTCCAGGGTGCACAGGGAGAGCCAATGAGCAGGACGCCTTGGGAGGCAAACCTTCCCAGCCTTTTCTGAGGCCAGGGACACACCAAGATCAGCCAAGACCCTCCACGCTGCCTGGCCCACCCAGCCCAGCTCTGTGCTGGCCCTGGGCCACAGCAGCTTCCACCAAGCAAGAGCCACATGCACATTGCCAAGAGTTGAAACACAGCAGACAGGGAAGATGTGAAAAGTGTGTGTGTAAAGGCCTTTTAATTCACAGCTCTCAGAGAGAGCTTTGGGGCTCATGGCTGGACAGAGACGCTCCTGCTCACGCCTCTGTCCAAAGGGGGGAACACACCCTGCTGCAGGTGCTTGGGTTGGTCTCCACAGGTCCAGGCGGATGCCAAACCTTCTCTTCACAGCCTTCTCCCTTGCCCTGCCCCTCTGCCAAGTGCAACGGGCCTCAGGCAGTGAAAGGACCACAGAGAGCCAAAGGGGGACCCTTGCACCTGCCTCGCTGGGAGCTCCCTGGGAAGCACTTTCCTTGAGAAGCAAGCCCCTTTCCTCCAAAGGCATTTCCCCAAATGTGTAGCTGTCCTGGGGAACACCAACACACTCTCAAGAAAAGCTGGCAAGGCTGAATGACTTCAGGTCCTTTCAGGACAGGCTCTCCGGCTGTAGCTCGTATTCCCCCACATGTGTTTCCAGATGGAGGTTCAGAGGGACAGCCCCAGGCCCTCTACAAACACAAGCTGCCCGCTGCCTCTTCACCTGCCTCAACTCCTGCCTGCGGTCACTGCAGCAAAACCAGGCTGTTCCAGCCAGAGCCCAGAGCCCTGTTCCCACAGGACGCTCTTGCCAGCACCTTCCAGGACTCTCCGCTGTGCATGCAGCACTTTTCATGCCAGCTCTCAACAGTGGGATTTGAGGGGCAGCAAGGACAAATGTCACAAACCTATGTGACACTCCAGATCCTCATGGAACCAGGGGGCCAGTGTGACACTGTGGGAAGTTGTGGAACCAAGGGGATCACTGTGGCACTGTTGGGGCCCATGGAACCAAGGGGCCAGTGTGACACTGTGGGGCCTCATGGAAACAAGAGGCCATTGTGAGCCTGCAGGGCTGTAACACCCCAGAACACTGAAATGCTGGGGGTCACCAGAGGTTTCTTTACTTGAGTTTGGTGCACAGGAGAAACACCAACCAGATATTCTCACCATGGCCAGATGAAAGAGTTTTCTTGGTAGGAAGGGACCCAGCTCTTTAGTGAATGGCCCACACAGGAATCGAACCCACAGCCTCAGTGATACCAGCACCATGCTCTAACCAATGGAGCTAAGAGATCAAAATAACACAAAATTTTACTGACAAAATATAGACAATCAAGGAACTTGAGCAAAGGGTTTCATACAACATTCACTGCAGCATAAAACTCTTACCATAGCATTAACTTTGTTAACTTAACCCACTTTACCTAAAAACCTTTAACCCTTAAGATGTTAAGTTACCCAAAAATGTTCCAGGTAAGCAGGATTAGAAGAAGAAATAGAGAACAACAGAAAGACAGAAGATCTGTAGAAAGACACACACAGAGGCACCACCTGCTCAGGTTCCAGCATCATTAACAGAGGAACCCCAGGAGAAGGCAGGATCCAGACCATGGGCTGGCCTCGTGCTCCGGCTTTTAAACCCCTGGGCCTTCATGGGCCCACCCCTGGGGTGGGACTGCCAGTTGCTTGTCCAATCAGAGCCAGGGAAGGCACCAGCTGCTGGTGTGTGATTGACTGACAGCTGGGCCAATCAGAGCTGGGGTAGCCCTTCCTGCTGTGTGATTGACTGACAGCTCAGCCAATCAGAACTGGGTTAACACCGCCCCTTCCATGTGATTGACAGCTGTGCCAGGCCAGGGCTGGGGGCGGGGCTCTGTCCCACCACAAACCAAGGCCTGACCCGCTCCTGGCCCCACACGGGCATTCCGAGCATCCCAAGGACATTGATCTCATCCAGCCTCTGACAGTGACCACATGGTGACACTACGGAACCTCATGGAGCCATGGGTCAGTTGTAACAACACAGGCCCAAGGACACCAGGGTGACACTGGGGAACCTCATGGAACCAAGGTGTGGCAAGCACACTACAACACCAAGGGTCAGTTGTGACAATGCAGGTCCAAGGACACCATGGTGACACAATGGAACCTCATGGAACCAAGGGGCCATTGTGACACTGTGCTGCCTCATGGAATCAAGGAGACCATTGTGAACACGGGGGCCCCAAGGAACCAAGGGTCCATGGTGACCTTGTGGAGCCCGCAGTGTCACAGAGGAGCCGTTGTGACACAGCGAGGTCGCATGGAGCCGAGGAGCCATTGTGACACATCAGGGCTTTGTGGAACCACGAAGCCATTGTGACATTGCAAGGCCCCATGGAAGCACAGGGCCATTGTGACACTGCAGAAGCAAGGGGAACATTGTGACACTCCAGGACCTCATGGAACCAAGGAGACCATTGTGACACTGTGGGGTCACATGAAACCAAGGGAACACGGAACAGGTCTGGCTGGCTGGGCCTCCTGGGGACCACCTGAGATGTCCAGCATACCTTGGCATGTCAAGAGCTGCTTCTCACCTGCCCTGAAGCACTGGGGCCCTGGGCTTTCCTTCCTATGGGAGAGAACTGTCATTCTCCTCCATGGGCCATGGCCAAAATTGGGATTTCTTCTCCAAATTTCCTTATATGCAAAGATTGTTCCCAGATGAAATCTGCCAGGAGAAACAGATCTGGCTGCCCTGGCCACCCAGGGGCCACCTCTCATCTGCCTTTGAAACACGGGGACCATGTGCTTTTCTTTCTTATGGGAAAAAACCATCCATCTCAACTAGGCACCCATGGCCAAAATTGGGGATCTGCCTCCAGAATTCCCTATATCCAAGGATAGCTCCCAGACAAAAGCTGCCAGGGGAGACAAGTCCGGCTGGCCTTGACTTCCTGAGGGCTGGCACTCATGTGCCTCTGAAACACTGGGGCTCTGTGCTTTTCTTCCTGTGAAAAAGGACTCATCTTCCTCTCCAGGTGCCTATGGCCAAAACTAATGCTCTTTGTCCAAGGATAGCCCCTAGACAAAAGGTGCCAGGACAGACAGGTCTGGCTGGCTTGGCCTAAGGGTGGCCACCTTTCATCTTCTTCCAGAACACTTGCATTTTGTGCTTTTCTTTCCTATAGGAAAAAAACATCCATCCTGACCAGGCGCCCATGGCCAAAACTGGGATTCCACCTCCAAAACTCCGTACGTCGAAGGATTGCTCCCCAGTGAAAGCAGCCAGGACTTAAAGGTTTGGCTGCATTTGGCCCCTTGGGGGCTGCCTCTCACCTGCCTCAGAACACTGGGGCTCGATGCTTTTCTTCCTGTGGAAAAGAACCGTCATTCTTCTCTAGGTGTCCATGGTCAAAATTGAGATTCCTCCTCCCAAATTCCATATATACAAGGATCCTTTCATGACAAAAGCTGCCAGGACAAACAGGTCTGGCTGGTTTGGCCTCCCAGGAGCCACCTCTCTCCTCTTCTGCCTTTGAAACACTTGGGCTCTGTGCTTTCCTTCCTGTGGAAAAGAACCATCCTTCTTATCTATGCAGAAATGGCCAAAATTGGGGCTCCACCTCCCAAATTCCCTATATCCAAGGGTTGCTCCCAGCCAAAATCTGCCAGTACTGTCAAGTCTGGCTGGCCTTGGCCTCTGGTGGCTGCCCCTGCCACACTGGGGCTCGGTTCTTTCCTTCCCATGGAGATCACTGTGACACAGTGGGGACCTCATGGAAGCAAGGAGATCATTGTGGCACCACTGGAGCCCATGGAACCAAGGGGCCATGGTGACACAGCGGGGCTTCATGGACCCAGAGACCATTATGACTCTGTGGGGCCTGATGGAACCATGGAGGCCATTCTGACCCTTCAGGGCCTCGTGTCACCAAGGGGGCATTGTGACACCACAGGGCCTCATGGAAGCAAGGGACCATTGGGACACTGTGGGGCCTCATGGAACCAAGGGAACATGGAACAGGTCTGGCTGGCTTGGCCTCCCAGGGGCCACCTGACAGCTCTGGCTGATCTTGGAATGTTAAGGGCTGCCTCTCATCAGCTCCTGGAGCACTGGGGCTCGGTGCTTTCCTTGCTAAGGGAAAGAACTGTCCCTCTTTTCAGCTGCCCATTGCCAAAATTGGTAAGCTCCCTTAAAATTTCCTCTATGCAAAGGTATCTCTCAGAGCAAAACCTGCCAGCTCTGGCTGGCCTTGGCCTCCAGTGGTCACCTCTCATCTGCCCCTGAAACAGAGGGGCTCTGTTCCTTCCTTCCTAGGGATAAAAAACAGCCTTCTTGCCAAAGACCATGGCAAAAATTAGACTTTGGCCTCCCAAATTCCGTATATCCAAGAATTGCACCCAGACAAAAGTAGCCAGGACAGACAGGTCGGGCTGGCCCTATGCTCCGGTGATTTTCTTAGACAGTGAGCTGAATGTTTTCTTTTGAAAACACCTTGGAGAGGGCCCAGAGATCTCCCAGGCTGGGATTTTGAGGCCTTGGGCACATGACCACTACATATGGACAAAGGAGCTCTGTGCTCTGTGCTGTTGGGGTGGTTTCTCATCACAGAAGTGATGTCCTGAGAGAAGCTGCTAGCAGTTTCCTTGGTGTCTGACAAAAAAACAATCAGTAATTAGCTTTGAGAGCTGACAATCTGTTAAACCACTAAGGAAACTGCACACGCCTCTGTGAAGACACAAGTTAAAGATGGAGAAGCCTGGCTGGGTCTGTTTCCCTTCTGGCCAGCAAAGAGGTGACCAGGCCGGCCCAGCCCCGTCTCAGCCAGGCCAGGCCGGGCGGCTCCTGCCGTGGGGCCGGGCCCTTTCCCAGGGAGCCGCCAGGCCCCATCGGCTGCCGGGCAGGGCAGGGGAGGCCGCGGGGCCGAGGCCGGGCCGGGCCGTGGCTGCGGTTGCTGACATCTGGCCGCTACCGAGCCCTGCCCCGCCGCCAGCCCGGGCCCAGCCAGGATCCGCCGGGCCCCAGGAGCAGCCCCGGGCCGGGCCGGCTCGGCCAAGGTTCTGCCGCCCTTGGGGTTCGCCCGCAACCAGCGGGCAGGGGGAGGAGAAGCCATGGGCCCCGGCCGTGCTGCTGCTGTGCTCTGGCCTGGCTGCTGAGATCCTGGCCCTGCCCCAGCGCAGCCCAGCCTGACACAGCCCCAGCGCAGCCGCTGCAGAAACCTCCATGGTAAAACAGCTCCGGCCGCAAGTACCGAGCCCGGCCGGGGTCACGGAACCATCTGCAGGCCCCGGCTGAGATATTGACTCTTCCAGTGCTTCCATCCTCCCTCGAGTGAGAGAAAAGGACAAAGTGCAGGCACACAGAGGAGCAACATGAAGACACCGAGATCAGTGAAGAGGAAGTTGAGTCCCACGTGGGAGGGATGAGGAGATGCCTTGATCTTGGGGCTGAAATACTCTGTTCAGGCTATGGAGAAGGATGTAATTGATACATCAGACTCTCTTTTTCCCTATGACACATTGAAAAGTATGGGGAGATGATATGTTCAGCAACGGCTTCCATGTTAATGTAAGGAAATGTTGCAGTAGCTGTGATCCCATGAGAAGTTTGAACAATGAAAGAGAGCAGAGTGATGAGAACCTATGCCCTCAGGGAGAGAAGAAGACCTCTGTTCCCAGAGATGACGATGATTTCAGAAATAGATGAAGAGAACCTTTGCTCTTAAACACCACATCTTTAAATTTATACCCCATAGGTTGGTATGGCCCATAAACATAGCTGTGGAAAGGCTGTGAAAAAATGTGAGGGACTTCACGATTCCAGGTTTTTCCAGGCAGCTGCTATTCGTGTAAATGAAAAGCCATGAGACAACTGTGGTCTTGTAGAGAAGTCTCCATAACATTTACAAGAGGATCTTCTCTCCCTAAGTGAAGAAAGACTATTCTAGCGGTGGTATACTGACTGAAATTTTATGTTTTGTCTCTCTTCATTGTCAGGTTCTATGGAGAGAGGAAGTGTTCTGAAAGTTTTCCTCTGATTCTTATTACTCTTTCTTTTAGTTACTGTTAATAAACTTTTCTTTATACCCTTTTAAAGTTTTGAGCCCACTTTGCCTTTCTCCTAATCTTATCTCAAAGCAGGAAATGAGTAAGTATATTCTAGTGAGTGCTCTGGTAATTAGCGAACACTGAACCCACCACACTAATTGATGCATTAGCTGAGAAAACTCAAATTGGTGAACCAAAACCACTACAGAAACTACCTGCTGAACTGCCCCAGACAAGAGGGAAATCAAGGCAGAGCCATGGTTTGTTATGACTTGCTTGATCCAAATGAGCCCCGTGGTGCATTTGGAGCTGAGCCCTGGAACCTCAGGGCCTGAGAGGAGATTGCACAAACCTGTCCAGGAGTCAAAGTAAGAAGAAAACCCCAAAGTGTCTCAGAGCATTAATGGGACCCACTGAGGTCCATCCCCAACACAGGCTCCTCATGGACTCCTTGGAGGAGAGAACTGGAGGCCAGGATGGCACAAAAACCTCTCAGAGACTCAAATTGCACAAAAACCTCTCAGTGTGGAAAGGAAAATCCAAAGTACCTTACAAAAGTTGAGTATCTCAAAGCATCAATGAGCCCCACTGAGTGTCAGCACAAAGCTCTCAAGGGACTCGTTAAAGCAGATAATTGGGGCCATGATTGCACAAACCTCTCACAGAGTCTGGATCAAAAGGGAAACACCAAGTACCTTAAAAGAACTGAAGTACCTTGAAGCATTAATGAGCCCCACTGAGTGTTGTTCCTGACAAAGCCACTCCAGGGACTAATTACAGCCGATAATTGGAGGCCATGACTGCACAAAGCTCTCAGAGACTCCAAGGCAAAAGCCAAAGCCAAAGTGCTTTGCAAAACCTGCAGTCCCTGGGAGCATGAAGGAGCCCCCAGGGCCATTCCTGAGCAAGGCTCCCCAGGGACTCCTTCCAGCAGATCCTTGAGGCCACTGGGATGTGGGCTAGGGGGGGATGCTGAGGGCAGGACAAGGGGCTGACAGTGCCCAGCCTGGCTGGGGCTGTGCCAGGACAATGTGTCTCCTGACAGCCCTTGGTGGCACAGACCCTGTGCCTCAGGACAAGGTGTCTCCTGACAGCCCTTGGTGGCACAGACCCTGCTGTGCCCCAGGGCACCAGGACTTGGCTTCTCTTTGTCCCCACCTGTCATCAGTGCCTCCAGTTCTCTGCTCTGCCTGGGGCCTGGGGACACTTTCTCAGTCGTGTCCCTCAGTGGGACCCATTAAAAGTCAGAGAAACTTTGGAGCTGGATTCTGACTTGGAGTTCTGGAGAGGTTTCTGCAGCTCCCTCTCAGGGCCTGATGTTCAGGGCCTGAGCACAAAGCCCCAGAGGGTCATTAAAGTCCTTGTGCTGTGTCTGTGCTGCTGAGCTGGGCCGGGCTCCTGGCACAGAGGGTGATCCTGGTAACCAAGGAGAGCTTCAAAAGCACATTTCTCTGGATGAGCAGCTCTTCTCCCAGCCCAGCAGGGCTGGGGCACTGCCTGCAGCCAGCCCGGGCACAGCACAGAGGCACAGAGAGCTTCCATCAGTCAGGGCTGGGAAGGTGCTGAGAAGTGCCTGGGGCAGAATCACTGGCAGCCCTTGGCACAGGAACCTCTGGCTGCAGGACAATGCAGCTGCAGCTCCTGGAGTGATCTCCTACAGCTGGAACATCCCAATGCCCACAGACCCTGTGAGTACATTCTCTGATCATCTCTTGTGCAGAGCAGCCAGGGGTGCCCAGGGCTGTCCTGCAGAGCAGGGTCCTGCAGCCCAGGGCGCTGTGCTGGGCCAGGGACTCTGCTGCCTGCCAGGGACAGCTCTCAGCCGGCCCGGGGAGCTGCTCCCAGCACTGGAGAGAAGCTGTGGGGGGAAGGAGCCACCCTGAGCAGGGCAGGTGCTGCTGCTGAGAGCTGCTGGCTGGGGCAGGGCTGCTCCCAGCTCCAGACCAGCCTGGGCACAGCTCCAGAGGACACTTCCCAAAGAAGGTAAACCTGGGATTGCTGTAAAGCTCAGCAGCTTTCCTGAGACTGCTTTCAATTTCCTGCTTGGAGAACGATGGGAAAGTTAGGGTGATGACAAAATGATTTTTGCTTTTTATACATTTTTTGTATATTCCTATCTCTGTAAATCTCTGTAAGATTATATACTTATAAAACTATAACCCTTATATTGTAAAACATAGGTAAACCTAATGGGAAGAAATGATGATGTCTAACATCAGTTTAGAAGGCTGAATGATTTCTCTATTATAGCTATGCTATAATACATTAATATACTATATAAGGAACATACTAAGACTACATACTTACTTTCTTTAACTACTATATCTAACTAGTAATAACCTGTGATCCTGTTCTTGAGAGTCTAGACACAGGTGGATTGGATTGGCCATCAGGCTCAAGGAATCCTCACTGGAATCTAATCAAGCAATCACCCCAGGTAAACAATTCTCTAAACACATTCTACATAGGAAAAACAAGGAGTAGAAATAGAAATTGTTTTCTCTTTCTCTCTGTGCACCTCTATGAAAAATCCTGAGAGTGGGAGAAATGTGCTACCACACCCTTACCTAACTCTTAATTAACTCTATTTAACTACTATTATATACTTTATATGATTATACTCATTAATTAACTCTAGTACATTTTCTAACCTTTCTCTTAGATTTTAGAACAATAAGCTGAATGTCTAAATACATTCCTGAAACACTGTATAGTCTTATTATCATGAAGAGGACCTAGAAGAAGAACATTTTGGTTTTTGACCAGAATGTGAGCAGTCACAACAAAAACTGAAGGCAAAGAAGCCCTTGGACCTACTCCAATGGGTTGAGCCAGGGGTGTGTAACTGGGGCAAATCAATCTCCTATTGGATGTTCCTGTTAAATATCCTAATTAATTAACCTTAATAAATTGTTGAAATCAGGGGCCAGGTGTGCCCCATCCCCACTGGGACACCTGGAAGCTTCCAATAAAGATCTGGTTTGTACTTTACTGGTCTCACACTGTTGCAAGGGCTTTTTTCTCTTTTGATTGTAAACAACAGGAGGATGAGAGAAACAGAACAGGAATTGTAATCTCAGAATGACAGAACATTCTGAGTTGAAAGGGACACACAGGATCATCAAAGGAATGTGTGAACATTTACAGAGACTCCAGAACTGTGACTTTGGGTGGTCAGTCTCTCTGCTGGCAGCCTCCCAAAGGGCCTTCAGCCACTCCTCAGCCCTGGACAGCAGCAGCATCACCTTTGCAGGGCCCAGCAGGGCTCTCCTGAGCTGCCCTCGCCCAGCTGCACACAGACCCTGCCCCAGCCAGGGCCCTGCACACAGGCAGGTTTCTGTAGGGCCGGGCCGAGGGCACCCAGGGTGGGATGGGCTCTGTGAGCGCTGGCAGGGACAAGGCACCTCTCAGGAGGGAATGTCCAGGCCCAGGGAGATGCGCAGGGAAGCAGAGGGGGCTGAACAGAGCAGTGCTGGGGCAGGAGGGCACTGTTGGTGTGTGGGAGGTGCCGGGCACAGCTGGGCACGGGAACACTGTCCTGAGTGCCCGGCTGTCTCTGCCCTGCCCTCTCAGGCACAGCACCACAACATCTTCTCCTGTTTCTGCACTCCCCTGATATTGTCAGTGTTTTCTGGTGCTCTCAGGGAGGCTCTGGCATTTGCAGCAGCTGAGTCAGGCACTGCCCTTGGCATTCCTGCCAGGCAGGGCTGTCCATGGGAATGGGGTGTCCAAGCTTCCCTGGGACCTGTGGGGCTGTGGGCAAAGCAGTCCATGGGAAAGGGGAATGAGCTGAGCCCCTCCCTGAGATCCCATCATGGGAACAGCCGGAGATCTCCTTGCTGTGCCCTTCCCAGCTCTGAGCTGCCCTCCTGGGTGCAGAGCTGTGCCAGAGCCTCTGGGAGTTCCCTGAATGTCCCACGGGGAAGTGCAGAAATGCCACAGCTGAGGAAATGCTGCTGGGTTGGCCAAGGGAGCCGTGAGTGTCCATGGCATAAGGGGGTGCTGAGAGCTTGCCGAGAGACCTTTGGAGAGGGTGAGACATTCAGGGATCCCTCTGCTCTGGGCAGGGTCTGGTTTATCCCAGGGTGACCCAGGAGTGTGATTGTGCTCTGATTGCAGCCAAAGGGCAGTTGGGAACAAGCCCATCCAGCCCCTCACCTGCCCCCATCCACAGGGAATCGTGTGGCAAACTCTGAGTGCAGCAGGAATGCTGGGGATTTCTGACCTCAGAGAGCCAGGAATGATGTGTGGGTAGGAAAAACATTCCCTACATCTCCTCACTGCTATCCATGTCTTCTATACCACAGAATGCAGATAGTACTAAGACTTTCTGCAGTAGGAGTGATTCTCCTGACAAATGCTGAATACCGGGCCTTGTCCCTCTGCCACATGGCCACAAACGCAGGTCAGCGGGGCAGGGATGGCTCCTTCAGAGCCTCCACGAACAGCCCTGGCTGCTCCGGGCATATTCACCCAGCACAAATGGAGATCAGGCAGGGACCTGGGTGAAGGTTTTCCCAGATCAGGAACAAGGGTGGGTGAGTTTAAGCAAAACAGGCTACAGGGAATGGCCCAGGTTTGGCTTCAAGCAGCCTCTCCTGACTCGTCACTGTCCTTTCTCCATGAACAGGTCTCCATGTGCAGCCACAGCCAATGTCCAACAGCAGCTCCATCAGCCACTTCCTCCTGCTGGCACTGGCAGACACGCGGCAGCTGCAGCTCCTGCACTTCTGCCTCTTCCTGGGCATCTCCCTGGCTGCCCTCCTGGGCAACGGCCTCATCATCAGCGTAGCCTGCAGCCACGACCTGCACATGCCCATGTTCTTCTTCCTGCTCAACCTGGCCCTAAGCGACCTGGGCTTCATCTGCACCACTGTCCCCAAAGCCATGCACAATTCCCTCTGGGACAGCAGCACCATCTCCTACACAGGATGTGCTGCTCAGCTCTTTTTCTTTCTCTTCTTCATCTCAGCAGAGCTTTCCCTCCTGACCATCATGGGCTACGACCGCTACGTGTCCATCTGCAAACCCCTGCACTACGGGACCCTCCTGGGCAGCAGAGCTTGTGCCCACATGGCAGCAGCTGCCTGGGCCAGTGCCTTTCTCAATGCTCTGCTGCACACGGCCAATACATTTTCCCTGCCCCTGTGCCATGGCAATGCCCTGGGCCAGTTCTTCTGTGAAATCCCACACATCCTCAAGCTCTCCTGCTCCAAATCCCACCTCAGGGAACTTGGGCTCATTGCTGTTAGTGCCTGTTTGGTATTTGGTTGTTTTGTGTTCATGGTTTTCTCCTATGTGCAGATCTTCAGGGCCGTGCTGAGAATCCCCTCTGAGCAGGGATGGCACAAAGCCTTTTCCACCTGCCTCCCTCACCTGGCTGTGGTCTCCTTGTTCCTCAGCACTATTATGTTTGCTCACTTGAAGCCCCCCTCCATGTCCTCCCCATCCCTGGATCTGGCCCTTTCAGTTCTGTACTCAGTGGTGCCTCCAGCCCTGAACCCCCTCATCTACAGCCTGAGGAACCAGGAGCTCAAGGCTGCAGTGCGGACACTGATGACTGGATGCTTTCAGGAACATTAAACTGCTGGCCAATTTCTGCAAATCACTTGTAATAAAAGTAATCTTTGATACTTCTTGTTGGTTTCATTTTGGAGGTTCTTTTTCTTTGTTTTACTTTTTCAATATCATCCACAAATAAATGTCATTGTTTGTGCCACTGCTGTCCATCAGTCCCTGCAGGTCCCTTTCTGCCTGGCTGCTGTCTAGCCACTCTGTCCCCAGCCTGTAGCGCTGCAGGGGTTGTTGTGGCCAAAGTGCAGGACCCGGCACTCGGTCTTGTTAAACCTCACCTTGTTGGATTTGGGCCCTGGATCTAGCCTGGCCAGGTCCCTGTGCAGAGCCCTCCAGCTGATCCGCACTCCCAGGCAACTTCGTGTCACCACAGTTCCATGAGGCCCCAGAGTATCCCAATGATTCCATGAGGCCTCCATGATTCCATGAGGCCTCCCAGTGTCACAATGTCCCTTTGGTTCCATGGGACCCCTTTGTGTCACCAAGTCCCTTGGGTCCTTGGGCCCCACAGTGTCACAATGGCCCTTGGTCCCAAGGCCCTGCAGTGTCACAATGTATCCTTGGTCCCCAAGGCCCTGCAGTGTCACAATGGATCCTTGGTTCCATGAGGTCTGGCAGGGCAGGAATGGATCCTTGGTCCCCCAAGGCCCTGCAGTGTCACAATCGATCCTTGGTCCCCAAGGCCCTGCAGTGTCACAATGGATCCTTGGTCCCAAGGCCCTGCAGTGTCACTATGGATCCTTGGTTCCATGAGGTCTGGCAGTGCAGCAATGGATCCTTGGTCCCTCAAGGCCCTGCAGTGTCACAATGGCCCTTGGTCCCCCAAGGCCCTGCAGTGTCACAATGGATCTTAGTTCCATGAGGTCTGGCAGGGCAGCAATGCTCTCCTTTGTCTGACAGTGTCACAATGGCCTCTTGGTCCCAAGGGCCACCACGGTGTCAAACGTGTTTCCTTCATTCCACGAGTCCCTGAGGAGCAGCACTGGCCCCTTGGTTCCATGGGACCCTGCAGTGTCACAATGGCCCCATCATGACAGAAGGTCCTGCTCTGTCACAGAGCTCTGCATGGTTCCACAAGGCCCTGCAGGGTCACTGTGGCCTCTTGGTTCCATGAGGCCTCAGAGAGCCACAATAAATTCCTTGGTGCTGCCGTGTCACAATGGAGCCCTGGTGACACAAGATCCTGCAGTGTCACCAGGGACCCTTGGTTCCATGGGCCACCACAGTGTCACAATTGTTCCCTCAGTTCCCAGAGTCCTTGCAATGGAGCAATGGCCCCTTGATTCCATTGTCCCCAGGCTCTCCCAAGGGTCTCCTTGGTTCCGCAGTGTCACAATGGCCCCTTGGTTCCACAAGGCCCCACAGTGTCACAGTGGCCTCTGTGGTTCCACCAGGACCCAGACTGTCACAATGCACTCCTTGCTTCCATTCAGCCCCACAGAGTCACAATGGCCCCTTGGCTCTGTGGTGCCATGTCACACACAGTGTCACCATGGTCCTCTTAGGGCCACCAGGCCCTGCAGTGTCACAATGGCCCTTTGCTTCCCCAGGGCCCTGCAGTGTCACAAGCATCAGAGAATCAACCAGGCTGGAAATGACCTGGGAGAGCATCAAGTCCAACCTGGGACCCAACACTGCCTTGTCACCCAGACTATGGCACTGAGAGCCACATCCAGTCTTTCCTGAAACACTTCCAGGGACGGTGACACAACCACCTCCCTGGGCAGCCCATTCCAATGCCCAATCACGCTTTATGTGAAGAATATTTCCTAATGTCCAGCCTAAAGTTCCCCTGGTGCTGCTGAAGGCTGTGTCCTCTTGTCCTGTCCCTGTTCCCTGGGAAAAGAGCCCGACCCCCAGCTGGCTGCACCCTCCTGTCAGGGAGTTGTAGAGAGTGATGAGGTCTCCCCTGAGCCTCCACTTCTCCAGGATAAACAACACCAGCTCCCTCAGCTGCTCCTCACAGGACTTGTGCTCCAGTCCCCTCACCAGCCTTGTTGCCCTTCTCTGGACATGCTCCAGCCCCTCCATATCCTTCCTAAATTGGGGGGCCCAGAGTTGGACACCGGACTCGAGGTGCTGCCCAACCAGTGCTGAGCACAGGGGAAGAATCACTGCCCTGCTCCTGCTGGCCACACCATTCCTGATCCATAGGAGTTCCAGGGGTTGGATAAAGGAAATGGTGGGGAGGGGGTGGGGACAAAGTGTTATTCATTGTTAGACATGAAGGGTCTTGGTTTTCATATCTTCAGACTGCATTAGAAGGTGCGGGGGGTAAGTATCAATTGGGGATTGCTGATACCAATGTATAAATAGGAAAACAAAACTTAACAGGACAAAACAATTCCCTGCATTGTTTTCAATATACTATATATTCACTTTGAATACACTTCTGAAATCTGTCTAATTAGCCACAGAAGATTTGAAAACTTGAATTAATCCCAGGGGCTGTTCTTGTTCAGGCATTTTGAACAAGTGTTTATGAGCTTTTCTCACTGAATTCCTGGACTGAAGAGCTCAAGAATGAATAGGCCGCTGGAGGAGGAAAATTCATCAGCAACCTCCAAGTGGCTGAGGATCCATCCCCATCAGAGCAGCGGTGACCAGAAATGGGCACAGCTTTGTGGCTGCCCCAGTTCTGGGATGGGCCCTGGGCCTGGAGCAGGAGCAGCTCTGGAGGGCCCCAAGGCCGGGCTCTTGTGCTGGCCTGGGCAGATGGGATGGCAGCAGGGGCTGCAGAGCTCTCAGCACCTCAGCCCGAGGGGAGCAGGGCACCCAGGGAGCCTCCTTTGGCCTTGGCCAAGCCCCTTCCCCCATGGCTGGGGCTGAGTCCTGGCTGAGCTGCAGCTGCTGCTGTGCCCTGGCCAGGGGCTGAGGCCGTGGGGCCAGTGGCCAGAGCAGCCTGGGCTGAGCAGAGCTGTGGGGCCAGAGCCGGCTGGGCTGTGCTGGGGAGAGGCCCTTGGTGCTGCACAGAGCTCAGGGCAGCTGGCAGAGCTTGCAGGGAGCTGGGCTGGGCTCAGAGAGCCTGGCACAGGAAGCATCAGTGTCCATCCCAGCCTGGCTGAGCGTGCAGGGGCCAAGGAGAGCAGCCCAGGGTCTGCAAGTTCTCTGTGTGGGAGCTGAGCTGGTGAGCCCCTGAGCCCTCCCGAGTGCTCTGGAGCTGCACCTCCAGCTCCAGAGGAGATGTGACAGATGGGAGCAGAGACAAATCATTCCTGCTGGATTCTTTATTGTGTTTGCTTATACAGGTGACTTGGATTCATATGTAGATGAGCTGTTTTGTGTCAGCAAACACTGGTAGAGTGAGAAGAACACTATTTCTTAGCTGAAAATAGTATTTCATGCATAAGACACAATGAGAAAGAAAAGACACATATGATCAGAAGAGCATCTGAGTTTTTTAGAGGATGAGAGACTCATTGATATTCCAGCAGTCAAACCTGCTCAAATACTCTCCTCAGGACTTCCTTGAGATGAGAGGTGACCACCCGAGGACCAGGCTAACCAGAGGTGTCTGTCCTGCCAGCTTTTGTCTGGGAGAACCCTTGCATATAGGGAATTTTTCAGGAGGAGTATCAGTTTTGGGTGTGGGCACCTGGAAAGATGGATGGTTCTTTTCCATTGGAAGGAAAGCACAGAGCTCCAGTTCTCCAGGGACTGATGAGAGGCAGCCCTCAACATTCCAAGATCAGCTGGACCTGTCAGGTTCCCCCTGGGAGGCCAAGCCCTTGCTTCCATGAGGCCTTGCAGTGTCACAGGGGTCTCCTTGGTGCCGCAGTATCACAATGGACCCTTGGTTCCATGGGGACTCCCAGTGTCAGAAGGGTCTCCTTGGTTCCATGAGGCCCTGCAGAGCCCCTTGATTCAACGAGGCCTCAAAGTGTGAAAATGGCCTCCAGGGCTCCATGAGGTCTCGCAATGTCACTGTGCTCCCCTTGGTTCCACAGGATGCACAGTGGAACAATGGACTCTTGGTTCCATGAGATTCCTCAGTCACAATGGTCTCCTTGGATCCGCAGTGTCACAGTGGCCCCTTGGCTCCATGTGGCCACGCTGTGTCACAATGGCTCATGGTTCCATGAGGCTACCCAGTTTAACAACAGACCCTTGGTTCCATGAGGCCTTGCTGTGTCACAATGGACTTCTGGTTCCATGAGCTTTCACTGCCCACAGCAGTCTCCTTGGTTCTGCAGTGTCACCATGGTCCCTTTGTTCCATGAGTTTGCTCAGTGTCACAGCTGACTCCTTGGTTCTGTGAGGCCCCGCTGCCACCAAATCTCTGAAATATCTGAGCCTCTGAATGAGGCTCCTTAACACTCATTTGCTATTTCAGAGGGTATCGTTTATTCAGGCCTGAGGTCTAACATGGGATAACTCCTGACGTGATGTGCACATGTAATTCGACCAGTGTGTTGCTCATATACAGTCGCTAAATGCCAATCACAATTTACCCATTTCCATAAATCCCACCCCAAGTTCCCAGATTCAGTCCTTGTTTTCCCTATCATTGCACCCTTGAGCCAGATGTCTTCTTCTTCTCTTCCAGCCATCCTTGCTGGGAAAGCAGCCCCTGCATGCCTTGTTCCTGTGCTGGAAGTTCACAGGCACCGTAAAAATGGAATGAACCCTTTGGGTCTCAAGGCCAAGGCTTTGTGTGGCCAGGCAGGGGCAGGCAGGAGGCAGAGCTGTCAGCAAAGGAAGGGGCCAGCGAGGTGGGGCAGCCGGGGGATGACGACAGCCTGCAGGGACAGAGGCCAGGGCAGGGACACCGCAGGACAGCCTGGGCTGCAGAGGGCACAGGGATGTGCAGCAGCTGCAAGGCCCTGACAGAGCCAACCTGTGCAGCCCTTTGGCCATGGCTGCTGGCCCTGGGCCTGAGGCCACGAGGGGACAAGTGACCCTTGCAGCCCTGGGGCCTCATGGCCTCCTTGTCCCTGCTCAGCAGCCTGGCAGGGGCCGCCCCATGGTCCTGCCCTTGGCATGGCACATCCCCACATGCCAGTGCCCATCCCGGGAAGAGCCCTGAGCAAGGAGGGAGGGACAGGATCTGCCTTGCCAGGGGCTGGGGCTCAGCCTTGGCCCTTTGCATTCCTGAGACACATCCAGGTTTGCTCAGCACCAGAGACACCTTTGCCTTGTTTGTCCCCACCTGTCATCAGTGCCTCCAGTTCTCTGCTCTAACTGGAACCTGGGGACACTTTCTCAGTCGTGTCCCTCAGTGGGACCCATTAAAACTTCAAGAAACTTTGGAGTTTAACTTTGAGTTGTTGAGAAGTTTTTTGAAGACACTCTTCAGGGACTGAGTCTGATGTAAACAACACCAAAGCCCTGAGAGGGCCATTAAAGTTTTCCTAGTGCAGTTATGGAGAAAGATTTCAAAGAGCTTGTAAGAAATACACTGTCCTCTTTCAAAGGGTGTATTTTATTACATTTCTCTTCAGAGCAGAGGCGATTGCAGCATTCTGTGATTGATACTGACCCAGGCTCTCCCCTCAGGAGCTCTGGCCTGCTCAGAGCAGCTGTGCCTTGAGCTCTGGCCCAGTGTGGACAGCCTTGCTCCACATTGCCCAAGCCCATCCTGTCTGTCCTCGCTCACCTGGGACCTGCTGTGCTTGCAGAGCTGGCTGCACCCAGCCTAAGAGGGGCTTTCCCTTTGTCTATTTTTGAAGCAATCTAAAACTCCCGAGTTTCCCCATGAAAACAGACACACTCCTCAGGTGTGTGCCAGCCCAAGGTGCCACCAAAACCACTGCAGACCTGCCCTGGGCCAGCTGTGAGGGTGGATCATCAGCCCAAGCTGCACTGGGCCACTGCAAGGGGCCGTGGCCATGGACACTGCACTGACCCCACTGCTGGCTTTGGCTGCCACGGCAACCCTGAGACATTAAACTGTCCTTGGAAACACTGGGGAGGACTGGTACATACTGGGGGACACTGGAAACGCTGTGGGAGACACTGGGACATACTGGGAGTAATCCTGGGGGATACTGGGATGGACACTGGGAACATTGTGGGGAAGACTGGGAGGAAGTGGAAGGGACTGGGAATAGACTCATGTATTGGGAGGGACAGGGGTGTACTGGGAGGGACTGGAGGGGCACTGGGGTTGTACTGGGCTGTACTGGGGTCGCACTGGACTGTACTGGGAGGGACTGGAGGAGCCCTGGGGTTGTATTGGGCTGTACTGGGGATGCACTGGGCTGTACTGGGAGGGACTGGAGGAGCACTGGGGTTGTACTGGGCTGTACTGGGGATGCACTGGGCTGGACTGGAGGGGTTGGATGGGCTGTTCCCGCCTCCCATTTGCCGGGGCTCCCGCCCATCACCGCCCGCAGCCAATCAGCGAAAGGGATTGTGGCCTTGGGGCGGTGCATGAAGGCAGCACCGTACTTCCGCTAGTGCCTACAACTCCCGTCATGCCCCGCGGCCCCATTCAGCCCCATTGGAGCCGGCACTACAACGCCCGTCATGCCCCGCGCTCCACAGAACCCCCTCGGTACCCGCCCCCATCTGTCCCGTAAGTGTCCCCCAGACCCTCCAGGATCCCCAAGTGCCCCTCAGCGCCCATTCGGGACCCCCCAAAGGCGCCCCCGGATCCCCGGAGCGCTCCCGACCCCACGGATGCCCGGCACAGCCGCTGCTGGGAATTCATCTCCTCTCATCCCCCGCGGCCCCAGAGCCCCTCAGAACACAGTCACGCGCCTAAACCGCCTGCCGTACCCCGCGCCCTAAGGAGCCCGGGTAGAGCTCCCCGAGCTCCCCCCAAGTTCTCCCGAACCGATTACGTTCGCCCCGAGGGCCTCAAGTCGCGGCTCGGACGCAAAAGTGTCCCCCAAGGGCCTTCCCGGACCCCCAAACGCCGCGTCCCAGCCACTGCCGGGACTACAGCTCCCATCATGCTCCGCGGCGCACGTCCCGCACTACTGCAGCCGTGACTTCATCTCCCGTCATGCCCCGCGCCCCATCGCAGCTGCGCCTAGAACTCCCGTGATGCTCCGCGGCCCCGTTCAACCGTATTCTACCCGCGCCTACAACTCCCATCACCCCCCGCGCCCCGGAGAGCCCCGCTGGAGCCCCCCAAGTGCCCGCCCGGGCCCCGCGGGGCCCCAAATTCCCCTCCCTGACCTCCAAGGGCCCCCCTGGACCCCCAAGGGCTCCCCCGGACCCCGAGCTGTCCCTCAGAACCCCTAAGTGCCCCTCCAAGTGCCCACCCGGCTCCCCCAAGTGTCCTCCAGACCCTCAAGTTCTCTCTGAATTCCCTCCCCAGGCACAGAACTGCCCCAAATGTGCCCCAGAAATGTCTCCAAGGATCCCAAAGTGGCCCCTCCTCAACCCTGTGTGAGAAAAAGATGATAAAAAAGATGACAAAATGACTGGAAATATTGCTAATTGCCATAAACAAGAAGAAATAAATAGCCAATACATCCTAATTCATTAATGAAGGGAATTGTGTTACTGAGATACAAAGAACATTCGTTTTCCTGGCTACTAAAAATGTATAGATTTTTTAATGTAAATATTAAAACTAGGTAAGCAAAACCAATGCTATTATTAGAAATAAATTTTATATATATAGAAATAATTAAATATGTGAAAAATGGATATTATATGGCTCTACACAGATAGTTACTATATGTATTGTGTTATATTGATTAGTTGTGCTGTATTAACATTTTAATAGTACAGTAAATGTAGTTTTGTAGTTAAAAGGAAGATTTAGTTGTTAAAACAGAAACTCTGTATGTGGGGGTTTTTTAAAGGAATGAGACACTGGCTTCGAGCTAACAGTCACAGAACACCTAAATCTTCCAGAGAAGAGGAATTTATGGTTTTCTCATCAGAAGAAGCTGATTTCTTCAGGCCTTGCTCAGACTCAAAGATGCCCTGGGGATTAAAGGAAGCAGTTGAAAAATAACAGAGTTGCTTGTTTTAAATAGAATGTATGCATAACCATGAAGTATGTATGAATATGCCACAGTGTATGGTTTTTAAGGTTATTCCTTTGTTCACAAAAATTCTTATCAGGCTTAAGTGCCCAAGAGCATCCGGACGTCCGTAAGTCTTTGCTTTTCATTGTCTTGTAATTGCCCTAACTCTAAATTTTTATTGCTCTAATTGTATTACTATTTTTATAAACATTTCATTATTATTAAACTTTTTAAATTTTAAAAACCAAGTGATTGGTGTTTTTCACAGCTGTTAACATAAAATAATGTGTTACAGAATAGAAATAAGAGAATAAATCACAGGAGCATTTTTGGGTATTTTGGCGTGTCAGTCCCAGGTGGGCGGTGTCAGACGTGGTGACGCTGGAGGTGAGGAGCAGGTTGTCAAAACAGGGTCAGCCCAAAAGGGGCTCATTCTTCTCCATTCTGTTAGAAATGAGAAGCTTGACTCAGCCAATACATCAAGCAGCAATTAAATTTATTAATTAATATGGAAACGCATGAGCAGAGACAGCGCTGGGTGCAGTGGTGGGGGTTTTCCCCTCCAACTGCGCACCGGTTGTTGGGCTTGCTGGTGTGTATTGATCATATTCATGCATATTCATCAGCTTTCCCCAGCAGCTTCTATTTCCCATTTTGACGTGAGCTTTCAGCAGTTTCTATTTCTACCTTTTGACGTCACAATTCTGTACTTTAGGATCATAAATCTGTGATGGTGATGTCTGCTTCCTTTCCAATTTCTGTACTCTGTTGTGATCTATTCCAGGTTTCAATATCCCGGGATGTGTGTCCCACGTGGTGGGGTCCATCTTCCTGAGGTGGGGTCCAGCTTCTATTTTCTAGGATCATTAATCTATGGTAGTGATGTCCAGCTTCCCCTTTCGAAATCATTAATCAGCAACCTTGATGTCCATCTTCCTTTTCCAGGAGCTTGGGATAGGGTCACTTCCCTTTCTGTTTAAATCCTTTATATATTCCAAAGCTACAGTTTAAAATCCTTAATACTAAGCAACATTCCAAAGTTGTAATTCAAAGGTTCTTATTGCAAAACAGCTTAAGATTTAATTACAAGTAAAAAGTTCTTCTCAAAAGCAACATTCTAAAGTTAGAATTCAAATACTCCTATTACAAAACAGTTTAAGACTTATAATCGTTATTTGCAAATAAAAGATTGGTTCAAAAGCCTTCTTCCATGCTTTCCTGGGTTGTGTATTAGAACTCATCTTTATAACTGTCCCATGGCCGTGTTCCATACATTTCCTAACCACAACTGCACAGGCTGCCTTTATTTACCTGACACAAAACACAACTTTGTATTTCACACTCCTGCACAGAACTCCAAACTGACTCCAGTCACTGCACAAGCCCTGGAGCCTTGAAGACCATGGAAGGAAGACAAAGAGCTCCTGAGGGCTTTCTGTATTTTCATCAGCCCCACGGTGGATTTGGGGCTGGGTCCAGGACCCTCAGGCACTGGGAGAAGGATGAAGAAGCTGCTCAAGGAGGCAGAAGCAAAACTCCAAGTCCCTGGGAGCATCCCTGGGCCCCAGCGAGGGCAGGGAGTGCCAGAGGCTCCCCAGGGAGTGCAGAGTGCCGATCCTTGAGGCCAGGATTGCAGGGAGCCCAAGGCTCTGAGCAGGGAACTGCGATGCTGAGCAAAGCCTGGCTTGGCTGCAGGAAGCAGAAAGGCCAAGCCCTGAGCCCAGCCTGGCACAGCAGGGCCTGTCCCTCACGGCTGGCTCGGGGCTGTTTGTGGGGCAGGGGGATGTGAGGGGCAGCAAGGACAAATGTCACAAACCTGTGTGCCACTCCAGATCCTCATGGAGCCAAGGGGCCAGTGTGACACTGTGGAGCCTCATGGAAACAAGAGGCCATTGTGAGCCTGCAGGGCTGTAACACCCCAGAACACTGAAATGCTGGGGGTCACCAAAGGTTCCTTCATTCGAGTTTGTTGTACAGGAGAAACACCAACCAGATATTCTCACCGTGGACAGATGAAAGAGTTTTCTTGGTAGGAAGGTGTCAGGGTCTGTCCGAAAATCCCTCATGTTTGCCTCACGACTGTCTCCAAGGACTGAGACCCCAGACCCTGAAAGTAGCTCTAGCCTGGCTGAGGTGGGAAGTCTGCCAAGCCTTAAGGAGTGGTATGCGATGCCATGGGAACTCAGTGCGTGAACAATGGACTGGTCATGGTGGACTGAGTCCTAATCAGTTTGTCCTGTACCCTTGGTCCTGTACCCTTGGTCCCGCACCGATGCAACGGTTACAACTGGTTCCCAAAACAACGAGTCCACACCCACCGTGTAGCCGGGAGAGCTGCCGCTTTGGCCAGATGCCACCCGCTTTGAGGAACCCTATAAAAGACTGAAGGAGTTTTGAGGACTTTGTCCGGACCCCACCTGGAGAAGACAGCCTATGAGCATCTCGTCAAGCTCCAAGGGCCTCGTCTCTTCAGACTGGTAGCTATAATCCCCTTCCCCTCTTTCTCTATCTTTCACTCTATCTCTTTATTTCTCTCCCACTATCGCAGTTGTTGGCACTAAATAAAAGTGCGTTTTTGTTTAAGCAATTGGTGTGTCCCCTGCTGTGCCTTTTGTGCTTTGAGATCTCCAAAACGAACCTATCAGGGACCGTGCATGCATTTGCAGACCCTGACAGGGAGCAGCAGCAGGGCCTGGATCTGATCCCTGACTCTGGGGCAGGGCTGGACAAATGACCCCCCAGCAGCAGCAGCACATGGAGCTGAATTTCAGCACAGCCCCTGCCACTCTTCCCTCCCGTGTGCAGCGGTGTCACAGCAGCCTGAGGCACCTGGGAGCCCCCAGTGCCAGCAGGGACTTGAGATGGCAGCCCTGGGCTCCTGGAGGTTGTGCAGGGAACGGAGCTGGGGACTCCCTGTCCATGGGGAGCTTCCAGATGGAAAAGGCTGCTGTGCCCAGGCAGCTCCAAGGGCAGAGAAAGGAGGGTCTCGACCCCTGGATCTGTGCCAGTCCCACAGTCCTGGGCAGCAGCCACCGAGCCCTGGGGGAGCAGAGGGCACAGCAAGAGGGACAAAAGCAGGCAAGGTCAGAGACTGGAGAGAGCCAGACCCGGCAGCAGGAGCAGCTGCTCCATTGCACTCCTGGAGAAAGCTCTTGGCTGGTTCAAAGCGCTGAAAGGCGCGAAGGGCAGAGAGGAGGCCACACCAAACACTGCTCCTGTTTCCACAGCCTCCCCTCTCCGTGTCCCAGAAGGAATTGGATGGACTGCGTTCTTCTCCCCGAGTCGTCCGGTTCAGCACGAGCAGCTGAGCACCAGGAGTTGAAGGAGCTGAAGCCTCAGGCCACAAGAGCTGGGACTGAGGAGACTTTGTGAGCAAATGAATGCTGCTAACACGGACCTGGCTGAATGCAGCAGATGGAATCATGGAATCACAGAATCCTTTCTGTTGGAAAAGACCTCTGAGCTCATCCAGTCCAGCCGGTCACCCAGCAGTGTCGAGCCCAGCACTAAACCACGTCCCTGAAGTGCCAAGGCCTGGACAACAGCCCTGAGTGAGGCCCTGAGCCAAAGGTGGCCTCTGGATGAACCTTCCAACCAAAGCTTATCTTTGTATCTGCTCACTAATGAAATATGCATGGTCATTAGCGCTGTGATAGATGTATCCACTCATTAGTGAAACATGGATTGACCTTTGTGTGTTTAGAAGCCAGACAAGGCCATGAAATCTGACATCTGGCCTTGTCTGGGGCTGAATGGTCAAAGTCACCTCCCTTGGTTCCTCTTGGGCCCTGGCCAGGCTTTGGGAGGAACCCAGGAGGAGGATGAAACCAGATGTTCCTGCACCAGCAGCGCTGTCAGTTTGTTCATTCAGCACTGTCAGAGCTGGGCCCTCTCCCAGCGAGGCTGGAGCCTCACCTGTGGCTGGAGGCACCTGCAGGAATTCCCAGTGTCCAGGAGTGGCTCTGCAGCCCTTGGCTGTGACAGCTTCCCCAGCTGCTGTGTGGATCTGGGGCATGGTAAAGCCTGAGGGTAACTGCTGCTGGATCTTTCTTAATCACTGCTGCAATCTCTGGTGCTGATGGCTGGGCGCATTGCTGAGCTGCTCCTTTTGTGATTCTTTGCTGCTTTGAGCTACAGTCAATGACACTGAGTCCTTCAGTTGGTGTCTGTGTCTTTGGTGCTGACCCTGCCCACTGGGGAAACAAAACTGGCACAGTCTGGCCAGATCACAACAAAATGTCACTTTTTAAATGTAAATGTGAGGAATCAGTCCCATCAGAAATTCCCAGATGGGAAGCCCTTCCCTGGAGTTCCCTGGCTCTGGTGTGGGCTGAGGTCAGAGCAGCCTGTGAGCAGTGGGGCACTCTGTTAAAAGAGGCTGAACTCCTGGATGTCTTCAAATGCATCCAAAAATTGCATGTGGAAGAAGGCAAAGAATTGTGGGTTTGGGAATATGTGGGTGAAGTTTGTAAATGGCACATTGGAAACAGCACCAACAGAATGAAGAATTGCTTTTGGAATGCTCCCACGTGGAGGGACAGAGGAAGGTTAAAACTTGAGCTCAGGTTCATTTGTGCAAGTGAAAAATAATATTATTATTATCATCATTAATAACAGTTATATAAAAATAGAACATTATTATACATTTTTTTTCAGATAGAATTCAAAATTGATAATGTGAAATAAGGCTGACAATGCTAATATGTCACCTTTGGCTGCTCACTGTGACACTGAATACCCTACAGAAAAGGACTGGCCAAGACCCAAATGTCACAATAGAACTTAGTGAATTGTGTATAATGAATAAAGGAGGAAGGGATGACATGGAAACCCAGGACACCTGGAGTATTTCTCTGTCTGCTCTGGGGTGTCCTGACCCCCAGGGGAGCACTGACTTTGACCCTCATTCATGGAGAAAACTTCCAAAGCCTCAAGGTAAACTAGAAACCACAAAAGTGTGAAATAGATTGTAGAGAGGAGTTTAGTATGTCACATGGGTAAGAAATTTAAGCTTTAGGGTTTTTAGTATGTTATAGATGGATTCAAGATTGTTATAAATGAATGCTCCAATTTATTAATTAAAGAAGATTTATTAAATTGTCCAAATATAAATTTAGAGAATAACAACGAAAAGCCACTATCAAAAAAAGGTCAGTGCCGAGCCCGGGATCGGTGCTGGGTGAGACACAGGTTTGACCACTACAGCATAGGGTCCCCTATGTTCACCCCGACTGTTCTGTCCAAGTGATTTATATATGGTTTTTCTTGCCTGAGGCAAAGTCGCTTTCTTCTTTTCTGGGCTGCACCTATTCATGTGGAGTTCCTTCACTGTGGCAAGTTGAACAGAACCCGTCCAATCGATCGTGCTCCTGGAGTTCGGTATTCAGATGTATCTCCCTGATGGTTCTGGTTATCTCACTCTCAACTACTTACAGCGTGTTTCTCGTTGGGCGTTCCAAACAGGTACATGTCACTTAGGGCGTGTAAGTGGTGCCATTGTGTTCAGCTGGATAAGATATACAGAAGTTTATTACATGCAACAACTTGCAGAGTAAAATCTCGGACACTTTGTTATATATGGGATTTGACGCAGAAAAAGGGAATTAGAGAAAGGGAATTAGCTCATAAAATGAGAAAAAGACGAGAATGGAGATGCGTGAGGGAAAGAGAATGAAGAGAGAAACAAAAAGATTAGCATATAGAATAGCATGGTAGGTTAGTGAACACATTTTGGAATAGCAACAGCAAACCGTTTTACCAGCTCAAATGTGCAGCTACCAATAAAACAAAAGCAGCCAGCAAAGCAGTTCAGTAATGTTTTACTTTCTAAATGTCCAGAGGGATTCAGCAAATCAGTACAAACATTCTGAAATACCTTGGCTAATGCTGGAGAATAGGAGGGCAACAGAAGCCCCGTGTTTTAAAAATTCTGCACTGGGACATTGAGCAGTCACTGTGGTGGTGAGATTGTTTCTCCTTGAAGCTGATGAGGGACAAAGCAAACCTCCAGCCAGCCACCCTGCTGAGAGCTTGGCAGTAAAGAGCCTGCAGCCAAGTAGGTGCTTTTCATCAGAAGAATTCAAAATAGTGTGCCAATATCCAAACCTGACCACTGATTGGTTTGACCCAACTTCCTGAAAAAATTAACTTCCATGTCAAACCACGACAAATATGTAAAATGTAACATAAGATACTTGAAAAATGATGAATGCCAAAGGATCTGAGTATTAGATCTTTCCTCAAAGAGAATCCTTTTTGCTAACATCTACATGCCAGGAGCTGCAGTGTAGCACCAGGGAGACAAAGGAACCTACCAGTGCTGAAAAGCACCCATCTCCGAGCTGGCCACATCCATTCGTTTGCAAATTAGGTCCTTTTCTCCCTCCTGCCAGCTCTGGGTTTGAAATACTGTGAAGCAACCTTCCCGTCCTTGGTGGGGTGCTTAAAAAAACTTACAGAATATTTCTTACCAATATAATATATTTCATACATCTATTTCTCACAAGCACGAATAATCTAAAATACACATAACAATTCCATGAGCCTATCCGCTGCATTCAGCCAGGTCCAAGTTAGCAGCATTCATTTGCTCACAAAGTCTCCTCAGGCCCAGCTCTTGAGGCCTGAGGCTTCAGCTCCTTCAGCTCCTGGTGCTCAGCTGCTCGTGCTGAACCGGACGACTCGGAGAGAAGAACACAGTCCATCCAATTCCTTCTGGGACACGGAGAGGGGAGGCTGTGGAAACAGGAGCAGTGTTTGGTGTGGCCTCCTCTCTGCCCTTCGCGCCTTTCAGCGCTTTGAACCAGCCAAGAGCTTTCTCCAGGAGTGCAATGGAGCAGCTGCTCCTGCTGCCGGGTCTGGCTCTCTCCAGTCTCTGACCTTGCCTGCTTTTGTCCCTCTTGCTGTGCCCTCTGCTCCCTTATTCACGTGCACTGGTGTGTCAGCACTGCAGGTGCTGTGCCTGCAAACACATGGCTCGAGATGTGCAAAAGAATTCTGCAACTCTTGGCTGGAGCAGGATGTCAGCAGTGCTGAACTCCAGCTTAGTCCAAAGCAAACACTTGACACCTCTTCTCATATCTGCTAGATTTTTTACATCAGTGTATCCAGAGAAAAGTAAACGGAGGAGTAAATATTTTCATTGTTTATGAGAAATGTATCTCATTTTGCTGAACATTTCTTTTTCAGGATGTGTTATCTGCTTAAAAAGAAAAAGAAAAAAGAAAAAAAATCGAGAAAAATATTAAAGAGAAAAAAAAGAAACAAATGTGTAGTGAAAATCTTTTGTAATTTGGATTAAGAGGCAACTGATCTATTTAAAAGGAGAACTCATTTACTTTGTGCATGTTCTGATGGCCTGGATCCATCTTACGGACTGACCTCAGCATCCTTTTTTTAAAGACTGGGTTTTGTTTCCAATACTAAGATTTATTTTTTTTTTAAATTGGAGTTGAAGCAATAGGAGGATGAGAGATGGATTGTGCACAACTGTGTCTTGAGAACAAAAATATTGCAGTTTGAAACTTGGACCTAAAGTATTGAAAATGAAACTTACAAATCCCAGTGTATTGTGTGACAGCAGCTTTTCCTATAGGATGTGCAGCATCACAAAGACTTCATCAGTGGGGTTGGGAGGGCTTGGAGCTTTGTCCTGTGCCACTCTGGGATGTCATGAACCAGGACTTCGCCTGCCACCAGCCCAGGTCACCCTCTGCCACCGCAGCTCCTTGGGCCTTGTGTCCCCAAAGCAGACACCAAGTGTTTCTGCTGCTCCCCCTTTGCACAAACCCACAGAGAGCTGGGATTTTTCCAAGGCTCGTGTCTCCATTGGGCCATATTCCCAAAGAACCAGCAGCACATCCTGATGAATACGGCGAGTTACGTGGATGGTTGTCAGCTCCACTTCCTGCCTAGAAATCCTGAAACTGCTTCTAAATGCTGCTCCTTCAGCTCCTGGACACCTTCTCACACAGAGCTGGGAAAAAAAATCCCCTGGCCACCGGCTAAAAGGTGAGTTATGCCAAAGTTAGAGCCCTGGGGGAAATCTCTGTCCCTCCCTGACGTTTTAATGTATCTGTATATGGGGGTGTGCATGGATGCGTCTTGTATACAAAGGAAGGAGCGTGCAAGCAATGAGACTGAAACTTTCAGTGTCCATGCTATTCCATACCCATGGGCACAGAGACATTATGAAAACCCTGGCACAGACAGGGCCTTCTGTCCATGGGTACAGAGACATCCAAGAGCCCCTGGCACACACAGAGCCTTCTGTCCATGGGTACAGAGACATGCAAGAGCCCCTGGCACACACAGAGCCTTCTGTCCATGGGTACAGAGACATCCAAGAGCCCCTGGCACACACAGAGCCTTCTGTCCATGGGTACAGAGACATCCAAGAGCCCCTGGCACACACAGAGCCTTCTGTCCATGGGTACAGAGACATCCAAGAGCCCCTGGCACACACAGAGCCTTCTGTCCATGGGTACAGAGACATCCAAGAGCCCCTGGCACACACAGAGCCTTCTGTCCATGGGTACAGAGACATCCAAGAGCCCCTGGCACACACAGGCCTGGCACACACAGGCCTGGCAGCACAGGTTGCTTTCCCCACAGGCTGCAGGAGATGAGAACACAACATTTGCCAACACTGACTGCAAGCCACAGCTCTGGGTGCTCCCCGTGAACCTCAGCTCTGGGACCACTGTCTGTCCCAAGCTCCAGAGACTGCAGTGGGAGCCTGGCTGGGCTCTGCCCTGGGGCCATCCTGCAGGGACAGCTGCAAACAGGGAGCATTCCCTTGCCACAAACAGCCAAGCCAGGGCTGCAGGGCAGCTGCTCCAGCCCGGAGTGCACTGCTGAGTGCTGTGCTCTGGGGCTGGGGCTCCCCGCACAGGGGACTGGACTGGTGTGCCAGAGGAGACAGAGAAGCTGCAGCTTCAGCCTAACTGAGGTGGGTGCGTGGGCTGGGAAGAGTGGGGAGGCTCAAGGGGATTCACAGAGCTCATCCTGCTGCAAGGACGAGGACAAGGGAGTGGGAACTGAGCAGTGAGGAGAGCTGAGGGCTGGAGAGCAGCTCTGAATGACACTAAAATCCCACTGGACCTCTGAGACATTGCTGCTCCTCAGCCCGTGACAGGATGAGTCCCTAAGCCTGGGGCTCAGCCTTCCTCGTGGTGAGGGGCACCAAGGAAGGCAACAGTGTGATGGAGACTGCCATGGGCTGGGAACTCACTGGGGGAAAAGAGGGAGCAGTTGGGAAGTTCAAGGCAGGTGGGGGACAGAACTGTTCAGAGAAGGGCTGAGCTACAGCTTGAGCAAGCTGCAAAATGTCATTTGGGGTCATCCCAGATTGATTTCATTTCAGAAGCTATTGAACAAGTTTATTTTGGGGTGGTGGCATGTTTTCCCTGGGAGGTGTACACTCTGCACACTTGAGCTGTGTTGCTGAAATGCTCCAGCAGGTCTGTGCTGCAGGTCACCCCATTTCTTCTTTGGCTGATTGCGGCCCGCTGCTGAGCTCCAGCAGAGCCCTGGCAGAGCCCAGAGCAGCCTCAGCACCCGCAGAGCCTGGCTGCAAGGAGAGAAACCAGAAAGCGCCCGTCAGCTGAAGGCTCCTGTCCCCTTGTCCCAGCTGCCCGCGGTGCCCAGGCCATGCTGGCCGTGCCCAGAGCTGTGCCCAGAGCTGCCCATCCCTGCTGCCTTTGGGAGCAGAGCAGGAGGGCAGGACATGTGCCCAGCCTGCAGCCAGCCACGGCACATCCAGCCCTCAGCAGCTGCCCAGAGCAGGATGCTCCTGTGCTCGCTGCCATCTCCCCAAAGCTCTGATCCCACCATGCCAAGCAGACGGGACCCACCTGACGCCATCCCCTGCTGGAAGAAAAGCTGGTCCCAAACCATGTCCTCAGCCTTCTCCAAGGGCACGGCCCATCCACGCCACAGCTGCTCCCAAGCACTTCCCCATCCAGACTGGACCCCACCTGGAACGCTTCCTCTAGAAAAACACACAACAAATTATTGAAAATAGATTACAGACAAAAAAGGGAACAAGAAAAAAGGTCAAAAATCATATTACTGTCAGGGACTTGAGGAAGGCCCAACCCCTGCATGCCAGGGAAAAACCCACCCACAGGTAAGGGAAGCCCAGCCTTTCTCCCTTCCCCCCTGCACTGCCCCCCAAAATAACGGTGACCCCAAAGCAAACAGGGGCAGTGGAGCAGCCCAAGCCCTTCCTTGCCTGCAGACCAAAGCAGCCCCTGCACCGGTTCTGGAGTCCCACCTCTGCTCCCACCATGGGGGTTTGTTTGTGTCGGGCTGGCTGCCCCAGCCCGAGCCCCAGCCCGGGGCACGGTGGGTGCTGGGGCTGTTGGCAGGGCCAGGAGCCCACTCCCATTTCATCACCACCCCAGCCCATCCCCCCAGCCCTGCCAAAAGCAGCCTGGCAGCCGACTGAAGGATCAGCTGCATCCGCCCCAGCAAAGGGGGAACCTTTGGTTCCTGGCCAGGCTGTGCAATGCCCAAATCGGGGAGCATCCCCCTGCGTGTGGACTCACCTGCAAATTCCCTGTGGAGCCTGGCTTTGGAGAAGGTGCCAGAATCGAAGTCCATCATCCTCAGCTGCCGGTGGCCAGGTGGAGGAAGAGGTTGTCATCCTTGATGTCGTCCTCGCTGTCCCCAGCAGCAGCCCCACCTGGTACAGCTCCTCCAGGGGCTCCTTCTCCTTCCCTGGGGGTGAGCCCAGGCTGTCAGGGTTCTGCCCAGGGCCCAGAGCTGTCAGGGAACCAGGACAAGCAAAACCAGCTCAGATGGCAGCCACCAGTGCTGGGCAGAGCAGCTCAGCTCCAGCACAAGGGCTGCGTGTTCCCATCTGATGACCCCTGGGCAGTGACACAGGCAGGACAAAATGTCTGGGTTCCTTTGCTTCTGATTGCCAAGGCATGTGTGGAGCTGCAACTTACCAGGGCCTTGCATCAAAGTGTGCCTGTGGCTCTCTCCCTTCTTCTAGGGCAGATGAATATCCTGCAGCCAGGGATCACATAACAGCTCTTCTAATGAGGGCCTGTCCGAGTGCAGCATGGATAAACACCGCCTGATCACATCTTGGCACTCTGGGCAGAGAAACCAGAACCCGCCGGTCAGCTGGAGAAGGCTCCTGTTGGCTTTGTCCCACTATTCCCGTACCCAGGCCATGCTGGATGTGCTCAGAGCTGGGCCTAAACTCCCCCATCAATTCCCTGTTTTGGAGGAGAGCAGGAGAGCAGGACATGTGCCACCTCCTCAGCAGCTGCCAGAGCGGGATGCTCATGAGCTGCTGCTGTCTCCCAGCACTGGCATTGCCCCCGTGGCCAGAGATGAGGATCCACCTTGAGAGAGCCGTTGTGGCAGCGAGAGCTGATGGTCCCAGCTGATGTTCTGGCCCCTCCTGAAAGGGTGCTCCCCGCAGACCATCTGGTGCAGCAGGATGCCCAGGGACCAGATGGTAGCTGGCTTGCCGTAGTAAAATCGAAAGTGGGTCCATTCTGGGGGCCTGTATGACCGTGTTCCTGTGGAATACAGATGGGGTTCATCAGGGGGATGCTGCTGCTCCCAGAGCCTGGCCCCAGCATCCCTGGGCGTGTGGGGGCTGCCCCAGTGGCACACGGGGTGACCCGACGCCCTCTCGCCAGCACCTGGGACTTGTGTACAGACTTGGGGTAGGAAAAGAAGCCACTGGGGTTGGAAGAGGGCAGCAGAAGTCCTGGCAAGGCCCAACCATGAGGAGGAAAAACCCACCCAGTGCTTGGGAAAACCATGCCTTCATCCTCCCTGCCTGCACTGCCCAAAAACATCATGAATCCAAAACAAACCAGGTGAGTGGAGCAGTCCAAGCCCTTTCGCACCTGCACACCAAACCGGCTGGGACACAGATTACGGCCTCCCTCTCTGCTACCCCCACCCACCCGTGTTTTTGTTGGGCTGACTGCCCCAGCCCCAGCCCCAGTCTTGGGCAGAGTGGTGGGCAAAGGCTGCCAGCAGGGCTGGAAGCTGGCTCCCCACCCAGCCCTGCTCAAACGCAACTCAGCTGAAATCTCAGTGCCATGAAGGGCAGCAAAAGGGAGAATCCCCGCTGCCACAGCCAGCTTGGGCTGTGAGATGTTGGGCCATGAGATGCCAGGACCAAGAGCACACCCCTGCATGGGCTCACCTGCAAAGCGAGTGTAGGCTGTGTCTTGCAGGTAGGTGCCACAGCCAAAGTCAATCAATTTGGCCTGCCCAGTGGCCAGGTCAACCAGGATGTTCCCTGGTTTGATGTCCCTGTGCAGGACCCCGCAGCTGGTGCAGTGCTGCACGGCCTCCAGCACCTGGCGGAACAGATCCCGCGCCACCTCCTCGGACAGGAACCCCCGTGCCCGAATGAAATGATGCAGGTCCTGAGAGCACTCTGGGCGTTCCATCACGATCAAGATGTCGTTGGGGAGCTCAAGCCACTCCAGCAGCTGGACGACACCGGGGAAGCCAGTGGAGACCTTCTCCAGCAGCACGATCTCCAGGGGTGCGCTGGTGCCGTCGGGCTGCAGGAGGAGCACGATGCCATCAGTGGGGCTGATGCCATGCCGGGGGTCAGGAACTCCTCACCCAGCCCGGGATGCTCTGTGCCCTGCGCTGGCCCCACGCCCGCTCTCCCTCGAGGTGTCCGGGTGGCTCCCACCCTGCCGGGCCTCGGCTCATCCCCGCTGGCACGGCCCGGCTTCTGCCGCTGGCCCCGCTTACTCACCAGCTCGCCCCAGTGCCGGACGCGGTTCCTTGGCACCCTTTTGATGGCCACCTGCAAGCCAAGAGCAGCAGCAGGCTGAGCTCGCCACCCACCATGCCCAGCCTCAGCCCCAGCCCCAGCTCCAGCCCCATCCTCCTCCTCCTCCTCCTCTTCCTCCCCCCTCTCCCCCTCTCCCTTCCCCTTTTCCTTCTATCCCTCCTCCTCCTCCCCCTCCCTCTACTCCTCCTCCTCCTCCCGCTCCCCTCCTCCTCCTCCTCCGCCCGCCGCCGGCCCCGCCGCTCATCGGGGCGCCGTCCGAGAGCCGCGTGGCCGCGAAGACGCTGCCGAAGCCGCCGCTGCCCAGCAGCGAACCCAGCCGGTACCGCTCCTGCAGGCCCTGCTGCGCCTTCCCTGCGGGCGGGACGCGGCTGTCAGCGCTCGGCCCGGGGCCAGGAGCGGCCCCCGAGCGCCCCCCGACCGCCCCGGGCCGGCCCTCCCCAGGCGTTCGCTCCCGGCAACGGGACAGCGGCGGCTCGGGGGCGGCGGCCGCGCTGCCGAGCGGCGGAGCTCGGGCTGGGGAAGCCGCAGCGGAGGCGGCGGCAGCGGCCGCGCCACGTGTGTCCTCCGCGGGGCCCGGGAGGAGCCGGGGCCGGGGCCAGGCTCGGGCCAGGCGGAGCCAGAGCGAGGCGATGCCGCCCCAGCCCCAGGCACCGATGCCCGCCCAGAAGCGCCACCGCCAGCACGGCCAGAGCCGGGCGGAGGCGAGACCCCGGCGGGACGGCCGGGGGCGGGGATGGGGCAGCCCCGCCCGGAGCCGGGGGCGGGCCAGGGGCATGGCCCGGCCGGGAATGGGGAGAGAGAGCCTGGGAGAGGAGGGGACAGCGGGAAAGGGAGAGCGGGAGACGGTGCGGGACAGCGGGAGAGGGAGAGGAGAATCAAGAGGGAGTCTCTGCTTTGGCTGCCGCCGCCGCTGCTGCTGCTGCTGCAACTGAAGCTCCGGGGCCGTTTGTCCCCGTGTCCGTTTTTCCGTTGCCCGCTCACCCCCACGCCCAGCCCCCCGCTCCCCAGGGGCAGCCCCTGAGCCTGTCCAAACACGGGAACTTTGCCGTGTTCAGCCCAGACCCAGAGTCTGGGCTCCTGCACGGGGGCAGAGGTATCTCCTCGGTCGCTGCTGTGTATTGTCCCCGCTGAGGATCAAACCCTGTCGGGGCACATTCCCTGGCTGGAGGATTCCCTGGTCCTGGTCCTGCACTTATGGCTCCAGCGTTGCTTTCCAGCAAAAACTGGAAGGCAAACTGTGTAGCTCATGGTACTTTAGAGTGTCTAGAACTCGCTAAGTCACTGATCTTAGAGGTGAGATGCATTTGGAATTAATGGGATGGAGAAGTAGTGCAAGATGGAAAAAGGGAGCAGAGAAATAAATAGAGGAAAACATCTTGGACTGTTTCTTTCAATTTTCATTTCACTTCTGGAAAGCTGTTTCAGTTTTCCAGGAATCTTCTCCACAGTCCTGTTTGCTCTTCTCAAGAACCTTTCCTGGAGAACCAGGTTGAGCTCCTGTCACAAGATGTGCCACCACCTGCAGCTTCTCTTGGCTTTCCACAGCGGGAGTGCAGCATGACTCTTGCAGCAGAGCAGGACAAAGGTTTGGAGAACTTGACAGCTTGTCCTTTCTCTTCCTGGTGAGCTGGGGAGTTGTGCCATTGGTGAGGTTTTCATTGTGACTGTTCCAGCCTTGGGAAACAGGAGGTGGAACCAGGACTTGTTAGGGAATACAAGCCTGACTGAATGCAGAGAAGGAATCTCCAGAGCCCGCAGCCAGAAATGGAGAGTTGTGTGATAATCATTCCCACATCTCCATGGACACCTGGAAAGTGATCTAGAACATGAAAATGGGACAGAGGGAGTTTGTTTCTGTGTTCAGGTTGGGTGATTCTACATCTCCAGTGCTGGTATAAATCAAGAGCACAGTCAGTTCATGATAAGCACCAGAACAGGCTGGACCTCTGAGAGTAGGTGATGGAAAGAATTTGAAAAGGAGAAATGCAGGGAATGACTTGGTGGACTGTGCCAGGAGCAGGGCAGGTCCCGCTGCAGGAAAAGCCCCAGGCCAGCCCCAGCACAGGGAAGGCCTCGGGCACAAGGGCAGAATGCCGTGCTGGGAGCTGTGCCAGGGAGAGCCTGAGGCACCAAAGGCGCCTTGGCAGCAGCAGCTGCTTGCAGGGCATGGCCAGAAGCCTCCCTTGGCAAGCCGGCCTGGTGGCCAGCACTGCAGAGCTGCTGCCTCAGGGCTCATTTCTGGCTGGGCTCGGCCCCAGCCCACAGAGTGTGACCTCAGCCCTGACTCTGCCACGGCCCTTGTGCCTGAGCCCTGCAAAGCCCAAAGGTCACCTGTGCCCCCAGGCTGTGCCAGCCTCTGGGGCAGGGGGAGGAAAGGCAGAGAAGGGGCTGGGTTTGGCTCTGGGATGTGGGGTCCAGCAGAGACCATGAGGAGTCGAGGCAGTGGATGGAGTGCACTGAGCAGCCCCTTCTGCCCATGCAATCCTGGAATGGTTTGGATGGGAAGAGCTCTGCAGTGCTCATCTCATCCAAACCCCGCCATGAGCAGGGACATCTTTCACCAGATCAGGTTGTTCAGAGCCCTGTCCCAGCTGGACTTGAATGTTTCCAGGGATGGGGCACTGACCACCTCCCTGGGAACCTGTCCTGGTGTATCACCGCCCTCATCATCAAACATTTACTCCTTATCTGTTCTTATCTGAACCTCCCTTCCTTTAGTTTAAAACCACCCCCCTTTGTCCCGTTGTGCCAGGCCCTACTAAAACCTTTGTCCACCCTTGTATTTCCAATGAGCCAGGTTTCCATGGCAACTGCCGGGACAAGTGGCCCAGGTGTCACCCCCAGTGAGGGCTGCCATGGAAACAGTGCCCAGCACTGCCCCTTTCTGTCGGGCTGACCTGGCCTTTGGCCCTGGCCCTGGCGTTTGCTGCTGGTTCCGCGGCGCCTGACCGGCCAGTGCGGCACAGGGCAGGTGGCCATGGCACAAGCCCCCAGCAAGGGATCCCCTCTGGCTCTGGGCAGTGACACCAGCCCTGAGCAAGGGGCCAGGGCAGGTTTCCATTGCGACCAACCATCACAACGGCTCCAGGAGCAGAGTGACTCTTGCCAAGGAACTTTGTGGTGCTGTCACTTAATATTAAATCTGGTTTTTGCTGATCCCTTGCTGGGGATTTTTTCAGCGCTCTCAAGCCCTCATTGGTAACAGGGTGAAGGAGCCCTGGCCCAGGCTCTGGCCCTGGGGGACACGGGGACGCTGCCAGGGGGTCCCTGTCCCCCTGTCCCACCCCCAAAAGCCCCGGCCCCCGTCCCCGTGTCAGGTTCTAGGGTCGATCTCGTGGAACATCCTCTGGGGGAGGCTGCGGCGCCGGGGGCGGGGGGACCCGGGGGGACAGGGGACCCCGCTGTGCACGAGCAGCGATGGATTTCTCTGGGGGGAACTGGGAGGGGGGGCAGGGGTGGAGTGACCTCCCCAGTGACCTCACACAGCCCCTGTGATGTCACACAGCCCCTGTGATGTCACACAGCTCCTGTGATGTCACACAGCCCACTCTGAGATGTAACAGGCCACCTGTGATTTCATACAGGTGTCCTGTGAGGTCACAGCCTGCTCTTTGAGGTCTCAGTCTGCTCTGTGATGTCAGAAAATCTGCCCTGTGAGGTCACAGCCCAGCCTGTGATGTCACAGACACCCTGTGATGTCACAGCCAGCTCTATGATGTCACAGCCACGTTTGTGATGTTATGCAGCCTCGCTGTGATGTCACAGCCTGCTCTGTGATTTCACAGTCAGCTCTGTGATGTCACAACCCACTCTGTATTGTCTCAGCCTTCTCTGTGACATCACACAGCTGCTCTGTGATGTCGCAGAGCCATTTTCTATGATGGCATTGTCTTCTCTGTGGTCTCACAGCCCTTTCTGTGATGTCACAGAGCCCTTTTCTATGATGGCAGAGTCTTCTCTGTGACCTCGCAGCCCATTCTGTGATGTCACACAGACAACCTGTAATGTCACAGACGAATTTGGGACATCACAACCTCCTCTGTGATGTCACAGCCTGCTCTGTGATGTCACAGCCTGCTCTGTGATGTCACAGCCTGCTCTGTGATGGCAGAACTCACTTAACATGTCACACAGCACCTCTGTGGGCTCACAGACCCACCCTGTGATGTCACAACACCTTCAGTGATGGAACACCGCCACCCTATAATGTCACAGCACACTCTTTGACCTCACAGCTTGCTCTGCTCTGTGATGTCATACAGGCATGCTCTGATGTCACAGCCTGCTCTGTGATGTCACAAAATAAACCAGTGATTTGACAGCCAACTATATGATGTCACAACCTGGTCTGTGATGTCACACAATCACAGAATTGCTGGGTTGGAAGAGACCTTTAAGATCATCAAGTCCAGCCCATGCCCTAACACCACCTCAGCTAAACCATGGCACTGAGTGCCACATCCAGTCTTTTTTTAAACACATCCCAGGATGGTGACTCCACCACCTCCCTGGACAGACAGTTTCAGTACTTCACCCTTTCCATAAAAAAAATTTCCTAATATCCAATCTAAATTTCCCTTGGTGCAGCTTAAGACACTGTCCTCTGGTCCTGTCAGTTGCTGTGAGGAGGAAGAGACCGACCCCCACCTGACTGCAACCACCTTTCAGGGAGTGTAGAGAGTGATAAGGTCACCTCTGAGTCTTCTCCAATCTAAACCGCCCCATCTCCCTCAGCTGTTCCTCACAGGACTTGTGCTCCAAGCCCCTCACCAGCCTTGTTGCCCTTCTCTGGACACGCTCCAGCCCCTACATGTCCCTCCTAAATTAGGGGGCCCAGAACTGGACACAGCACTCGAGGTACGGTTTCACTACAGGGGAAGAATGCAGAGCACACTAGAGCCAGCTACAGGGGAAGAATGACCTCCCTGCTCCTGCTGGCCACACCATTCCTGATCCAGGCCAGGAGCCATTGGCCTTCTTGGCCACCTGGGCACACTGCTGGCTCATGTCCAGCCTGCTGTCGACCAGTGCCCCCAGGTCCCTTTCTGCCTGGGCACTGTCCAGCCATCCTCACCACGCTGTCCCCAGCCTAGAGCATTGCAGGGGGTTATTGTGGCCAAAAGGCAGGACTGGGCACTTGGACGTGGTAAACTTCACCTTCTCGAACTCTGTCCATTCCTCCAACTGTTCCATGTGTCCCTGCAGAGTCCTCCTACTTCCCAACAGATGGACACATGCTCCCAGCTTAGTGTCATCTGCAGATTTACTAATGAAAAGCTCAATCCCCTCATCCATGTGGTCAATAAAAATATTGAACAGAGCTGGCCCAGCACAGAGCCCTGAGGGACAGCACTGGTGACTGTCCCCAGCTGGAGGCAGCACCGCTCACCACCACTCTCTGGCCGGCCATCCAGCCAATTCTGAACCCAGCACAGAGTGCTCCTGGCCCAGCCGTGGGCTGCAGCTTTTCCAGGAGTGTGCTGTGGGAGACAGTGCCAAAGACCTTGCTGGAGTCCAAATAGACACATCCACAGCCTTTCCTGCATCCACCAGGAGGGTCACCTGGTCATAGAAGGAGACCAGGCTGGTCAAACACGACCTAGCCCTCCTAAACCCCTGCTGGCTGGGTCTGACACCCTGGCCATCCTGGAAGTGCTGTGTGATGGCACTCAGTGTGAACTGTTCCATGTCCTTACCGGGTACTGAGGTCAGGCTGACTGGCCTGGAATTACCAGGATCATCCTTCCCACCCTTTTTCTGAATGGGCACCACGTTGGGAAGCTTCCAGTCATCTGGGACCTCACCAGTGAGCCAGGGCTGCTGGTAAATGATGGAGAGTGGCTTGGCAAGCTCATCTTCCAGCTCCTTCATCACCCTGGGGTGGATCCCATCTGGTCCCATGGATTTATGAACATCCAAGTATCTCAGCAGGTCTCCGACTGCCTCCTCTTGGAAAATGGGTGCACCATTCTGCTTCCTGGCACCTACAACCAGCCCAGGAGGACAGTTGCTGAAGTCAAATCGCCTTCTCACTAAAAACTGAGGCAAAAAATGGCGTTAAGCACCTCTGCCTTCTCCTCATCTGCAGTTATTAAATTCCCTTCCACATCTAATAAAGAACAAAGGTTGGTCATACCCTTCCTTTTACCATTGATATATTTGTAACAATATTGTTTATTATCCTTTACAAAAGCTGCCATTTTAAGTTCAAACTGAGCTTTGGCTTCCCTAATTTCTTTCCTACATGCCCTAGCAAGCCCCTTAAATACTTCCTGAGAGACCTGACCCTCCTTCCAAAGATCATACATCCTCTTTTTATTCCTACGTTCCTTCAAAACCTCATTGCCCATCCAGGCTAGGGGTTTGCCTCATCGACTCATCTTTGAGCACACAGGGACAGTCTCTTCCTGTGCCTTCGAGATCTCTGAAGCACACCCCCTTTCCTCAACTCCTTTGTTTTCAAGGGCTGCTTCCCAAGGAACTCTCTGAATAAGTCTCCTAAATAGGCCAAAGTCTGCCCTCCAGAAGTCCAATGTAGGAGTCTTATTGGTGTTCTTCCTCATTTCACCAAATATTGAGAATTCTATAATTTCATGATCACTGTTCCCCAAGTGACCTCCAACCACCACATCTCCCACCAGCCCATCTCTATTTACAAACAACAGATCTAACATAGTCCCTCTCCTGGTGGGCTCACTCACCAGCTACGACAAATAATTGTCCTCCACAAACTCTAAAAATTTCCTAGACTGCCTCTTTTCTGCTGTATTGAGTTCCCAGCAGATGTCCAGCAGATCGAAGCCACCTACAAGAACAAGGGCTGATGATCCAGAAACATTCCCTAGCTGCTTATAGAGTGAGTTGTCCACCTCTTCTTCCCAGCTGGCTGGATGATAACAGACTCCCCGTAGGATGTCAGCCTTGTTGGCCTTCCCCCTAAGTCTTACCCATAGACATTCAACTCCATCTTCATAAGTTTCAATACTTATGGTGTCAAAAGCCTCCCTAATATAAAGGGCCACCCCTCCACCTCTTCTCCCTTTCCTGTCTCTCCTGAAGAGCTTGCAGCCATCCAGTGCAGCGCTCCAGCCATGTGAGTCATCCCACCCTTTTTCTGTGATGGCAATTACATCACAGCTCTGCTGCTGCACCATGGCCTCCAGCTCTTCTTGTTTGTTACCCATGCTGTGTGCATTGGTGTACAGGCACCTCAGCTGGGCTGCTGATTTCACCCCTAACTCAGGCTTACCACCCACGAGCCTGCTTCCAGACAGCCCAGCTACATCTCCCTTCCCCTTCAGACATAGTTTAAAGCCCTCTCAACAAGTTCTGCCAGTTCATGAGCTAAAATTCTTCTGCCCTTCACAGAAAGATGGAGCCCGTCTGGTCCAAGCAGGTCGGGTGCTGTAAAAGTTGCCCCATGATTAAAGAATCCCAAATTTTGTCGATGACACCAACCCTTGAGCCACTCGTTGATAATGTGAGCTCTCCTATTGCTTTCACCATTTTTCTCAGACTCCAGAGGGACTGAGGAAAAGACTGTCTGTGCTCCTGTCTTATTAACCACCTGACCCAATGCCCTAAAGTCCCTTTTAATTGCTCTGACACTCCTCTTTCAAATCTCATCACTGCCAGCCTGGGGTATCAGCAGTGGGCAGTAATCAGAGGGCTGAATCAGCCCAGGCAGTGTGTCAGTGATATCCCGTACCCGGGCCCCAGGGAGGCAGCAGACCTCTCTGTGGGGTGGGTCTGGTCGACATATGGGGCCCTCTGTTCCCCTCAGGAGGGAGTCACCCACCACGACTACCCTTCTTTCCTTTTTGATGTTAGAGGTGCTGATCTGTCTCACAGATGAATCATAACTGGGAGGCTCACAGGGCAGATAATTTTCTTCTAAACCATCTGGCTGACTCTCCAGATCCAGGGAATCACACCAAATCTGAAGGGGCACCTGGCTTGGGAGCGGGGGTTGGGAGGGATTTTTATTATTACCTCCTCGAGTAGGTACCCACTCCCACTCCCTTCATCAGCCAGGTGTCCTTCTATAGCCTGACAGTGGGAGGCATGGGAGACAGCGGGAACCAAGGAGAGCATTGCTGCCCTGCCAGACCTCATGGAACCAAGGATCCATTGTGACACTGCAGGGCCCTGGGGCACCACGGTGCCATTGTGACACTGCAGGGCCCAAGGATCCAAGGGACTTTGTGACACCAGAGTGACATTGTGACACTGGGAGGCCTCATGGAATCATGGAGAGCACTGGGATACTCTGGAGCCTCATGGAACCGTGGTGACACCAAGTTGGCGGGGAGTGTTGATCTGCTGGAAGGCAGGAGGGCTCTGCACAGGGCCCTGGACAGGCTGGATCCAGGGCCCAAATCCAACAAGGTGAGGTTTAACAAGTCCATGTGCCAGGTCCTGCACTTTGGAAACAACAACCCCTGCAGCGCTACAGGCTGGGGACAGAGTGGCTGGACAGCAGCCAGGCAGAAAGGGACCTGCAGGGACTGATGGACAGCAGGCTGGACATGAGCCAGCAGTGTTCCCAGGTGGCCAAGAAGGCCAATGGCTCCTGGCCTGGATCAGGAATGGTGTGGCCAGCAGGAGCAGGGCAGTGATTCTTCCCCTGTGCTCGGCACTGGTTGGGCAGCACCTCGAGTGCTGTGTCCAGTTCTGGGCCCCCCAATTTAGAAAGGACATGGAGGGGCTGGAGCATGTCCAGAGAAGGGCAACAAGGTAGGTGAGGGGTCGGGAGCTCAAGTCCTGTGAGGAGCAGCTGAGGGAGCTGGGGTTGTTTATCCTGGAGAAGAGGAGGCTCAGGGGACACAAGGCGGCGTCAGGGCACAGGTTGGACTTGATGATCTCCAAGGTCTTTTCCAGCCTTGCTGATTCTGGGATTCTCTGAAACCACCCTTGGAGCAGTTGCAGGAGGAGCCCTGGGCCTCCTCTTCAGAAGCTCCAGCAGCCCAGGTCCCTCAGCTTCTCCTCACAGCCCCAAAGCCCATCCTGTCAGTCCTGCAGAGCCTCTGCAGCCCCTCCTCACTGCCCAGAACGGGCAGCCCCACAGCCAGACACAGCAGCCCAGATGTGCCCCCCTGGCCTGGGGTGCCTCTGGCAAGGGAGCAGCACAAGGCACTGCAGGAGCCTGCAGACAATTCCTGCAGCACTTGTGGGATGATCCTGCTCCCCAAGAGATGTTCCCATGGTGCCAAGTCAGGAACTGGAATGGGGAGTGGGGCCAGACAGGAAAGGGCAAACAGGGATGGGCTGTGTGCAGGGGAGGGAAGAGGGGTGAGGAAGAGAAATAAATTTGTAGGAGGAAGAGTAAAGAAAGCAAAGGTGAAGCCAAGGAAATGCTCAGGGCAGTCCGGGGGTGGCTGCCAGGCAGCCCTGGCTCTGAGCAACAGCGTCTGCAGTGGGACAGGAAGCTCCCAGCTGATGGGAACAAACTTTCTGGCTGACTGCAGAGGCCAGGACAAAGCTGAGTGGTTTCCCTGGCGTCCCCCAGCCCTTCCTGGCCCCAGGGGCTGCTGGCATTTGTGCTCCCTCAGGTTCATGTCCCCACAGCACCAGCATGGGGGTGCTCCCGCCTGCTGTGTGCAATGCAAACAGGGGCTCTTGACGTTTCTTTTTGGACAACATTAATATGTAAAACAAAGAAAAAGAACCTCCAAAAGGAAAACAGCAAGAAGTGTCAAAGACAACATTTATTAGAAGTGTTTTGCAGAAATTGGCCAGCAGTTTAATGTTCCCGAAACCATCCAGTCATCAGTGTCCACACTGCAGCCTTGAGCTCCTGGTTCCTCAGGCTGTAGATGAGGGGGTTCAGGGCTGGAGGCACCACCGAGTACAGAACTGACAGGGCCAGATCCAGGGATGGGGAGGACATGGAGGGGGGCTTCAGGTAGGCAAGAGTGCCAGTGCTGAGGAACAGGGAGACCACGGCCAGGTGAGGGATGCAGGTGGAAAAGGCTTTGTGCCGTCCCTGCTCAGAGGGGATCCTCAGCACGGCCCTGAAGATCTGCACATAGGAGAAAACAATGAACACAAAACAGCCTAAATATAGAAGAGCACTTAGTACAATAAGCCCAGCTTCCCTGAGTTTGCAGTGTGATCTTGAGGATCTGGGGGATTTCACAGAAGAACTGGCCCAGGGCATTGCCATGGCACAGGGGCAGGGAAAATGTATTGGCCGTGTGCAGCAGTGAATAGAGAAAGGCACTGGCCCAGGCAGCTGCTGCCATGTGGGCACAAGCTCTGCTGCCCAGGAGGGTCCCGTAGTGCAGGGGTTTGCAGATGGACACGTAGCGGTCGTAGCACATGATGGTCAGGAGGGAAAGCTCTGTTCCAAGGAAGAAGAAAAGCAGAAAAACCTGTGCAGCACATCCTGGGTAGGAGATGGTGCTGGTGTCCTAGAGGGAATTGTGCATGGCTTTGGGGACAGTGGTGCAGATGGAGCCCAGGTCGCTGAGGGCCAGGTTGAGCAGGAAGAAGAACATGGGCGTGTGCAGGTGGTGGCCGCAGGCTACGGCGCTGATGATGAGGCCGTTGCCCAGGAGGGCAGCCAGGGAGATGCCCAGGAAGAGGCAGAAGTGCAGGAGCTGCAGCTGCCGCGTGTCTGCCAGTGCCAGCAGGAGGAAGTGGCTGATGGAGCTGCTGTTGGATGTTTCTTCCCTCTGGGAATCATGGACTATTGAAAGAAGATATTGACAAGACGGGAAAGATTTCAGTGTGTCATTCCTATGTTTTTTATTAGGAATCCCCCCCAAAATACTTCTCCTTGTTGGCTGAACTTTGCTCAGCCTTTTTTCGCTGAGGTCAGGTTTGTGCTGCTGCCTCATCTTCGACACTGCTCTCAGCCTGAACACTGGACAGCCCATAGGGAAAACAGGGCTCGCTGTGCCCCAGTGCAGTCAGACCTGTGGGTCCCACACAGGAGCCCTTTGCTCATTTCAGCTTCCTCTGTTTCAGGGTGATCAAACTTCCAACGTGATTGAACAATAAAGTGGCCTTTTTGAAGACTTCATTTTCATTGTCAGCATCTCTAAATTTTTCTACCTTTCCCTGTGCAGTTGGAAATGGAGGGATACTAAGGGTTGGTCTGGCTCTCTGCTTTTTTTGTCAGTGCTACCCAGAGTGCTTTTGTCACAGGAAACTCAGACTTTTTGTCACAGGTATCATGATTAGCAGATCTTGAAATGCTCTCAAGTCCCTGAGCACTCAGTCACAGAGAATTAAAGCCACACAGGCCACATTTGCAGTGCTCAAACACAGCCCTGTTGCTGCTGCTGCTGAAATAGAATCAACTGACAGAGGCCATCACAGAAATTGCCTCTGGAGTGTCAAATCAAATGAAAAAATCCACCAGGAGAAAGAGAAGCCAGAACTTCTCGACACACTTCATTGTTTCTTCTGAGCAGCAGCAGAAAATGGAGATGCCCAGAGATATTTCCAGCTGCTGCTGATCCCAGTGGAGCCCAGCCTGCTGCCCTGTCCCAGCTTTCCCACCCTCCAGCAGACGCCCTGGTTCCCTGCAGGTGCCGTGGGATGGCACTCAGGAGGATCTGCTCCAAGGCCTTCCCCTGGAGCACGCTCAGGCTGCCAAGCCTATGGATCCTGGATCATCCTTCCCACCGAGCCTTCCTGTGCACGGCTGCTCCATTTGCACCTTTGCGCTCAGCTCGGACTTCTCCACTTCACCAGGAGAGCTGGGAAAGGATGGAGAGCAGCCTGGCAAGCTCTTTCTGCAGCTCCCTCTTTACCCTGGGGAGGGAGAACATTCCACAGGAAAGCAACTGGTGCCACAAGGAGCGGGTGGCCTCAGGCACCTTTGGGGATGGAACAAGGCCTTGGTTTGACATGAGTAAGCACAAGCAATTCACATGAGTAAACAAGTAATTAGCACAGACATACCTAAGTACTTAGCACCAGTTAGCATAAGAAAAACCTGGCAGGCCTAACTTGACATGAGAGTGACCTGACAAAAAGCTTTAGACACAGTCTACCAGAAGAACTAAGGGCAAGTGTGGAATCAGCCCTGTGCAGGGAAGCCCTGAGGAAGACTTTGTGCTGCTTTGGGGCATCGCGACCGCTCCTGGCCAGGGCCTGGACATCAGCTTCAAGTATGGGAATCTGACACAATGCATTTCTAACCCGCTGCCTATGGAATCACCTCAGCAGTGTAAAGATGGATGGTGATTTTGATACAAGGCCTACATCAACCCACTGAAATTTATATGTGGCAGAGAAACACTTTAGTGGGGTGCAGACGCCTGCCCTCCTGCCAGGTCAATCAAAGGGCTTTTGGCTGACAATGCATTTGTCTGCTGATTTCTTTGAATGAGGGAGACCCCTCAGGACTGCTGTATCCTGAGGGAACACCGTTGGCCTTGGCCTGTAGGCACCTGCACAAGCTTAAAATCAGCTGCCTCAGCTTCCAGGACCTCTCTTGGCCAGCATCCTGACATGGATGCAGGACTGCTGTGAGGCACTGCTGGGACCCAGCGGGACAGGACCGGCTGTCTCGTGTCCACGTAGCACCCCTCACACAGCCAGGGCCATCCCGAAACCAGAAAAACACTCACATGTCAGCACAGGGGAGCAAGGAGCACTGGGCTCCTCTCAGGGTATCTCAGCTGGGCTCGCTCCACAACACAGCCCCACTTTCAGGCCTGCTGATGCCCAGCTGCCAGAAATGCCTACCTTGTTCTCTCCAGGGTGCACAGGGAGAGCCAATGAGCAGGACGCCTTGGGAGGCAAACCTTCCCAGCCTTTTCTGAGGCCAGGGACACACCAAGATCAGCCAAGACTCTCCACACTGCCTGGCCCACCCAGCCCAGCTCTGTGCTGGCCCTGGGCCACAGCAGCTTCCACCAAGCAAAGCCAAATGCACATTGCCAAGAGTTGAAACACAGCAGACAGGGAAGAGGTGAAAAGTGTGTGTGTAAAGGCCTTTTAATTCACAGCTCTCAGAGAGAGCTCTGGGGCTCACGGCTGGACAGAGATACTCCTGCTCACGCCTCTGTCCAAAGGGGGGAACACACCCTGCTGCAGGTGCTTGGGTTGGTCTCCACAGGTCCAGGTGGATGCCAAACCTGCTCTTCACAGCCTTCTCCCTTGCCCTGCCCCTCTGCCAAGTGCAACGGGCCTCAGGCAGTGAAAGGACCACAGAGAGCCAAAGGGGGACCCTTGCACCTGCCTCGCTGGGAGCTCCCTGGGAAGCACTTTCCTTGAGAAGCAAGCCCCTTTCCTCCAAAGGCATTTCCCCAAATGTGTAGCTGTCCTGGGGAACACCAACACACTCTCAAGAAAAGCTGGCAAGGCTGAACGACTTCAGGTCCTTTCAGGACAGGCACTCCAGCTGTAGCTCATATTCTCCCAAGTGCGTTTCCAGGTGGAGGTTCAGAGGGGCAGCCCCAGGCCCTCTACAAACACAAGCTGCCCGCTGCCTCTTCACCTGCCTCAACTCCTGCCTGCGGTCACTGCAGCAAAACCAGGCTGTTCCAGCCAGAGCCCAGAGCCCTGTTCCCACAGGACGCTCTTGCCAGCACCTTCCAGGACTCTCCGCTGTGCATGCAGCACTTTTCATGCCAGCTCTCAACAGTGGGATTTGAGGGGCAGCAAGGACAAATGTCACAAACCTGTGTGACACTCCAGATCCTCATGGAGCCAAGGGGCCAGTGTGACACTGTGGGGCCTCATGGAAACAAGAGGCCATTGTGAGCCTGCAGGGCTGTAACACCCCAGAACACTGAAATGCTGGGGGTCACCAAAGGTTTCTTTACTTGAGTTTGGTGCACAGGAGAAACACCAACCAGATATTCTCACCATGGCCAGATGCAAAGGATATTCTTGGTAGGAAGGGACCCAGCTCTTTAGTGAATGGCCCACACAGGGATTGAACCCACAACCTCGGTGATACCAGCACCATGCTCTAACCAATGGAGCTAAGAGATCAAAATAACACAAAATTTTACTGACAAAATATAGACAATCAAGGAACTTGAGCAAAGGGTTTCATACAACATCCACTTCAGCAAAAAACTCTTACCATAGCATTACTTTGTTAATTTAGCCCACTTTACCTAAAAACCTTTAACCCTTACGATGATAAGTTACCAAAAAATGTTCCATGTAAGCAGGATTAGAAGACGAAGAAATAGAGAACAACAGAAAGACAGAAGATCTGTAGAAAGACACACACATAGATACAAACTGCTCAGGTTCCAGCATCATTAACAGAGGAACCCCAGGAGAAGGCAGGATCCAGACCATGGGCTGGCCTCGTGCTCCGGCTTTTAAACCCCTGGGCCTTCATGGGCCCGCCCCTGGGGTGGGACTGCCAGTTGCTTGTCCAATCAGAGCCAGGGAAGGCACCAGCTTCTGGTGTGTGATTGATTGACTGCTGGGCCAATCAGAGCTGGGGTAGCCCTTCCTGTTGTGTGATTGACTGACAGCTGGGCCAATCAGAGATGGGTAGCAGTGCCCCTGCTGTGTGATTGACTGACAGCTCAGCCAATCAGAGCTGGGTTAACACCGCCCCTTCCATGTGATTGACAGCTGTGCCAGGCCAGGGCTGGGGGCGGGGCTCTGTCCCACCACAAACCAAGGCCTGACCCGCTCCTGGTCCCACACGGGCATTCCGAGCATCCCAAGGTGTCTGGGGACATCGATCTCATCCAGCCTCTGACAGTGACCACGGTGACACTACAGAACCTCATGGAGCCATGGGTCAGTTGTGACAATGCAGGCCCCAAGGACACCATGGTGACACAATGGAACCTCATGGAGCCATGGGTCAGTTGTGACACTGTGCTGCCTCATGGGAGCAAGGAGACCATTGTGAACACGGGGGCCCCAAGGAACCAAGGGTCCATGGTGACCTTGTGCAGCCCGCAGTGTCACAGAGGAGCCGTTGTGACACTGCGCGGGCGCATGGAGCCCAGGAGCCATTGTGACACATCAGGGCTTTGTGGAACCATGAAGCCATTGTGACATTGCAAGGCCCCATGGAAGCACAGGGCCATTGTGACACTGCAGAAGCAAGGGGAACATTGTGACACTCCAGGGCCTCATGGAACCAAGGAGACCATTGTGACACTGTGGAGTCCCACGAAACCAAGGGAACATGGAACAGGTCTGGCTGGCTGGGCCTCCAGGGGACCACCTGACAGGTCCAGGTGACCTTGGCATGTTGAGGGCTGCTTCTCATCTGCCCTGAAGCACTGGGGCTCTGGGCTTTCCTTCCTATGGGAGAGAACTGTCCTTCTCCTCCATGGGCCATGGCCAAAATTGGGATTCCACTTCCAAAACTCTGTACATCCAAGGATTGCTCCCCAGTGAAAGCTCCGAGGACAAAAAGGTGTGGCTGCCCTTGGCCTCCTGCAGATGCCTCTCACCCAAAACCCTGGGGCTCGGTGCTTTCCTTCCAATGAAAAAGAACCACCCTTCTTCTCAAGGTGTTCATGGTCCAAATTGAGATTCCTCCTTCCAAATTCTGTATAATTCTGTATATCCAAGGAATCATTCCATGACAAAATCTGTGAGGAAAAGCAGGTCTTGCTGGCTTGGCCGCCCAGGAGCCATGTCTCTCCTCTTCTACCTTTGAAACACTTGGGCTCTGTGCTTTTCTTCCTTTGGAAAAGAACCGTCCTTCTTATCTATGCAGAAATGGCTGAAATTGGGGTTTCATCTCCCAAATTCCCTATATCCAAGGGTTACTTTCAGAAAAAAGCTACCAGGACAGAGAGGTCTGGCTGGCCTAGGCCTCTGGTGGCCACCTTTCATCTGCCCCTGAAACACCGGTGTTCTGTGCTTTTCTTCGCATGGAAAGAATTATGCTTCTCCTCCGGGTGTCCATGTCGGAAATTGGGATTCCACTTCTAAAATTCCCTATATCCAAAGGTTGTTCCCAGCCAAAATCTGCCAGTACCATCCATTCTGGCTAGTCTTGGCCTCTGGTGGCTGCCCCTGCCACACTGGGGCTCGGTTCTTTCCTTCCCATGGAGATCACTGTGACACTGTGGGGACCTCATGGAAGCAAGGGGATCATTGTGGCACCACTGGAGCCCATGGAACCAAGGGGCCATGGTGACATAGCGGAGCTTCATGGACCCAGAGACCATTATGACTCTGTGGGACCTGATGGAACCATGGAGACCATTCTGACCCTTCAGGGCCTCGTGTCACCAAGGGGGCATTGTGACACCTCAGGGCCTCATGGAAGCAAGGGACCATTGGGACACTGTGGGGCCCCATGGAACCGAGGGAACATGGAACAGGTCTGGCTGGCTTGGCCTCCCAGGGGCCACCTGACAGGTCTGGCTGATGTTGGAATGCCAAGAGCTGCCTCTCATCAGCTCCTGGAGCACTGGGGCTCCATGCTTTCCTTCCTAAGGGAAAGAACTGTCCCTCTTTTCAGCTGCCCATTGCCAAAATTGGTAAGCTCCCTTAAAATTTCCTCTATGCAAGGGTATCTCCCAGAAAAAAAACTGTCAGCTCTAGCTGACCTCTGGCAGTAACCTCTCATGCACCTGGGGAAACTGTGGGGCTCTGTTCCTTCCTTCCTGTGGAAAAGAACCTGGCCTTCATGTCCAGGGTCCATGGCAAAAATTAGAAGTAGGCCTCCAAAATTCCGTATATCCAAGGATCGCTCCCAGACAAAAGTAGCCAGGACAGACAGGTCAGGCTGGCCCTGTGCTCTGGTGTTTTTCTTAGACTATGAGCTGAATGTTTTCATTTGAAAACACCTTGGAGAGCACCCAGAGATCTCCCAAGGTGGGGTTTTGAGGCCTTGGGCACATGACCACTACATATGGACAAAGGAGCTCTGTGTTCTGTGCTGTTGTGGTGGTTTTGCATCACGGAAGTGATGTCCTGAGAGAAGCTGCTAGCAGTTTCCATGGTGTCTGACAAAAAAAAACCCAATCAGTAATTAGCTTTGAGAGCTGACAATCTGTTAAACCACTAAGGAAACTGCACACGCCTCTGTGAAGACACAAGTTAAAGATGGAGAAGCCTGGCTGGGTCTGTTTCCCTTCTGGCCAGCAAAGAGGTGACCGGGCCGGCCCAGCCCCCGTCTCAGCCAGGCCAGGCCGGGCGGCTCCTGCCGTGGGGCCGGGCCCCTTCCCAGGGAGCCGCCAGGCCCCATCGGCTGCCGGGCAGGGCAGGGGAGGCCGCGGGGCCGAGGCCGGGCCGGGCCGTGGCTGCGGTTGCTGACATCTGGCCACTACCGAGCCCTGCCCCGCCGCCAGCCCGGGCCCGGCCAGGATCCGCCGGGCCCCAGGAGCAGCCCCGGGCCGGGCCGGCTCAGCCAAGGTTCTGCCACCCTTGGGGTTCGCCTGCAACCAGCGGGCAGGGGAGGAGAAGCCATGGGCCCCGGCCGTGCTGCTGCTGTGCTCTGGCCTGGCTGCTGAGATCCTGGCCCTGCCCCAGCGCGGCCCAGCCTGACACAGCCCCAGCGCAGCCGCTGCAGAAACCTCCATGGTAAAACAGCTCCGGCCGCAAGTACCGAGCCCGGCCGGGGTCACGGAACCATCTGCAGGCCCCAGCTGAGATATTGACTCTTCCAGTGCTTCCATCCTCCCTTGAGTGAGAGAAAAGGACAAAGTGCAGGCACACACAGGAGCAACATGAAGACACCGAGATCAGTGAAGAGGAAGTTGAGTCCCAGATGGGAGGGATGAGGAGATGCCTTGATCTTGGGGCTCAAATCCTCTGGTAAAGCTATGGAGAAGGATGTAATTGATACATCAGACTCTCTTTTTCCCTATAGCACATTGAAAAGTATGGGGAGATGATTTGTTCAGCAAAGGCCTCCATGCTAATGTAAGGAAATGTTGAAGTACCTGTGATCCCATGAGAAGTTTGAGCAATGAAAGAGAGCAGAGTGATGAGACCCTATGCCCCCAGGGAGAGAAGAAAACCTCTGTTTACAGAGATGAAGATGATTTCAGAAATAGATGAAGAGAACCTTTGCTCTTAAACAGCTCATCTGTAAACTAATACCCCATAAGTTGGCATGGCCCATAAACACAGCTGTGGGAAAAGCTGTGAAAAAATGGGAGGGACTTCACAAGTATAGATTTTTCCTAGGCAGCTGCTATTCATGGAAATGAAAAGCCATGAGATAACTGTTGTCTTGTGGAGAAGTCTCCATAACATTTACAAGAGGAACTTCTCTCCCTAAGTGAGCTGAAGAAAGACTATTCTAGATGGTGGTAAACTGACTGAAATTTTAGGTTTTGTCTCTTTACAAAATTGTCAGGTTGTATGGAGGGAGGAAGTGTTCTGAAAGTTTTGTTCTGATTCTTATTACTCTTTATTTTATTTTCTATTAATAAACTTTTCTTTATACCCTATTAAAGTTTAGAGCTCACTTTGCCTTTCTCCTAATCTTATCTCAGAGCAGGAAATGAATAAGTATATTCTAGTGAGTGCCCTGGTAATTAGCCAATCTCAAATTGGCAAACCAAAACCAATACAGAAACTTCCCGATGAACTGCCTCAGACAAGAAAGAAATCAAGGTAGAGCCATGGTTTCTCAGGATTTGTTTGTTCCTCATGAGCCCCGTGGTGCATTTGGAGCTGAGCTCTGGAACCTCAGGGCGCAAGAGGAGATTGCACAAATCTTTCCAGGAGTCAAAGTCAGAAGAAAACCGGAATGTGTCTCAAAGCATTCATGGGTCCCACTGAGGCCCATCCCCAACACAGGCTCCTCATGGACTCCTTGGAGGAGAGAACTGGAGGCCAGGATTGCACAAAAACCTCTCAGAAACTCAAATTGCACAAAAACCTCTCAGTGTGGAAAGGAAAACCCAGAGTACCTTAAAAAAGTCGAGTATCTCAAAGCATCAATGAGCCGAACTGAGTGTCAGTGCAAAGCTCTCAAGGGACTCGTTAAAGCAGAAAATTGGGGCCATGATTGCACAAACCTCTCACAGAGTCTGGATCAAAAGGGAAACACCAAGTACCTGAAAAGAACTGAAGCACCTTGAAGCATTAATGAGCCCCACTGAGTGTTGTTCCTGACAAAGCCTCTCCAGGGACTAATTACAGCAGATAATTGGAGGCAATGATTGCACAAAGCTCTCAGAGACTCCAAGGCAAAAGCCAAAGTGCTTTGAAAAACCTGCAGTCCCTGGGAGCATGAAGGAGCCCCCAGGGCCATTCCTGAGCAAGGCTCCCCAGGGACTCCTTCCAGCAGATCCTTGAGGCCACTGGGATGTGGGCTAGGGGGGGGATGCTGAGGGCAGGACAAGGGGCTGACAGTGCCCAGCCTGGCTGGGGCTGTGCCAGGAGGCCCCAGTGCCTCAGGACAAGGTGTCTCCTGACAGCCCTTGGTGGCACAGACCCTGCTGTGCCCCAGGGCACCAGGACTTGGCTTCTCTTGGTCCCCACCTGTCATCAGTGCCTCCAGTTCTCTGCTCTGCCTGGGGCCTGGGGACACTTTCTCAGTCGTGTCCCTCAGTGGGACCCATTAAAAGCCAAAGAAACTTTGGAGTTGGATTCTGACTTGGAGCTCTGGAGAGGTTTCTGCAGCTCCCTCTCAGGGCCTGATGTTCAGGGCCTGAGCACAAAGCCCCAGAGGGTCATTAAAGTCCTTGTGCTGTGTCTGTGCTGCTGAGCTGGGCTGGGCTCCTGGCACAGAGGGTGATCCTGGTAACCAAGGAGAGCTTCAAAAGCACATTTCTCTGGATGAGCAGCTCTTCTCCCAGCCCAGCAGGGCTGGGGCACTGCCTGCAGCCAGCCCGGGCACAGCACAGAGGCACAGAGAGCTTCCATCAATCAGGGCTGGGAAGGTGCTGAGAAGTGCCTGGGGCAGAATCACTGGCAGCCCTTGGCACAGGAACCTCTGGCTGCAGGACAATGCAGCTGCAGCTCCTGGAGTGATCTCCTACAGCTGGAACATCCCAATGCCCACAGACCCTGTGAGTACAACTCTGAGTATTTCTGGTGCAGGGGAGGTGAAATGCTCTGACATGCTGAGGGGTTCTGATCAGTCATAGAATGTTTCCAAGACAGGCATTTTGATAAAAATGAGGAAATTACCAAAGGCTTTTTATTCTGTTTCCTACTATTGGAGAATGGCAGGGATGGAGGGATAAATTTTAAAGGATTATTATGATGTAATGATTATGAATTCTGACAAGTTCCTGAGACATCTGAACTGTAACTTTAAGTGATCAATAGGGTCACAGGAGATCCCTAATGTGCTTGCAGCCACTCTGCCCATGGACAGCACCAGCATCACCTCTGCTGGAGCCATCAGGCTCAGTTTGAGCTGTCCTTTCTCCAAGCTGCAAACAGAACCTGCCCCCAGCCAGTGCCCTGCAAATAGGCAGGGTTCTGTCAGCCCAAGGAGAGTGCACAGAGATTTGGGGTCTGTGATTGCTGGCAGGGAGAGCTCAGGCACAGGGAAACACCTGCAGGAGGAAAATCCCCAGGAAGCAGAGAGAAGATCAGGGAAGGAGAGAAAGCAAAACCCAGAAGTGCTGGGGCAGGGAGAGTTTAGAGATGTCCAGAGGATCCCCTCCAGTGCAGCCCCTCCCGCTGAACAAGCCCCCTCCCTCCTGTCTCCCCAGCCAAGCCTCTGCCCTCAGGGCCGGGGCTCCAAGGCGTGCAGCCCCTCCTGTGCAGGCAGAGCTGCAGCAGAGCCGTGGGGCAGCTCTGCAGCCCCGGGCCCAGTTCCCTCTGCAGAGCACAGGGCTGGGAGCAGCTGCCTGGCACTGGGGGCTCTGGGAGGGGGCACAGCTGGCTCAGGGTGACACAGCTGTCCCCAGTGCCCAGCTCTGGGCAATGCTGTCAGTGCAGCCAGGGAAGGAGCTGCATCTCCCTGCATCCAGTGCCATCAGAAGGACACTTGGAAGTCTCCCTGAGATTTCAGTCCAAGCTGGATTGATGGGGAAAGGCAGAGGTGTTCTGACACTGAAAATGCTTCTGGGTTGGTGAAATGAGCAACGTGAGTCCTTGCCTACAAATGAGGAGCTGGGCTGTGCTGGATCCATCTGTCTCAGTAGCACCATAGTGTTTTTAAAAGAAACATGAGACTGTGAACATCCTTCATTTGAAAAACTGAAAGCCCAGAGATACTCCAAAGAGAATGAAGTGACAGACCATCTCCCCTCAGTTTCCACTCATAATCTTCCCTCAGGGAACTCTGTTCTACCAGAGGGAGGCAGGAATGTTGAGTATTTCTGATATCCAAGAATACCAGGAGAGACATGGGGGTAGCTTAAAATGAAAACCTCTAAACTCTTAAACACAGAAGAGTGTCCGTGTGTGTTACAGAGGAAAGTGTATGGGAAATGGCTTTGGTTTTGGTTACAGTTATCTCCTCTAATTCTTCCCGGTCCTTTCTCCATGAACAGGTCCCCATGTGCGGCCACAGCCAATGTCCAACAGCAGCTCCATCAGCCACTTCCTCCTGCTGGCACTGGCAGACACACGGCAGCTGCAGCTCCTGCACTTCTGCCTCTTCCTGGGCATCTCCCTGGCTGCCCTCCTGGGCAACGGCCTCATCATCAGCGCCGTCGCCTGCGGCCACCACCTGCACACGCCCATGTTCTTCTTCCTGCTCAACCTGGCCCTCAGCGACCTGGGCTCCATCTGCACCACTGTCCCCAAAGCCATGCACAATTCCCTCTGGGACACCACCACCATCTCCTACACAGGATGTGCTGTACAGCTCTTTTTCTTTCTGTTCTTCATCTCAGCAGAGTTTTCCCTCCTGACCATCATGTGCTACGACCGCTACGTGTCCATCTGCAAACCCCTGCACTACGGGACCCTCCTGGGCAGCAGAGCTTGTGCCCACATGGCAGCAGCTGCCTGGGCCAGTGCCTTTCTCACTACTCTGCTGCACACAGCCAATGCATTTTCCCTGCCCCTGTGCCATGGCAATGCCCTGGGCCAGTTCTTCTGTGAAATCCCACACATCCTCAAGCTCTCCTGCTCCAAATCCTACCTCAGGAAACTTGGAGTTTCTGTTGTCACTACCTCCTTAGCATTTGGTTGTTTTGTGTTCATTGTTTTCTCCTATGTGCAGATCTTCAGGGCTGTGCTGAGGATCCCCTCTGAGCAGGGACGGCACAAAGCCTTTTCCACCTGCCTCCCTCACCTGGCCGTGGTCTCCCTGTTCCTCATCACAGCAGCATTTGCTCACCTGAAGCCCCCCTCCATGTCCTCCCCATCCCTGGATCTGGCCCTGTCAGTTCTGTACTCAGTGGTGCCTCCAGCCCTGAACCCCCTCATCTACAGCCTGAGGAACCAGGAGCTCAAGGCTGCAGTGAGGAGACTGATGACTGGATGCTTTCAGGAACATTAAACTGCTGGCCAATTTCTGCAAATCACTTGTAATAAAAGTCATCTTTGATACTCCTTGTTGATTTGGTTGTGGGGTTGTTTTTTTTTATTTTCCTTTGCCTTACTTTTTTAATATTGACCACAAAGCAATGTCACTGGTTTTGCCATTTCTCCTTTTGTTTCTTTCCACCTTACCTGTGGCTACAGACTGTGTCAATAAGGGCCTGCACTGTTGTTGGCTTAAAAGGAACTCAAGGATGTCCCAGCAGAGTTTTCTGCAGAGATGCCCTTTTGTTGCCTTCTCTGGAGCTGCAGCAGCAATGTCTGTGTGTAGAGCTGGGGCAGATCAGTGCTGGCACAGCAGCTGTGCCCAGCAGCAGCAGCACTTGGTGTTGCCAGTGCTGCTCCCGTGGCCCTGCCCCGCTGCCCTGGTGGCCCTGGTGTTGCTGCAGGGCCTGAGTGCTCTCGGGGCCGGGCACAGTCCTGGGGGTGGCAGTGCCGGGGCTGCAGCAGGGACAGCCCATGGGCACTGCTGGGGCAGCGCTGACGCCTCAGGCCAGGGCCTGGGGGCTCCAGGCTCCTTGCCCAGGCTCTCTCAAGAACATGGCCAGGCCAATGCTCAGCACAGAAAACCCCCGTGAGCAGCCCCAGGTTGGCCGTGGGCAGGCTGGGGGCAAACAGCATGGCTGGTGCTCTGCAAGGGCCCTGGGGGAGACGGGAAGGAGCAGCAGAGCAGGGGCTGATCCATCCCCAGTGCGCTGGACAGCCCAGGGCAGCGTCCCAGAGCGTCCTGATGGAGCTGCCAACAACATCCCCCCTCTGCAGCCCTGGCCTCTCCCCCAGCTCACACAGGTGCCGCATCCTTGCAGGCACAGCCACGGCAGCGCTGGCTCAGGAGCCCCTGTTTGCATTGCACACAGCAGGCGGGAGCACCCCCATGCTGCTGCTGTGGGGACATGGACCTGAGGGAGCACAAATGCCATCAGCCCCTGGGGCCAGGAAGGGCTGGGGGACGCCAGGGAAACCACTCAGCTTTGTCCTGGCCTCTGCAGTCAGCCACAAAGTTTGTTCCCATCAGCTGGGAGTTTCCTGTCCCACTGCAGATGCTGTTGCTCAGAGCCAGGGCTGCCTGGCAGACACCCCCAAACTGCCCTGAGCATTTCCTTGGCTCCACCTTTGCTTTCTTTACTCTTCGTCCTACAAATTTATTCCCATTGCCCATCCCTGTTCCCTCCCCTGCAAACAGCCCATCCCTGTTTGCCCTTTCCTCTCTGGCCCCACTCCCCATTCCAGTTCCTGACTTGGCACTATGGAAACGGCCCCTGGGGAGCAGGATCATCCCACAAGTGCTGCAGGAATTGTCTGCAGGTTCCTGCAGTGCCTCGTGCTGCTCCCTTGCCAGAGGCAGCCCAGGCCAGGGGGGCACATCTGGGCTGCTGTGTCTGGCTGTGGGGCTCCCTGTTCTGGGCAGTGAGGAGGGGCTGCAGAGGCTCTGCAGGACTGACAGGATGGGCTTTGGGGCTGTGAGGAGAAGCTGAGGGACCTGGGCTGCTGGAGCTTCTGAAGAGGAGGCCCAGGGCTCCTCCTGCAACTGCTCCAAGGGTGGTTTCAGAGAATCCCAGAATCAGCAAGGCTGGAAAAGACCTTGGAGATCATCAAGTCCAGCCATTGCCCTGAAACCGCCTTGTCTCCCCTGAGCCTCCTCTTCTCCAGGATAAACAACCCCAGCTCCCTCAGCTGCTCCTCACAGGACTTGTGCTCCAGACCCCTCACCAGCCTTGTTGCCCTTCTCTGGACACGCTCCAGCCCCTCCATGTCCTTCCTAAATTGGGGGGCACAGAACTGGACACAGCACTCGAGGTACTGCCCAACCAGTGCCCAGCACAGGGGAAGAATCACTGCCCTGGTCCTGCTGGCCACACCATTCCTGATCCAGGCCAGGAGCCATTGGCCTTCTTGGCCACCTGGGCACACTGCTGGCTCATGTCCAGCCTGCTGTCCATCAGTCCCTGCAGGTCCCTTTCTGCCTGGCTGCTGTCCAGCCACTCTGTCCCCAGCCTGTAGCGCTGCAGGGGTTGTTGTGGCCGAGGTGCAGGACCTGGCACATGGACTTGTTAAACCTCACCTTGTTGGGTTTGGTTCCTGGATCCAGCCTGTCCAGGTCCCTCTGCAGAGCCCTCCTGCCTTCCAGCAGATCAACACCCCCAGACAACTTGGTGTCACCACAGTTCCATGAGGCCCCAGAGTGTCCCAATGGTCTCCATGATTCCATGAGGCCTCCCAGTGTCACAATGTCCCTCTGGTGTCACAAAGTCCCTTGGATCCTTGGGCCCTGCAGTGTCACAATGGCACCGTGGTGCCCCAGGGCCCTGCAGTGTCACAATGGATCCTTGGTTCCATGAGGTCTGACCGGGCAGCAATGCTCTCCTTGGTTCCCGCTGTCTGCCACACCTCCCACTGTCAGGCTATAGAAGGACACCTGGCTGATGAAGGGGAGTGGGAGTGGGTACCTACTCGAGCAGGTAATAATAAAAATCCCTCCCAACCCCCTCTCCCAAGCCAGGTGCCATTTCAGATTAGGTATGATCCCCTAGATCTGGAGAGTCAGCCAGATGGTTTAGAAGAAAATTATCTGCCCAGTGAACCTCCCAATTATGATTCATCTATGAGACAGATCAGCACCTCTAACATCAAAAAGGAAAGAAGGGTAATCGTGGTGGGTGACTCCCTCTTGAGGGGTACAGCGGGCCCCATATGTCAACCAGACCCATCCCACAGAGAGGTCTGCTGCCTCCCTGGGGCCCGGGTACGGGATATCACTGACACACTGCCTGGGCTGATTCAGCCCTCTGATTATTGCCCACTGCTGATACCCCAGGCTGGCAGTGATGAGATTGAGAAGAGGAGTGTCAGGGCAATTAAAAGGGACTTTAGTGCATTGGGTCAGGGGCACAGAAAGTCTTTTCCTCAGTCCCTCTGGAGTCTGAGAAAAATGGTGAATGCAATGGGAGAGCTCACATTATAAACGAGTGGCTCGAGGGTTGGTGTCATTGGTAAAATTTGGTATTCTTTAATCATGGGGCAACTTTTACAGAAGGGAAGGGGATGCAACTGGGTTGTCTGGAAGCAGGCTCATGGGTGGTAAGCCTGAGTTAGGGGTGAAATCAGCAGCCCAGCTGAGGTGCATGTACACCAATGCACACAGCATGGGTAACAAACAAGAAGAGCTGGAGGCCATGGTGCAGCAGCAGAGCTATGATGTATTTGCCATCACAGAAACAGGGTGGGACGACTCACATGGCTGGAGCGCTGCACTGGATGGCTGCAAGCTCTTCAGGAGAGACAGGAAAGGGAGAAGAGGTGGAGGGGTGGCCCTTTATGGTAGGGAGGCTTTTGACACCATAAGTATTGAAACTTAGGAAGATGGAGCTGAATTTCTACGGGTAAGACTTAGGGGGAAGGCCAACAAGGCTGACATCCTACTAGGAGTCTGCTATCATCCACCCAACCAGGAAGAAGAGGTGGACAACTCACTCTATAAGCAGCTAGAGAATGTTTCTGGATCATCAGCCCTTGTTCTTGTAGGCGACTTCAACCTGCTGGACATCTGCTGGGAACTCAATACAGCTGAAAAGAGGCAGTCTAGGAAATTTTTAGAGTTTGTGGAGGACAATTTTTTGTCGTAGCTGGTGAGTGAGCCCACCAGGAAAGGGACTATGTTAGATCTGTTTTTTGTAAATAGAGATGGGCTGGTGGGAGATGTGGTGGTTGGAGTTCACTGAGGGCACAGTGATCATGAAGTTATAGAATTCTCAATATTTTGGGAAGTCAGGAGGAACACTAATAAGACTTTTACATTTGACTTCGGAGGGCAGACTTTGGCCTACTTAGGAGACTTATTCAGAGAGTTCCTTGGGAAGCAGCCCTTAAAAACAAAGGAGTTCAGGAAAGGTGGGAAGCTTCAAAACAGAGATCTTGAGGGCTCAGGAACAGACTTTCCCTGTGTGCTGAAAGACGAGTCGACGAGACAAACCTCCAGTCTGGATGGGCAAGGAGGTTTTGAAGGAACTTAGGAATAAAAAGAGGATGTATCATCTTTGGAAGGAGGGTCAGGTCTCTCAGGAAGTATTTAAGGGGCTTGCTAGGGCATGAAGGGAAGAAATTAGGGAGACCAAAGCTCAGTTTGAACTTAAAATGACAGCTTCAGTTAAGGCTAATAAAAATGTTTTTACAAATATATCAATCATAAAAGGAAAGGGTAAGACCAACCATTGTTCTTTATTAGATGTGGAAGTGAATTTAATAACTGCAGATGAGGAGAAGGCAGAGGTGCTTAATGCCTTCTTTGTCCCAGTTTTTAATGAGAAGACAATTTGCCTTCAGGACAACTGTCCTCCTGGGCTGGTAGATGGTGCCAGGGAGCAGAGTGGACCACTGTTATCCAGGAGGAGGCAGTCGGAGACCTGCTGAGCTGCTTGGATGTTCATAAATCCATGGGACCAGATGGGATCCACCCCAGGGTGATGAGGGAGCTGGCAGATGAGCTTGTCAAGCTGCTCTCCATCATTTACCAGCAGCCCTGGCTCACTGGTGAGGTCCCAGATGACTGGAAGCTGCCCAATGTGACGCCCATTCACACCAAGGGTGGGAAGGAGGATCCTGGTAATCACAGGCCAGTCAGCCTGAGCTCAGTACCCGGTAAGGTCATGGAACAGTTCACACTGAGTGCCATCACACAGCACTTCCAGGATGGCCAGGGTGTCAGACCCAGCCAGCAGGGGTTTAGCAGGGCTAGGTCGTGTTTGACCAGCCTGGTCTCATTCTATGACCAGGTGACCCTCCTGGTGGATGCAGGAAAGGCTGTGGATGTGTCTATTTGGACTCCAGCAAGGCCTTTGGCACTGTCTCCCGCAGCACACTCCTGGAAAAGCTGCAGCCCGCGGCTGGGACAGGAGCACTCTGTGCTGGGTTCAGAACTGGCTGGATGGCCGGCCCAGAGAGTGGTGGTGAGCGGTGCTGCATCCAGCTGGGGACAGTCACCAGTGCTGTCCCTCAGGGCTCTGTGCTGGCCCAGCTCTGTTCAATACTTTTATTGACCACATGGATGAGGGGATTGAGGGTTTCATTAGTAAATCTGCAGATGACACTGAGCTGGGAGCGTGTGTCCATCTTTTGGAAGGCAGGAGGGCTCTGCAGGAACACATGGAACAGCCGGATAGTTGGTAGAGTTCAGTAAGTTTAAATTTAATCAGTCCAAGTGCCAAGTCCTGCATTTTGGCCACAATAACCCCCTGCACAGCTCTAGGCTGGGGACGGTGTGGCTGGACAGTGCCCAGGCAGAAAGGGACCTGGGGGCACTGGTCGACAGCAGGCTGGACACGAGCCAGCAGTGTGCCCAGGTGGCCAAGAAGGCCAATGGCTCCTGGCCTGGATCAGGAATGGTGTGGCCAGCAGGAGCAGGGAGGTCATTCTTCCCCTGTATGTGGTACTGGTGACTGGTGTAGCTGGCATTCCTCCCCTGCACTGGCACCGTTCCTTGAGTGTTTTGTCCAGTTCTGGCCTCCCCAATTTGAGAAGGACATGGATGGGCTGGAGCATGTCCAGAGAAGGGCAACAAGGCTGGTGAGGGTCTTGGAACACAAGTCCTGTGAGGAACGACTGAAGGAGTTGTGGTTGTTTCGCTTAGAGAAGACTCAGAGGTGACCTTATCGCTCTCTACAACTTCCTGAAAGGTGGTTGCAGTCAGGTGGGGTCGGTCTCTTTCTCCTCACAACAACTGACAGAACTAGAGGACACAGTCTTAAGCTGTACCAAGGGGTATTTAGGTCGGATATTAGGAAAAAAGTTTTTTTATGGAAAGGGTGATAAATTCCTGGAACTGTCTGTCCAGGGACTCGGTGGAGTCACCATCATGGGATGTGTTTAAAAAAAGACTGGATGTGGCACTCAGTGCCATGGTTTAGCTGAGGTGGTGTTAGGGCATGGGTTGGACTCGATGATCTTGAAGGTCTCTTCCAACCCAGCAATTCTGTGATTGTGTGACATCACAGACCAGGTTGTGACATCATATAGCTGGCTGTGACATCCCTGGTTTATTATGTGACATCACAGAGCAGGCTGTGACATCACAGGATGCCTGTATGACATCACAGAGCAGAGCGAGCTGTGAGGTCAAAGAGTGTGCTGTGACATTATAGGGTGGCTGTGTTCCATCACTGAAGGTGTTGTGACATCACAGGGTGGGTCTGTGAGCCCACAGAGGTGCTGTGTGACATGTTAAGTGAGTTCTGCCATCACAGAGCAGGCTGTGACATCACAGAGCAGGCTGTGACATCACAGAGGAGGTTGTGGTGTCACAAAGTCGGCTGTGACATTACCGGCTGGCTGTGTGACATCACAGAACGGGCTGTGAGGCCACAGAGAAGACTTTGCCATCATAGAAAAGGGCTCTGTGACATCACAGAGCAGCTGTGTGATGTCACAGAGAAGGCTGAGACAATACAGAGTGGGTTGTGACATCACAGAGCTGACTGAGAAATCACAGAGCAGGCTGTGACATCACAGCGAGGCTGCATAACATCACAAAGGTGGCTGTGACATCATAGAGCTGGCTGTGACATCACAGGGTGTCTGTGACATCACAGGCTGGGCTGTGACATCTCAGGGACGATTTTGTGACATCACAGAGCAGACTGGGACCTCAAAGAGCAGGCTGTGACATCACAGGGGCTGTGTGACCTCCCCTTCTCTAAATCTTATTTTTCTCTATTTCTGTGTCTTCTTGCAAATTTTGATTAACTTTAAATTGAACAGGCTTAGAGTTTGTGAAGTTGAATGGGCCAAGTTAATGCTTTGAGAAGTGTTTTGTGTGAATTGAATGTCATATTAAACCTTCTGCCAAAGTTTCTCTGATCTACTAAAGTTCCCAGTAAAGGCTGTTTTGTTGTTCGGAGCTCCAGAAAAACTCATTTTGGTATTTCTCCAGTGCATCCAACTCAGAGGACACAAACAATCATAATTCCTCTTAAATGTCTCCTTGAGAGAGTTGTTTGGGTCTTGTGTGTCCTGCTTGGCACAGCCCAGGCAGGGCTTTCACAGCCACATTCCACACTCCATTTCCCAGCTGGAGCCGCTGGTGCCTCTGAGTTCTGCTGCCCCAGCCCCAGGGGCGCTCTCCTTGTCTGCCCATTCCCCCACGGTCTCTGGGCAGGGATGGCCTCAGCGGGGGCTGCTGACATCCTCAGCAACTTGGAGGCTGCTGCTGAATTTTACTGCTCCAGAGGCTTCTTCAGCCTTCAGCTCTTCAGTTCAGGAATTCAGTGTCCCAGGGCTCATAAATGTTCAGAACATCTTAACAAGCCAAGCCTCTGGGAATAATGTAAGCATTCAAATCTTTTGTGGTTAATTAGCCCAATTACAGAAGCCTCTTCAAAGTGAATACACTATCTTTAAAAAGACAGTGAGAAAAATTTTTTTAGGTCCTGTTGGGGTTTTTTTTCTGTTAATTCATTGATATGTGCAATCTCCAATTGACACTGAATTCAAGTGCCTCCTTATGCAGTTGGAACAGATATGAAAATCAAGACCCTTCATGGCTGACAATCAATCAGACTCTGTCCCTACCCCACCCCACCATCTCCCCCATCCAAGCCCTGGCACTCAGAGCAGCCTTGTGCAAATCTGAGCTCCCTCCAGCCCAGGCTGCACCTGCAGGTTTCAGCTCCTTGGCTCCAACTCCCACCTGCTTTCCTTGGACAAGGAGCTGCCCGAGACACAGAGGGATGTTCATTTCTTGTCAGCCAACAAAGCCAAGGGAAAGCACAGCTCCATCAGACGCAAAAGTCATTCTTCTCTCTGGCTCTGCCCAGCCCCTGATCCCCACAGCCTGTCCTGTTTCTTTCATCCCTGCATTGCCAGGGACTTTCTGGGACAAGGGAGCTCTGCTCTGGGGATGGAGGGAGGTCCAAGTGCAGCCACTGGAGCAGGAACCACAACTCATCAGGTTTGTGTCCTTTGCGGGTCAGGAACTGGTGAGACTCAGAGGCACAGGAAGGTTTCTCTTCATGGCCAACATAAAATGTGAACATGATAAAATTTATAAAACATCAGAACCCTTCCCTCAGCTCCTTGTGACATCCCAGCCACATCTGACAGGTCTGCTGTCCACAAGGGATTGCCATAGAGGAAGGATTTTGACAAAGACATAAGAGGTGATATAAAATATAAAAATACAACTAATGTGCTGACTAAGAAGTTATTTAAACTTATGAAAGATTGAGCAACTCCTGAAGTTCATAGCATGAAACCACTGAAGGGAGACAAATTGGAATGACCAGAGAACAGCTGCAGGAGGAAATCTGGGAGCAACAGGAAGGACATAAATCCAGCTGCTCCAAATGAAGAGATGTCCTTAGACATGGCCATTTAACCAGGAGAGCTGGAAACACCTGAAGGGAGAGGGCAATGAAATATTAGACAGAATGTTGATGGCAAAAGGAGGGGGGAAAATCTGTATTTCTTCTCCTGCCATCACTAGAAGAATCTAGTAGATCCAGGAAATTCCTGTTCCTGCAGGGAATACTTTGCCATTTCTTTGCCATCAAATGACACAGATAATAAAGATTTGCTTGTATATTATGAAAATACCAGATATTAAAACTTTTGCCCCTTTCCAGGCAGACATTAATGCGTGGAAAGACTCTAAAACTCAAAGACAAAGTGAGTTATAACATAGGTATTTTTTCAGCTGGGCACATGCAGGCAACTTCTGCAAAGGCATGAGCATCTAATCACTCTCAGCATTCTTTTTTATCCTCTAAAATGTTACATATACATTAGGTTTTGCAATACAACTATGCATATTCATTTCCTGGCTCCACCTTGTCCTGCTTCATATGCTAATCAGCTTATCAGTCCCTTGTGCCTTCTCCTTCATACTTGTCTCTGGTGGTTGTCTTGGGGGTTGTAGGGGGATGAAGTAAGTGGTCATCATCAAAGCTGTCCTTCTCACCTCATCTTCATGCGCAAGCTTACGGATCCTGTGGTCACAGTCCAAACCATGAGGTTGGTCTAATCAGGTTTGGGGCTCTGAGGAGCCTTGTTATCTTGGTAGCCTTGTAACTTTGTCCTGTTTTGATGAACGTCGTCCTTCCCTTATCACACATCCTTGTATTCTTTCATATTGCTCTCGCAGGTGCACCCTGTCTTCCCATGACAGGCAGTTAGCACAGTAAAATGCAGCAAATATTAAACAATACATATGTCATGTAAATATATATTTGTAATCAATACTCTTCTAATTCCTAACCCCGTGTCTCACCATCAGCTGTGTGCCCACGACCAGGCAGTGCCACTTGTGCCCTGAGGTGCCGAGCTGGGATTGGATCTCTCAGAGAGGAGCTGAGGGAGAGCAGAGCACCTTGCAAGCTGCAGGTCCCTGCCAGCCCCGCAGGGCTCCTGTGCCATCAACATCTGCTCTGCTCCAGCCTGGAACAGGGCCCAGCATGGTGCCGGGACCATCAGAGAGCTGAGGTGTGTGCTGGAATTCAATGCCCTCCCCATGGCACAGCAGCCCTGCATTTCCCTGCTCCAGCCTTGGTCTCCAGCACAGCCATGGAGGCTCTTTGGGCTCCTGAGTGTTCCTGCTGTGTCCATGCCCCCAAGGGCACAGAGCAGCCTCCTCTCTCGGGCACTTGCCTGTTTTCCATGCCTTGCACAGGCGCTGGCCCTGCCCCACAAGGCCTGGGCTGAGTCCTGCCCTGCACGCTCAGCCAGGCTGGGATGGACACTGATGGTTTCTGTGCCAGGCTCTCTGAGCCCAGCCCAGCTCCCTGCAAGCTCTGCCAGCTGCCCTGAGCTCTGTGCAGCACCAAGGGCCTCTCCCCAGCACAGCCCAGCCGGCTCTGGCCCCACAGCTCTGCTCAGCCCAGGCTGCTCTGGCCACTGGCCCCACGGCCTCAGCCCCTGGCCAGGGCACAGCAGCAGCTGCAGCTCAGCCAGGACTCAGCCCCAGCCATGGGGGAAGGGGCTTGGCCAAGGCCAAAGGAGGCTCCCTGGCTGCCCTGCTCCCCTCGGGCTGAGGTGCTGAGAGCTCTGCAGCCCCTGCTGCCATCCCATCTGCCCAGGCCAGCACAAGAGCCCCGGCCTTGGGGCCCTCCAGAGCTGCTCCTGCTCCAGGCCCAGGGCCCATCCCAGAGCTGGGGCAGCCACAAAGCTGTGCCCATTGCTGGTCATTGCTGCTCTGATGGGGATGGATCCTCAGCCACTTGGAGGCTGCTGATGAATTTTACTACTCCACAGGCCCCTTCTTCCTTGAGCTCTTCCGTTCAGGAATTCCATGAGAAAATCTCATAAATATGAGATTTTCAAAAAATTAGATTTTGTTCAAAACACCCAAGACAAGAAAAGCCCTTGGTAATAATTCAAGTCCTCAATTCTTCTCTGGTTAATTAGACAGATTTCAGTAGTGTATTCAAAGTGAATATGCTATATTGGAAACAGTGCTGAGAGATTTTTTTTTCTCTTTATGGATTGATATCAGCAATGTCCAATTGATGTTGACCCCCAGCACCTCCTAATGCAGTCTGAATAGATGTGAAAATCAAGACCCTTCATGGCTGACAATCAATAACACTTTGTCCCCACCCCCTCCCCACCATTTCCCTCATCCAACCCCTGGCACTCAGAGCAGCTGAGGAATGGAGTCACACACAGGGGTGTCCCCAGGGCTCAGGACTGGGGCCAGGTCAGTGAAATCTCTTGATTGCTGATCTGGATGAGGCTATCGAGGGCACCCTCAGGCAGTTCCCAGGTGAGCCCGAGCTGGGTGGGAGTGTGGCTGTGAAGGAGGGCAGGAAGCTCTGCAGAGGGATCTGCACAGGCTGGAGCCATGGGCCCAGGACAATTGGATGAGGTCCTGCCCTGGGCTCACAACCACCCCAAATCCCTGGCCATGCCCTGCCCCTGATCCCCACAGCCTGTCCTGTTTCCTTCATCCCTGCATTGCCAGGGACTTTCTGGGACAAGGGAGCTCTGCTCTGGGGATGGAGGGAGGTCCAAGTGCCACCACTGGACTGGGAACCACAACTCATCAGGTTTGTGTCCTTTGAGGGTCAGGAACTGGTGAGACTCAGAGGCACAGAAAGTTTCTCTTCATGGCCAACAGACCACGGTTGAACAGGACACAATTTAATAACAATTGCACTCTTCCCTGAGCTATGTGCAACGTCCCAGCAGTGTCTGATGAGTCCACCATCCACAAGTGATTTCCATACTAGAATTGATATTAGACAAATGTGGTTCTGTGATAGAAATAAACACAATTAAGTTCCTGTATCAGGACGCTAATCCTGGAGTGGGGGCAAAACCGCTCAAACAATTCCTGATTTGCAAAGCTGTCAGTGGAGGTTGGAGAAGGGAGGTCAGGCTGCTTTTGGTGTTGAGGAAATGCTGAAACCAGCCTGACTCATTCCATCTCCTCCTGGCCTGGCTGATCTCCCCTATTTCCCCTTCCACCCATTGGCTTCTGTCTCCCACCAGGCCCCTGGTGAAGAGCCTGGCTCTGTGTTCTCCATCCCCTCCTCGCTGGCACTGCCAGGCTGGGATGAAGAGCCCCTCAGCCTTCCCTGCTCGGGGCTGGACAAGCCCAGCTCCCTCAGCCTCTGCTCACAGCCCAAGGGCTCCAGCCCCACATTGGAGGCCCTTCCCTAACCCTGCTCCAGCTGCCAGACATCTCTCCTGCCCTGGGGAACCAAACCCAGGCCACAGGGACCTGGATAATCCACGTCCTTGATGTCCTGGTCACACAGCCCTGGCCCCTTTTCCCCATGTCAGGCTCTTGGGTGGATCCTGTGGAACATCCTTTGGTGGGGGCTGTGGCTCCAGGTGGACGAGGGGGATACCGGGGGACAGGGACCCCACTGGGCATGAACAGCATTGGACTTGTTGGGAGAAACTGTGAGGGGGAGCTGGGGCAGAGTGACCAACCCAGTGACCTCACACAGCCCTCCTGGGATGTCACACAGCCCCTCTGTGATGTCACAGCCTGCTCTGTGATGTCACAGAGATGGCCTATGATGTCATAGCTTCTTGATGACCTCATATAAACCACTCTATGATGTCATGGACCATTCTGTCATAGATCACTCATGTGATGTCATAGCCCACTCTGTGACCTCATGTTACCAGATGATAAATTGTCTCCACCAGGTGAGCTGACACCTGGAGCTTGTTCTCCAAAACCCCAGGCCTATGGAAACCACACAATGCCCATTGTGTCAGAAGGGGAACTGGAAGTTCACCAGCCTCAGTGTCCTGCCAGCTCAGCCAGGCCCATGGGAACATTGGGGTCCTCGACCACCAGGGACCACCAGAGAGACCCCCAGGACAGAAGAACACATGGGTAAAGGGAAGGGGAAATATGTTAATGATTTTGAGGAAATGATTATCAGATATGTGTTTAGTCCAGGACAATCAATGAACATGTGTGCAAAATACAGAATATGAACAGAAACTGTCCTGTACTCAGCATGCTCGGCTTTGGGAGGAGCTATCCCCCGTGCATCTGGCTGAATAAAGAATGCTGCTTCTTAATGCTGCATTGGTGTGAAGGAGTTTTCTGTTTTACCGAATTTTTGGTAACACTCCACTGCCAAGGAAAGCTCTGTCTCCTGCTGCTCACACACAGAGAAGGGCTGGTGGCAGATGTGGGGGTCATTGGCTGCCTGGGGCACAGTGACCATAAAATAATCAAGTTTTCAATGATCTGTGAAAGAAGGAGGGGCAGCAACAAAACTTCCACACTGGAATTAGGAAGGGCAGACTTTGGCCTATTTAGGATGCTGATTTGGGGAGTACTGAATCAGGTACTGATTTTTTAATGGGAAACAGCCCTTAAAAAAAAAAAGGGGTCCAGGGTGGATGGACACATTTCAAGATAGTAATCTTAAAGGGGGAAGGAGCAGCCTGTCCCAGTGTGGCCAAAGATGAGCTGGTGAGGAAAATGACTGCCCTGGCTGCCCGTGGAGCTTTTGTGGGAAAAAAGAGTGTGCATTAACTTTGGACAAATGGTCAGGCAACTTAGCAAGTATTTGAGGATGTTGTCAGGTCATGCAGTAAAAAAAAAAAAAAAGAAAGAGATGTAATCTGAATTAGAGATTAACCGGGCCACTTCTGTGAAAAATAATAAAAATGTGTCTATGAATAAATTAATGGCAAAATGTGGAATAAGGTGAACCCCTACTCTTTATTGGATGCAGTGGAGAATATAGGAACTAAAGATAAGGAAAAGTCCAAGCTATTTAACTCCTTGTTTGTATCAATTTTCAATATTAGGACAGGATGTCCTCAGGACAAGAGTTCTCCTGAGCTGGCAGATGGGGTCAGAATGCAGAACAGGCCTCTGGAATCCAGGAGGAAGCAGCTGGTGACCTGCTGGGCCACTCAGATACTCACAGGTGTATGGGATCAGATAGGATCCATCCTAGGGGGAAGAGGGAGCTGGTGGATGAGCTCCCCAAGCTGCTCTCCATCATTTACCATCAGTCCTGGCTCACCAGGGAGGTCCCAGAGCCCTGGAGGTGCCAGTGTGAGCCCATTCCCTACAAGGGCTGGGAGGAGGATCTGGGGAACTCCAGGCCTGTCAGCCTGACCTCGGTGCCTGGCAAGGTTCTGGAACAGATCACCCTGAGTGCCATCACAGGGCACCCACAGGATGGCTGAGGGGTCAGAGCCAGCCAGCCTGGATATCAATATCTGCAGGGATGATCTGCATGACGGGATTGAGTCCAGCATCAGCAAATTTGCAGATGACATAGAGCTGGGTGTGAGTGTGGATGTGCTGGAGGATAGGAGGGCTCTGCACAGGGCCCTGGACAGGCTGGATCCAGGGCCCAAATCCAGCAAGGTGAGGTTTAACAAGTCCAAGTGCCGGGTCCTGCCCCTTAGCCACAACAACCACTGCAGTGCTACAGGCTGGGGACAGAGTGGCTGGACAGCAGCCAGGCAGAAAGGGACCTGCAGGGACTGATGGACAGCAGGCTGGACATGAGCCAGCAGTGTGCCCAGGTGGCCAAGAAGGCCAATGGCTCCTGGCCTGGATCAGGAATGGTGTGGCCAGCAGGACCAGGGCTTCTGTGCCAGCCCTGATCTGCCCCCAGCTCTGTACACAGACATTGCTGCTGCAGCTCCAGAGGAGGGAACAAAAGGAGGATCTCTGGTGAAAACTTTCCTGGGAGATCCTTTAGTTCATTTAAAGCCACTGAGAGCACAGCTCCTCATTGACACCGTCTGGGGCCGCAGCAAAGGTAGAGAGAAACAAAATGAGAAATGGCACAAGGAATGGCCTTTGTGGACAATCTTAAAAAACTAAAACACGGGAAAAACCCCACAACCAAACCAACAGGAACAATCAAAGATGACTTTTCTTACAAATGATTTGCAGAAGCTGGCCAGCAATTTTGTCAGTGCTACCCAGAGTGCTTTTGTCACAGGAAACTCAGACTTTTTGTCACAGGCATCATGATTAGCAGATCTTGAAATGCTCTCATGTCCCTGAGCACTAAGTCACGGAGAATTAAAGCCACACAGGCCACATCTGCAGTGCTCAAACACAGCCCTGTTGCTGCTGCTGCTGCTGCTGAACTAGGATCAGCTGACAGAGGCCATCACAGAAATTGCCTCTGGAGTGTCAAATACAATGAAAAATTCCACCAGGAGAAAGAGAAACCAGAACTTCTCGACACACTTCATTGTTTCTTCCAAGCAGCAGCAGAAAATGAAGATGCCCAGAGATATTCCCTGCTGCTTCTGATCCCAGTGGAGTCCAGCCTGCTGCCCAGTCCCAGTGGGAACCTGAGCCCAGCCCAGGGGGCTCCCGCAGTGTCGGGAGCTCAGCGCACGTGGAGCCAGGCCCAGAGCCCCGGGCATGGCGCAGATGGAATGTCCTGCGGCCCAAACCTCCTGCTCCTGCCTCACAGCGCCCAGCGTTCTCCCCCTCCTGCTCCTCTCCCAGTACGGCACACATTCCAGCTCGGAGGAGGCTTCCCCAGAGAGGGCTCCGGCTCCTGTTTCAGCCTCAGTGTCCCTGCAGAGAAGCATGGCATCTTTCAGGCACTTCCACAAGCTCCGGGTTCCCATTTCATGGGGAATCTAGGATGAAAATGGCCTTGTTAGGAAGGACAAAAGCGGAGGGAGTGGACTGAAAATTATTAGGAAAAAAATGACCATTCTTACAGAAAAAGATCACCACGTCATTGCCTGCATTTCTCCTTTTCAGATTCTTTCAGTCATCTCCTGAGAGGTCCAGCTTGGTCTGGTGCTTGTCATTAATTGATTGAACTCTTGAATTTTATCAGTGCATGAGATGTAGAAGCATCTAAAGTGAACACAGAAACGAACTCCCCTGTCAGCCCATTTTCATCTTCTACATCACTTTCAAGATGCCCATGGGGATGTTGGAATGATTATCCCACAGCTCTCCATTTCTGGCTGCAGGCTCTGCAGATTCTTTCTCTGCATTCAGTCAGGCTTGCATTCCCTGATAATTTCCGGTAGCCCGTCATGGATTCTTACGGTATCACAGTAACAATGAAAACCTCACTGATGGCACAACTGCCCAGCCCACAAGGAAAAAAAAAGAACAAGCTGTCAAGTTTTTCTAATATTAGTCCTGCTTTGCTGTAAGAGTTGTGCTGCACTCACGGTGTGGAAAGCCAAGAGAAGCTGCAGCTGGTGGCACATCTTGTGACAGGAGCTGCACCTCGTTCTCCAGGAAAGGTTCTTGGAAAGAGCAAACAGGACTGTGGAGAAGATTCTGGGAAAACTGAATGAGCTTTTAGGAAATGAAATGAAAATGGAAAGAAACAATCCAAGATGTTTTCCTCTGTTTATTTTTATGCTCCCCTTTTCCATCTTGCACTGCTTCTCCATCCCATTAATCCAACTGGATCTCACCTCTAAGATCCATGACATGGCAAGTTTGAGACACTGTAAAATACCATGAGCTACACACAGTTTGCCTTCCCCTGGTTTTCTTGGAAAGCAGTGCTGGAGACTAAGTGCAGTGCTTGGGTCAGGCACAAATTCTGCATTCAGGGAATGTGCTCCGATAGTGTTTGACCCTCAGCAGGGACAATGCACAGCAGCGACCAAGAGGATTTCTGTGCCGCTGTGCAGGAGTCCAGACTCTGGATCTGGGCAGAACAGGGCAAAGTTCCCGTGTTTGGACAGGCTCAGGGGCTGCCCCCGGGGAGCGGGGGGCTGGGTGCAGGGGCAAGCGGGCAACGGACAAACGGACACGGGGACAAACGGCCCCGGAGCTTCAGTTGCAGCAGCAGCAGCAGCAGCAGCAGCAGCAGCGGCAGCAGCGGCGGCAGCAGCCAAAGCAGCGAAAGCAGCGATTTTGTTGATTCCCTCTTGATTCTCCTCTCCCCGTCCCGCTGTCCCGCACGGTCTCCCGCTCTCCCTTTCCCGCTGTCCCCTCCTCTCCCAGTCTCTCTCTCTCCCCATTCCCGGCCGGGCCATGCCCCCGGCCCGCCCCCGGCTCCGGGCGGGGCTGCCCCATCCCCGCCCCCGGCCGTCCCGCCGGGGTCTCGCCTCCGCCCGGCTCTGGCCGTGCTGGCGGTGGCGCTTCTGGGCGGGCATCGGTGCCTGGGGCTGGGGCGGCATCGACTCGCTCTGGCTCCGCCTGGCCCGAGCCTGGCCCCGGCCCCGGCTCCTCCCGGGCCCCGCGGAGGACACACGCGGCGCGGCCGCTGCCGCCGCCTCCGCTGAGGCTTCCCCGGCCCGAGCTCCGCCGCTCGGCAGCGCGGCCGCCGCCCCCCGAGCCGCCGCTGTCCCGTTGCCGGGAGCGAACGCCTGGGGAGGGCCGGCCCGGGGCGGTCGGGGGGCGCTCGGGGGCCGCTCCTGGCCCCGGGCCGAGCGCTGACAGCCGCGTCCCGCCCGCAGGGAAGGCGCAGCAGGGCCTGCAGGAGCGGTACCGGCTGGGTTCGCTGCTGGGCAGCGGCGGCTTCGGCAGCGTCTTCGCGGCCACGCGGCGCTCGGACGGCGCCCCGGTGAGCGGCGGGGCCGGCGGTGGGCGGAGGAGGAGGAGGAGGAGGAGGAGGAGGAGGAGGGGGAGGAGGGGGTGGAGGAGGAGGAGGGATAGAAGGAAAAGGGGAAGGGAGAGGGGGAGAGGGGGGAGGAAGAGGAGGAGGAGGAGGAGGATGGGGCTGGGGCAGGGCAGGGCAGGGCAGGGCAGGTGGCATGCTCAGCCCGCTGCTGCTCTTGGCTTGCAGGTGGCCATCAAAAGGGTGCCAAGGAACCGCGTCCGGCACTGGGGCGAGCTGGTGAGTGAGCGGGGCCAGCGGCAGAAGCTGGGCCGTGCCGGGCGGGGATGAGCCGAGGCCCGGCAGGGTGGGAGCCACCCGGACACCTCGAGGGAGAGCGGGCGTGGGGCCAGCGCAGGGCGCAGAGCATCCCGTGCTGGGTGAGGAGTTCCTGACCCCCAGCATGGCATCAGCCCCACTGACGGAATTGCGTTCCTCCTGCAGCCCGACGGCACCAGCGCACCCCTGGAGATCGTGCTGCTGGAGAAGGTGTCCACTGGCTTCCCCGGTGTCGTCCAGCTGCTGGAGTGGCTTGAGCTCCCCAAATACATCTTGATCGTGCTGGAACGCCCGAAGCGGTCTCAGGATCTGCACCATTTCATTCGGGCACGGGGGTTCCTGTCCGAGGAGGTGGCGCGGGATCTGTTCCGCCAGGTGCTGGAGGCCGTGCAGCACTGCACCAGCTGTGGGGTCCTGCACAGGGACATCAAACCAGGGAACATCCTGGTGGACCTGGCCACCAGGCAGGCCAAATTGATCGACTTTGGCTGTGGCACCTACCTGCAAGACACAGCCTACACTCGCTTTGCAGGTGAGCCCACGCAGGGGTGTGCTCTCGGTCCTGGCATCTCATGGCCCAACATCTCACAGCCCAAGCTGGGTGTGGCAGCGGGGATTCTCCCTTTTGCTGCCCTTCATGGCACTGAGATTTCAGCTGAGTTGCGTTTGAGCCGGGCTGGGTGGGGAGCCAGCTTCCAGCCCTGCTGGCAGCCTTTGCCCACCTCTCTGGGCAGGACTGAGGCTGGGGCTGGGGCAGCCAGCCTGACAAAAACACGGGTGGGTGGGGGTAGCAGAGAGGGGGGCCGTAAGCTGTGTCCCAGCCGGTTTGGTGTGCAGGTGACAAAGGGCTTGGACTGCTCCACTCAGCTGGTTTGTTTTGGATTCATGATGTTTTTTGGGCAGTGCAGGCAGGGAGGATGAAGGCATGGTTTTCCCAAGCACTGGGTGGGTTTTTCCTCCTCATGGTTGGGCCTTGCCAGGACTTCTGCTGCCCTCTTCCAACCCCAGTGGCTTCTTTTCCAACCCCGAGTCTGTACACAAGTCCCAGGTGCTGGCGAGAGGGCAGCGGTCACCCCGTGTGCCACTGGGGCAGCCCCCACACGCCCAAGGATGCTGGGGCCAGGCTCTGGGAGCAGCAGCATCCCCCTGATGAACCCCATCTGTATTCCACAGGAACACCGTCATACAGCCCCCCGGAATGGATCCACTTTGGATTTTACTATGGCAAGCCAGCTACCATCTGGTCCCTGGGCATCCTGCTGCACCAGATGGTCTGCGGGGAGCACCCTTTCAGGAGGGGCCGAAACATCAGCTGGGACCATCAGCTCTCGCTGCCACAACGGCTCTCTCAAGGTGGATCCTCATCTCTGGCCACGGGGGCAATGCCAGTGCTGGGAGACAGCAGCAGCTCGTGAGCATCCTGCTCTGGCAGCTGCTGAGGAGGTGGCACATGTCCTGCTCTCCTGCTCTCCTCCAAAACAGGGAATTGATGGGGAAGTTTAGGCCCAGCTCTGAGCACATCCAGCATGGCCTGGGCACGGGAATAGTGGGGCAAAGCCAAAAGGAGCCTTCTCCAGCTGACTGGCGGGTTCTGGTTTCTCTGCCCAGAGTGCCAAGATGTGATCAGGCGGTGTTTATCCATGCTGCACTCGGACAGGCCCTCGTTAGAAGAGCTGTTCTGTGATCCCTGGCTGCAGGATATTCATCGGCCCTAGAAGAAGGGAGAGAGCCACAGGCACACTTTGATGCAAGGCCCTGGTAAGTTGCAGCTCCACACATGCCTTGGCAATCAGAAGCAAAGGAACCCAGACATTTTGTCCTGCCTGTGTCACTGCCCAGGGGTCATCAGATGGGAACATGCAGCCCTTGTGCTGGAGCTAAGCTGCTCTGCCCAGCACTGGTGGCCACCATCTGAGCTGGTTTTGCTTGTCCTGGTTCCCTGACAGCTCTGGGCCCTGGGCAGAACCCTGACAGCCTGGGCTCACCCCCAGGGAAGGAGAAGGAGCCCCTGGAGGAGCTGTACCAGGTGGGGCTGCTGCTGCTGGGGACAGCGAGGACGACATCAAGGATGACAACCTCTTCCTCCACCTGGCCACCAGCAGCTGAGGATGATGGACTTCGATTCTGGCACCTTCTCCAAAGCCAGGCTCCACAGGAAATTTGCAGGTGAGTCCACACGCAGGGGGATGCTCCCAGATTTGGGCATTGCACAGCCTGGCCAGGAACCAAAGGTTCCCCCTTTGCTGGGGCGGATGCAGCTGATCCTTCAGTCGGCTGCCAGGCTGCTTTTGGCAGGGCTGGGGGGATGGGCTGGGGTGGTGATGAAATGGGAGTGGGCTCCTGGCCCTGCCAACAGCCCCCAGCACCCACCGTGCCCCGGGCTGGGGCTGGGGCAGCCAGCCCGACACAAACAAACCCCCATGGTGGGAGCAGAGGTGGGACTCCAGAACCTGTGCAGGGGCTGCTTTGCTTTGCAGGCAAGGAAGGGCTTGGGCTGCTCCACAGCCCCTGTTTGCTTTGGGGTCACCGTTATTTTGGGGGGCAGTGCAGGGGGGAAGGGAGAAAGCCTGGGCTTCCCTCACCTGTGGGTGGGTTTTTCCCTGGCATGCAGGGGTTGGGCCTTCCTCAAGTCCCTGACAGTAATATGATTTTTGACCTTTTTTCTTGTTCCCCTTTTTGTCTGTAATCTATTTTCAATAATTTGTTGTGTGTTTTTCTAGAGGAAGCGTTCTAGCTGGGGTCCAGTCTGGATCAGGAAGTGCTTGGGAGAAGCTGTGGTGTGGATGGGCCGTGCCCTTGGAGAAGGCTGAGGACATGGTTTGGGACCAGCTTTTCTTCCAGCGGGGGATGGCGTCAGGTGGGTCCCGTCTGCTTGGCATGGTGGGATCAGAGCTTTGGGGAGATGGCAGCGAGCACAGGAGCATCCTGCTCTGGGCAGCTGCTGAGGGCTGGATGTGCCGTGGCCGGCTGCAGGCTGGGCACATGTCCTGCCCTCCTGCTCTGCTCCCAAAGGCAGCAGGGATGGGCAGCTCTGGGCACAGCTCTGGGCACAGCCAGCATGGCCTGGGCACCGCGGGTGGCTGGGACAAGGGGACAGGAGCCTTCAGCTGACGGGCGCTTTCTGGTTTCTCTCCTTGCAGCCGGGCTCTGTGGGTGCTGAGGCTGCTCTGGGCTCTGCCAGGGCTCTGCTGGAGCTCAGCACCGGGCCGCAATCAGCCAAAGAAGAAATGGGGTGACCTGCAGCACAGACCTGCTGGAGCATTTCAGCAACACAGCTCAAGTGTGCAGAGTGTACACCTCCCAGGGAAAACATGCCACCACCCCAAAATAAACTTGTTCAATAGCTTCTGAAATGAAATCAATCTGGGATGATCCCAAATGACATTTTGCAGCTTGCTCAAGCTGTAGCTCAGCCCTTCTCTGAACAGTTCTGTCCCTCACCTGCCTTGTACTTCCCAACTGCTCCCTCTTTTCCCCCAGTGAGTTCCCAGCCCATGGCAGTCTCCATCACATTGTTGCCTTTCTTGGTGCCCCTCACCACGAGGAAGGCTGAGCCCCAGGCTTAGGGACTCATCCTGTCATGGGCTGAGGAGCAGCAATGTCTCAGAGGTCCAGTGGGATTTTAGTGTCATTCAGAGCTGCTCTCCAGCCCTCAGCTCTCCTCACTGCTGAGTTCCCACTCCCTTGTCCTCATCCTTGCAGCAGGAGGAGCTCTGTGAATCCCCTTGAGCCTCCCCACTCTTCCCAGCCCACGCACCCACCTCAGTTAGGCTGAAGCTGCAGCTTCTCTGTCTCCTCTGGCACACCAGTCCAGTCCCCTGTGCGGGGAGCCCCAGCCCCAGAGCACAGCACTCAGCAGTGCAGTCCGGGCTGGAGCAGCTGCCCTGCAGCCCTGGCTTGGCTGTTTGTGGCAAGGGAATGCTCCCTGTTTGCAGCTGTCCCTGCAGGATGGCCCCAGGGCAGAGCCCAGCCGGGCTCCCACTGCAGTCCCTGGAGCTTGGGGCAGACAGTGGTCCCAGAGCTGAGGTTCACGGGGAGCACCCAGAGCTGTGGCTTGCAGTCAGTGTTGGCAAATGTAGTTTTCTCATCTCCTGCAGCCTGTGGGGAAAGCCACCTGTGCTGCCAGGCCTGTGTGCGCCAGGCCTGTGTGTGCCAGGGGCTCTTGGATGTCTCTGTACCCATGGACAGAAGGCTCTGTGTGTGCCAGGGGCTCTTGGATGTCTCTGTATCCATGGACAGAAGGCTCTGTGTGTGCCAGGGGCTCTTGGATGTCTCTGAACCCATGGACAGAAGGCTCTGTGTGTGCCAGGGGCTCTTGGATGTCTCTGTATCCATGGACAGAAGGCTCTGTGTGTGCCAGGGGCTCTTGGATGTCTCTGTGCCCATAGGTATGGAATAGCATGGGCCCTGAAAGTGTCAGTCCTGTTGCTTGCACGCTCCTTCCTTTGTATACAAAGCGCATCCATGCACACCCCCATGTACAGATACATAAAAAAGTCAGGGAGGCACAGAGATTTCCCCCAGGGCTCTAACTCGGGCATAACTCACCTTTTAGCCGGTGGCCAGGGGATTTTTTTTTCCCAGCTCTGTGTGAGAAGGTGTCCAGGAGCTGAAGGAGCAGCATTTAGAAGCAGTTTCAGGATTTCTAGGCAGGAAGTGGAGCGTACCACATAACTCGCCGTATTCATCAGGATGTGCTGCTGGTTCTTTGGGAATATGGCCCAATGGAGACACGAGCCTTGGAAAAATCCCAGCGCTCTGTGGGTTTGTGCAAAGGGGGAGCAGCAGAAACACTTTGTGTCTGCTCTGGGGACACAAGGCCCAAGGAGCTGCGGTGGCAGAGGGTGACCTGGGCTGGTGGCAGGTGAAGTCCTGGTTCATGACATCCCAGAGTGGCACAGGACAAAGCTCCAAGCCCTCCCAACCCCACTGATGAAGTCTTTGTGATGCTGCACATCCTATAGGAAAAGCTGCTGTCACACAATGCACTGGGATTTGTAAGTTTCATTTTCAATACTTTAGGTCCAAGTTTCAAACTGCAATATTTTTGTACTCAAGACACAGTCGTGCACAATCCATCTCTCATCCTCCTATTGCTTCAACTCCAATTAAAAAAAAAAAATCTTAATATTGGAAACAAAACCCAAAGTCTTTAAAATGGATGCTGAGGTCAGTCCATAAGATGGATCCAGGCATGAGAACATGCACAAATTAAATGAGTTCTCCTTTTAAAAAGATCAGTTATCTCTTAATCCAAAGTTAAAGAAGATTTCACTACACATTTGTTTCTTTTTTTTCTCTTTCATATTTTTCTCAGGTTTTTTTCTTTTTTCTTTTTCTTTTTATGAAGATAACACGTCCGGAAAAAGAAATGTTCAGCAAAATGAGATATGTTTCTGATAAATAATGAAAATATTTACTCCTCCGTTTACTTTTCTCTGGATACCCTGATGTAAAAAATCTAGCAGATGTGAGCAGAGGTGTCAAGTGTTTGCTTTGGACTAAGCTGGAGTTCAGCACTGCTGACATCCTGCTCCAGCCAAGAGTTGCAGAATTCTTTTGCACACCTCGAGCCATGTGTTTGCAGGCACAGCACCTGCAGAGCTGACACACCAGTGCACGTGAATAACTCTGTTACTCCCTCACAGAATTTGGGCTCTGCCCCAGAACGAGGTGCTCCAGCCCTTGGCTCCTGGTTCCCGTGGGGAGCAGCTCCCTTCCCTCTGGCTGAGCTGCTCAGGCAGAGCCCGGCAGCTCCTGGCCCTGCAGGGCTGAGGCTTTTCCCCGTGGCTGGGCACAGACTGATGGAGCAGCACTGCTGGACACGGGGGCACACAGAGGGACCAGCAGCAGCTGCCTTTGGCCACCTGAGGCTCCAAGGCCCAAACTCTGAGCAGACAGGGCTGGAAGAGACTCGCAGGCTCCCTGCTGGCTCTGCTGCCCCACTTGTGCCCACCTGGGAGCCCCCAGGGCCAGCAGGGACTTGAGATGGCAGCCCTGGGCTCCTGGAGGTTGTGCAAGGAACGGAGCTGGGGACTCCCTGTCCATGGGGAGCTTCCAGATGGAAAAGGCTGCTGTGCCCAGGCAGCTCCAAGGGCAGAGAAAGGAGGGTCTTGACCCCTGGATCTGTGCCAGTCCCACAGTCCTGGGCAGCAGCCACCGAGCCCTGGGGGAGCAGAGGGCACAGCAAGAGGGACAAAAGCAGGCAGGGTCAGAGACTGGAGAGAGCCAGACCCGGCAGCAGGAACAGCTGCTCCATTGCACTCTTGGAGAAAGCTCTTGGCTGGTTCCAAGCGCTGAAAGGCGTGCAGGGCAGAGAGGAGGCCACCCCAAACACTGCTCCTGTTTCCACAGCCTCCCCTCTCCGTGTCCCAGAAGGAATTGGATGGACTGCGTTCTTCTCCCCGAGTCGTCCGGTTCAGCACGAGCAGCTGAGCACCAGGAGCTGAAGGAGCTGAAGCCTCAGGCCACAAGAGCTGGGCCTGAGGAGACTTTCTGAGCAAATGAATGCTGCTAACATGGACCTGGCTGAATGCAGCAGATGGAATCATGGAATCACAGAATCCTTTCTGTTGGAAAAGACCTCTGAGCTCATCCAGTCCAGCCGGTCACCCAGCAGTGTCGAGCCCAGCACTAAACCACGTCCCTGAAGTGCCAAGGCCTGGACAACAGCCCTGAGTGAGGCCCTGAGCCAAAGGTGGCCTCTGGATGAACCTTCCAACCAAAGGTTATCTTTGTATCTGCTCACTAATGAAATATGCATGGTCATTAGCGCTGTGATAGATGTATCCACTCATTAGTGAAACATGGATTGACCTTTCTGTGTTTAGAAGCCAGACAAGGCCATGAAATCTGACATCTGGCCTTGTCTGGGGCTGAATGGGCAAAGTCACCTCCCTTGGTTCCTCTTGGGCCCTGGCCAGGCTTTGGGAGGAACCCAGGAGGAGGATGAAACCAGATGTTCCCGCACCAGCAGCGCTGTCAGTTTGTTCATTCAGCACTGTCAGAGCTGGGCCCTCTCCCAGCGAGGCTGGAGCCTCACCTGTGGCTGGAGGCACCTGCAGGAATTCCCAGTGTCCAGGAGTGGCTCTGCAGCCCTTGGCTGTGACAGCTTCCCCAGCTGCTGTGTGGATCTGGGGCATGGTAAAGCCTGAGGGTAACTGGGGCTGGATCTTTCTTAATCACTGCTGCAATCTCTGGTGCTGCTGGCTGGGTGCATTGCTGAGCTGCTCCTTTTGTGATTCTTTGCTGCTTTGAGCTACAGTCAATGACACTGAGTCCTTCAGTTGGTGTCTGTGTCTTTGGTGCTGACCCTGCCCACTGGTGAGACAAAACTGGCACAGTCTGGCCAGATCACAACAAAATGTCACTTTTTAAATGTAAATGTGAGGAATCAGTCCCATCAGAAATTCCCAGATGGGAAGCCCTTCCCTGGAGTTCCCTGGCTCTGGAGTGGGCTGAGGTCAGAGCACTGGTGTCAGCAGTGGGGCACTCTGTTAAAAGAGGCTGAACCCCTGGATGTCTTCAAATGCATCCAAAAATTGCATGTGGAAGAAGGAAAAGAAATGTGGGTTTGGGAATATGTGGGTGAAGTTTGTAAATGGCACATTGGAAACAGCACCAACAGAAGGAAGAATTGCTTTTGGAATGCTCCCACATGGAGGGACAGAGGAAGGTTAAAACTTGAGCTCCGGTTCATTTGTGCAAGTGAAAAATAATATTATTATTATCATCATTAATAACAGTTATATAAAAATAGAACATGATTATACATTTTTTTTCAGATAGAATTAAATTTGATTGTGAAAAATGCATATTTTATGATTGGCTTTTTGCAAATATTAAATTGAATACTATATGTATTATGTCATATTGATTAGAAGTGCTGTATTAACATTTTAATAGTATGGTATATGTAGTTTTGTAGTTAAAATAGAGCCTATGTATGTGGGGGTTTTTTTACTAACTCAAGCAAGAGATGAGATAATGAAGAAACTCTTCACACAGAGATGACAATGATGGGGGCCCATAAAGAATTACTGCCTCCTTATCGGAAAAGACAAACATTCTTCCACCTTCTCTCTGTCTTTATGGAACCACCAGGATTAAGGGGAAGAAGTTGACAAAAACCAGAAAAGTTCTTAATTTGCAAGGAATTTATGCATCATGTATGAGATATATGAATATGCAACAGGCTATTGCTTTTAAAGATTATTCCTTTGTTCACAAGGCATGCTTATTGGGCTTAAGTGCCCGAGAGCATCCGGACGTCTGTAATTCTTTGCTTTTTATTGTCTTGTAATTGTCCTAACTCTAAATTTTCATTACTCTAATTGTATTACTATTTTTATAACCATTTTATTATTATTAAACTTTTAAAATTTTGAAAACCAAGTGATTGGCGTTTATAACATTGATAATGTGAAATAAGGCTGACAATGCTAATATGTCACCTTTGGCTGCTCACTGTGACACTGAATACCCTACAGAAAAGGACTGGCCAAGACCCAAATGTCACAATAGAACTTTGTGAATTGTGTAAAATGAATAAAGGAGGAAGGGATGTTGTGGAAACCCAGGACACCGGGAGTATTTCTCTGTCTGCTCTGGGGTGTCCTGACCCCCAGGGGAGCACTGACTTTGACCCTCATTCATGGAGAAAACTTCCAAAGCCTCAAGGTAAACTAGAAACCACAAAAGTGTGAAATAGATTGTAGAAATTGTAGAGAGGAGTTTAGTATGTCACATGGGTAAGAAATTTAAGCTTTAGGATTTTTAGTATGTTATAGATGGATTCAAGATTGTTATAAATGAATGCTCTAATTTATTAATTAAAGAAAATTTATTAAATTGTCCAAATATAAATTTAGAGAATAACAACGAAAAGCCACTATCAGAAAAAGGTCAGTGCCGAGCCCGGGATCGGCGATGGGTGAGACACAGGTTTGACCACTACAGCATAGGGTCCCCTATGTTCACCCCGACTGTTCTGTCCAAGTGATTTATAGATGGTTTTTCTTGCCTGAGGCAAAGTCTCTTTCTTCTTTTCTGGGCTGCACCTATTCATGTGGAGTTCCTTCACTGTGGCAAGTTGAACAGAACCCGTCCGATCGATCGTGCTCCTGGAGTTCGGTATTCAGATGTATCTCCCTGATGGTTCTGGTTATCTCACTCTCAACTACTTATAGCATGTTTCTCGTTGGGCGTTCCAAACATGTACATGTCACTTAGGGCGTGTAAGTGGTGCCATTGTGTTCAGCTGGATAAGATATACAGAAGTTTATTACATACAACAACTTGCAGAGTAAAATCTCGGACACTTTGGCATATATGGGATTTGACACAGAAAAAGGGAATTAGAGAAAGGGAATTGGCTCATAAAATGAGAAAAAGACGAGAATGGAGATGCGTGAGGGAAAGAGAATGAAGAGAGAAACAAAAAGATTAGCATATAGAATAGCATGGTAGGTTAGTGAACAAATTTTGGAATAGCAACAGCAAACCGTTTTACCAGTTCAAATGTGCAGCTACCAATAAAACAAAAGCAGCCAGCAAAGCAGTTCAGTAATGTTTTACTTTCTAAATGTCCAGAGGGATTCAGCAAATCGGTACAAACATTCTGAAATACCTTGGCTAATGCTGGAGAATAGGAGGGGAACAGAAGCCCGGTGTTTTAAAAATTCTGCACTGGGACATTGAGCAGTCACTGTGGTGGTGAGATGGTTTCTCCTTGAAGCTGATGAGGGACAAAGCAAACCTCCAGCCAGCCACCCTGCTGAGAGCTTGGCAGTAAAGAGCCTGCAGCCAAGTAGGTGCTTTTCATCAGAAGAATTCAAAATAGTGTGCCAATATCCAAACCTGACCACTGATTGGTTTGACCCAACTTCCTGAAAAAATTCATTTCCATGTCAAACCACGACAAATATGTAAAATGTAACATAAGACACTTGAAAAATGATGAATGCCAAAGGATCTGAGTATTAGATCTTTCCTCAAAGAGAATCCTTTTTGCTAACATCTACATGCCAGGAGCTGCAGTGTAGCACCAGGGAGACAAAGGAACCCACCAGTGCAGAAAAGCACCCATCTCCGAGCCGGCCACGTCCATTCCTTTGCAAATTAGGTCCTTTTCTCCCTGCTGCCAGCTGCGGGTTTGAAATACTGTGAAGCAACCTACCCGTCCTTGGTGGGGGGCTTAAAAAAATTTACAGAATATTTCTTACCAATATAACGTATTTCATACATCTATTCCTCACAAGCACGAATTATCTCAAATATACATAACAATTCCATGATTCCATCTGCTGCATTCAGCCAGGTCCATGTTAGCAGCATTCATTTGCTCAGAAAGTCTCCTCAGGCCCAGCTCTTGAGGCCTGAGGCTTCAGCTCCTTCAGCTCCTGGTGCTCAGCTGCTCGTGCTGAACCGGACGACTCGGGGAGAAGAACGCAGTCCATCCATTTCCTTCTGGGACACGGAGAGGGGAGGCTGTGGAAACAGGAGCAGTGTTTGCTGTGGCCTCCTCTCAGCCCTGCACGCCTTTCAGCGCTTTGAACCAGCCAAGAGCTTTCTCCAAGAGTGCAATGGAGCAGCTGTTCCTGCTGCCGGGTCTGGCTCTCTCCAGTCTCTGACCTTGCCTGCTTTTGTCCCTCTTGCTGTGCCCACTGCTCCCCCAGGGCTCGGTGGCTGCTGCCCAGGACTGTGGGACTGGCACAGATCCAGGGGTCGAGACCCTCCTTTCTCTGCCCTTGGAGCTGCCTGGGCACAGCAGCCTTTTCCATCTGGAAGCTCCCCATGGACAGGGAGTCCCCAGCTCTGTTCCTTGCACAAGCTCCAGGAGCCCAGGGCTGCCATCTCAAGTCCCTGCTGGCCCTGGGGGCTCCCAGGTGGGCACAAGTGGGGCAGCAGAGCCAGCAGGGAGCCTGCGAGTCTCTTCCAGCCCTGTCTGCTCAGAGTTTGGGCCTTGGAGCCTCAGGTGGCCAAAGGCAGCTGCTGCTGGTCCCTCTGTGTGCCCCCGTGTTTAGCAGTGCTGCTCCATCAGTCTGTGCCCAGCCACGGGGAAAAGCCTCAGCCCTGCAGGGCCAGGAGCTGCCGGGCTCTGCCTGAGCAGCTCAGCCAGAGGGAAGGGAGCTGCTCCCCACGGGAACCAGGAGCCAAGGGCTGGAGCACCTCGTTCTGGGGCAGAGCCCAAATTCTGTGAGGGAGTAACAGAGTTATTCACGTGCACTGGTGTGTCAGCTCTGCAGGTGCTGTGCCTGCAAACACATGGCTCGAGATGTGCAAAAGAATTCTGCAACTCTTGGCTGGAGCAGGATGTCAGCAGTGCTGAACTCCAGCTTAGTCCAAAGCAAACACTTGACACCTCTGCTCATATCTGCTAGATTTTTTACATCGGGATATCCAAAGAAAAGCAAACAGAGGAGTAAATATTTTCATTGTTTATGAGAAATGTTTCTCATTTTGCTGAACATCTCTTTTTCAGGATGTGTTATCTTCTTAAAGAAAAAGGAAAAGAAAAATGAGAAAAATATGAAAAACAAGAAAAAAATTTGTAGTGAAAATATTCTGTAACTTTGGATTAAGAGGTAACTGGTCTTTTTAAAAGGAGAACTCATTTGCTTTGTGCATGTTCTCATGCCTGGATCCATCTTACGGACTGACCTCAGCATCCTTTTTTTAAAGACTGGGTTTTGTTTCCAATATTAAGATTTTTTTTTTTTAATTGGAGTTGAAGCAATAGGAGGATGAGAGATGGATTGTGCACGACTGTGTCTTGAGGCCAAAAAAAATTGCAATTTGAAACCTGGACCTAAAGTATTGAAAATGAAACTTACAAATCCCAGTGCATTGTGTGACAGCAGCTTTTCCTATAGGATGTGCAGCATCACAAAGACTTCATCAGTGGGGTTGGGAGGGCTTGGAGCTTTGTCCTGTGCCACTCTGGGATGTCATGAACCAGGACTTCACCTGCCACCAGCCCAGGTCACCCTCTGCCACCGCAGCTCCTTGGGCCTTGTGTCCCCAAAGCAGACACAAAGTGTTTCTGCTGCTCCCCCTTTGCACAAACCCACAGAGAGCTGGGATTTTTCCAAGGCTCGTGTCTCCATTGGGCCATATTCCCAAAGAACCAGCAGCACATCCTGATGAATACGGCGAGTTACGTGGATGGTTGTCAGCTCCACTTCCTGCCTAGAAATCCTGAAATTGCTTCTAAATGCTGCTCCTTCAGCTCCTGGACACCTTCTCACACAGAGCTGGGGAAAAAAAATCCCCTGGCCACCGGCTAAAAGGTGAGTTATGCCCAAGTTAGAGCTCTGTGGGAAATCTCTGTCCCTCCCTGACATTTTAATGTATCTGTACATGGGGGTGTGCATGGATGTGTCTTGTATACAAAGGAAGGAGCGTGCAAGCAACAGGACTGACACTTTCAGTGTCCATGCTATTCCATACCCATGGGCACAGAGACATTATGGAAACCCTGGCAGAGACAGGGCCTTCTGTCCATGGGTACAGAGACATCCAAGAGCCCCTGGCACACACAGAGCCTTCTGTCCATGGATACAGAGACATCCAAGAGCCCCTGGCACACACAGAGCCTTCTGTCCATGGGTACAGAGACATCCAAGAGCCCCTGGCACACACAGAGCCTTCTGTCCATGGATACAGAGACATCCAAGAGCCCCTGGCACACACAGAGCCTTCTGTCCATGGGTACAGAGACATCCAAGAGCCCCTGGCACACACAGAGCCTTCTGTCCATGGGTACAGAGACATCCAAGAGCCCCTGGCACACACAGGCCTGGCACACACAGGCCTGGCAGCAAAGGTTGCTTTCCCCACAGGCTGCAGGAGATGAGAACACAACATTTGCCAACACTGACTGCAAGCCACAGCTCCGTGTGCTCCCCGTGAACCTCAGCTCTGGGACCAATGTCTGCCCCAAGCTTCAGGGGCTGCAGTGGGAGCCTGGCTGGGCTCTGCCCTGGGGCCATCCTGCAGGGACAGCTGCAAACAGGGAGCATTCTCTTGCCACAAACAGCCAAGCCAGGGCTGCAGGGCAGCTGCTCCAGCCCGGAGTGCACTGCTGAGTGCTGTGCTCTGGGGCTGGGGCTCCCCGCACAGGGGACTGGACTGGTGTGCCAGAGGAGACAGAGAAGCTGCAGCTTCAGCCTAACTGAGGTGGGTGCGTGGGCTGGGAAGAGTGGGGAGGCTCAAGGGGATTCACAGAGCTCATCCTGCTGCAAGGATGAGGACAAGGGAGTGGGAACTCAGCAGTGAGGAGAGCTGAGGGCTGGAGAGCAGCTCTGAATGACACTAAAATCCCACTGGACCTCTGAGACATTGCTGCTCCTCAGCCCGTGACAGGATGAGTCCCTAAGCCTGGGGCTCAGCCTTCCTCGTGGTGAGGGGCACCAAGGAAGGCAACAGTGTGATGGAGACTGCCATGGGCTGGGAACGCACTGGGGGAAAAGAGGGAGCAGTTGGGAAGTACAAGGCAGGTGGGGGACAGAACAGTTCAGAGAAGGGCTGAGATACAGCTTGAGCAAGCTGCAAAATGTCATTTGGGGTCATCCCAGATTGATTTCATTTCAGAAGCTATTGAACAAGTTTATTTTGGGGTGGTGGCATGTTTTCCCTGGGAGGTGTACACTCTGCACACTTGAGCTGTGTTGCTGAAATGCTCCAGCAGGTCTGTGCTGCAGGTCACCCCATTTCTTCTTTGGCTGATTGCGGCCCGGTGCTGAGCTCCAGCAGAGCCCTGGCAGAGCCCAGAGCAGCCTCAGCACCCGCAGAGCCCGGCTGCAAGGAGAGAAACCAGAAAGCGCCCGTCAGCTGAAGGCTCCTGTCCCCTTGTCCCAGCCGCCCGCGGTGCCCAGGCCATGCTGGCCGTGCCCAGAGCTGTGCCCAGAGCTGCCCATCCCTGCTGCCTTTGGGAGCAGAGCAGGAGGGCAGGACATGTGCCCAGCCTGCAGCCGGCCACGGCACATCCAGCCCTCAGCAGCTGCCCAGAGCAGGATGCTCCTGTGCTCGCTGCCATCTCCCCAGAGCTCTGATCCCACCATGCTAAGCAGACGGGACCCACCTGACGCCATCCCCCGCTGGAAGAAAAGCTGGTCCCAAACCATGTCCTCAGCCTTCTCCAAGGGCACGGCCCATCCATGCCACAGCTGCTCCAAAGCACTTCCCCATCCAGACTGGACCCCAGCTAGAACGCTTCCTCTAGAAAAACACACAACAAATTATTGAAAATAGATTACAGACAAAAAGGGGAACAAGAAAAAAGGTCAAAAATCATATTACTGTCAGGGACTTGAGGAAGGCCCAACCCCTGCATGCCAGGGAAAAACCCACCCACAGGTGAGGGAAGCCCAGGCTTTCTCCCTTCCCCCCTGCACTGTCCCCCAAAATAACGGTGATCCCAAAGCAAACAGGGGCAGTGGAGCAGCCCAAGCCCTTCCTTGCCTGCAGAGCAAAGCAGCCCCTGCACAGGTTCTGGAGTCCCACCTCTGCTCCCACCATGGGGGTTTGTTTGTGTCGGGCTGGCTGCCCCAGCCCCAGCCCCAGCCCGGGGCACGGTGGGTGCTGGGGGCTGTTGGCAGGGCCAGGAGCCCACTCCCATTTCATCACCACCCCAGCCCATCCCCCCAGCCCTGCCAAAAGCAGCCTGGCAGCCGACTGAAGGATCAGCTGCATCCGCCCCAGCAAAGGGGGAACCTTTGGTTCCTGGCCAGGCTGTGCAAAGCCCAAATCTGGGAGCATCCCCCTGCGTGTGGACTCACCTGCTAATTCCCTGTGGAGCCTGGCTTTGGAGAAGGTGCCAGAATCGAAGTCCATCATCCTCAGCTGCCGGTGACCAGGTGGAGGAAGATGTTGTCATCCTTGATGTCATCCTTGCTGTCCCCAGCAGCAGCAGCCCCACCTGGTACAGCTTCTCCAGGGGCTCCTTCTCCTTCCCTGGGGGTGAGCCCAGGCTGTCAGGGTTCTGCCCAGGGCCCCAGCTGTCAGGGAACCAGACAAGCAAACCAGCTCAGATGGCAGCCACCAGTGCTGGGCAGAGCAGCTCAGCTCCAGCACAAGGGCTGCGTGTCCCCATCTGATGACCCCTGGGCAGTGACACAGGCAGGACAAAATGTCTGGGTTCCTTTGCTTCTGATTGCCAAGGCATGTGTGGAGCTGCAACTTACCAGGGCCTTGCATCAAAGTGTGCCTGTGGCTCTCTCCCTTCTTCTAGGGCCGATGAATATCCTGCAGCCAGGGATCACAGAACAGCTCTTCTAACGAGGGCCTGTCCGAGTGCAGCATGGATAAACACCGCCTGATCACATCTTGGCACTCTGGGCAGAGAAACCAGAACCCGCCAGTCAGCTGGAGAAGGCTCCTTTTGGCTTTGCCCCACTATTCCCGTGCCCAGGCCATGCTGGATGTGCTCAGAGCTGGGCCTAAACTTCCCCATCAATTCCCTGTTTTGGAGGAGAGCAGGAGAGCAGGACATGTGCCACCTCCTCAGCAGCTGCCAGAGCAGGATGCTCACGAGCTGCTGCTGTCTCCCAGCACTGGCATTGCCCCCGTGGCCAGAGATGAGGATCCACCTTGAGAGAGCCGTTGTGGCAGCGAGAGCTGATGGTCCCAGCTGATGTTCTGGCTCCTCCTGAAAGGGTGCTCCCCGCAGACCATCTGGTGCAGCAGGATGCCCAGGGACCAGATGGTAGCTGGCTTGCCGTAGTAAAATCGAAAGTGGGTCCATTCTGGGGGCCTGTATGACCGTGTTCCTGTGGAATACAGATGGGGTTCATCAGGGGGATGCTGCTGCTCCCAGAGCCTGGCCCCAGCATCCCTGGGCGTGTGGGGGCTGCCCCAGTGGCACACGGGGTGACCGCTGCCCTCTCGCCAGCACCTGGGACTTGTGTACAGACTTGGGGTTGGAAAAGAAGCCACTGGGGTTGGAAGAGGGCAGCAGAAGTCCTGGCAAGGCCCGACCATGAGGAGGAAAAACCCACCCAGTGCTTGGGAAAACCATGCCTTCATCCTCCCTGCCAGCACTGCCCAAAAACATCATGAATCCAAAACAAACCAGGTGAGTGGAGCAGTCCAAGCCCTTTCTAACCTGCACACCAAACCGGCTGGGACACAGCTTACGGCCCCCCTCTCTGCTACCCCCACCCACCCGTGTTTTTGTTGGGCTGGCTGCCCCAGCCCCAGCCTCAGTCCTGCCCAGAGAGGTGGGCAAAGGCTGCCAGCAGGGCTGGAAGCTGGCTCCCCACCCAGCCCTGCTCAAATGCAACTCAGCTGAAATCTCAGAGCCATGAAGGGCAGCAAAAGGGAGAATCCCCGCTGCCACACCCAGCTTGGGCTGTGAGATGTTGGGCCATGAGATGCCAGGACCGAGAGCACACCCCTGCATGGGCTCACCTGCAAAGCGAGTGTAGGCTGTGTCTTGCAGGTAGGTGCCACAGCCAAAGTCAATCAATTTGGCCTGCCCGGTGGCCAGGTCAACCAGGATGTTCTGTGGTTTGATGTCCCTGTGCAGGACCCCACAGCTGGTGCAGTGCTGCACGGCCTCCAGCACCTGGCGGAACAGATCCCGCGCCACCTCCTCGGACAGGTACCCCCGTGCCCGAATGAAATTGTGCAAGTCCTGAGAGTGCTCTGGGCGTTCCAGCACGATCAAGATGTCGTTGGGGAGCTCAAGCCACTCCAGCAGCTGGACGACACCGGGGAATCCAGTGGACACCTTGTCCAGCAGCACGATCTCCAGGGGTGCGCTGGTGCCGTCGGGCTGCGGGAGGAGCACGATGCCATCAGTGGGGCTGATGCCGTGCCGGGGGTCGGGAACCCCTCACCCAGCCCGGGGTGCTCTGTGCCCTGCGCTGGCCCCACGCCCGCTCTCCCTCGAGGTGTCCTGGTGGCTGCCACCCTGCCGGGCCTCGGCTCATCCCCGCCGGCACGGCCCGGCTTCTGCTGCTGGCCCCGCTCACTCACCAGCTCGCCCCAGTGCCGGACGCGGTTCCTTGGCACCCTTTTGATGGCCACCTGCAAGCCAAGAGCAGCAGCAGGCTGAGCTCGCCGCCCGCCATGCCCAGCCTCAGCCCCAGCCCCAGCTCCAGCCCCATCATCCTCCTCCTCCTCCTCCCCCCTCTCCCCCTCTCCCTTTTCCTTTTCCTTCTATCCCTCCTCCTCCCCCTTCTCCTCCACCCCCTCCTCCTCCTCCTCCTCCTCCTCCTCCTCCGCCCGCCGCCGGCCCCGCCGCTCACCGGGGCGCCGTCCGAGAGCCGCGTGGCCGCGAAGACGCTGCCGAAGCCGCCGCTGCCCAGCAGCGAACCCAGCCGGTACCGCTCCTGCAGGCCCTGCTGCGCCTTCCCTGCGGGCGGGACGCGGCTGTCAGCGCTCGGCCCGGGGCCAGGAGCGGCCCCCGAGCGCCCCCCGACCGCCCCGGGCCGGCCCTCCCCGGGCGTTCGCTCCCGGCAACGGGACAGCGGCGGCTCGGGGGCGGCGGCCGCGCTGCCGAGCGGCGGAGCTCGGGCCGGGGAAGCCGCAGCGGAGGCGGCGGCAGCGGCCGCGCCGCGTGTGTCCTCCGCGGGGCCCGGGAGGAGCCGGGGCCGGGGCCAGGCTCGGGCCAGGCGGAGCCAGAGCGAGGCGATGCCGCCCCAGCCCCAGGCACCGATGCCCGCCCAGAAGCGCCACCGCCAGCACGGCCAGAGCCGGGCGGAGGCGAGACCCCGGCGGGACGGCCGGGGGCGGGGATGGGGCAGCCCCGCCCGGAGCCGGGGGCGGGCCGGGGGCATGGCCCGGCCGGGAATGGGGAGAGAGAGAGACTGGGAGAGGAGGGGACTGCGGGAAAGGGAGAGCGGGAGACGGTGCGGGACAGCGGGAGAAGGAGCGGGACAGCGGGAGAAGGAGAGGGAGAGGAGTAAGAATCGGAAGTCGACAAAATCACTGCTGCCGCTGCTGCTGCTGCTGCCGCCGCTGCTGCTGCTGCTGCAACTGAAGCTCCGGGGCCGTTTGTCCCCGTGTCCGTTTTTCCGTTGCCCGCTCACCCCCACGCCCAGCCCCCCGCTCCCCGGGGGCAGCCCCTGAGCCTGTCCAAACACGGGAACTTTGCCCTGTTCAGCCCAGACCCAGAGTCTGGACTCCTGCACGGGGGCAGAGGTATCTCCTCGGTCGCTGCTGTGTATTGTCCCCGCTGAGGATCAAACCCTATCGGGGCACATTCCCTGGCTGGAGGATTCCCTGGTCCTGGTCCTGCACTTATGGCTCCAGTGTTGCTTTCCAGCAAAAACTGGAAGGCAAACTGTGTGGCTCATGGTACTTTAGAGTGTCTAGAACTCGCTAAGTCACTGATCTTAGATGTGAGATGCATTTGGAATTAATGGGATGGAGAAGTAGTGCAAGATGGAAAAAGGGAGCAGAGAAATAAATAGAGGAAAACATCTTGGACTGTTTCTTTCAATTTTCATTTCACTTCTGGAAAGCTGTTTCAGTTTTCCAGGAATCTTCTCCACAGTCCTGTTTGCTCTTCTCAAGAACCTTTCCTGGAGAACCAGGTTGAGCTCCTGTCACAAGATGTGCCACCACCTGCAGCTTCTCTTGGCTTTCCACAGCGTGAGTGCAGCAGGACTCTTGCAGCAGAGCAGGACAAAGGTTTGGAGAACTTGACAGCTTGTCCTTTCTCTTCCTGGAGAGCTGGGGAGTTGTGCCATTGGTGAGGTTTTCATTGTGACTGTTCCAGCCTTGGGAAACAGGAGGTGGAACCAGGACTTGTTAGGGAATACAAGCCTGACTGAATGCAGAGAAGGAATCTCCAGAGCCTGCAGCCAGAAATGGAGATTTGTGTGATAATCATTCCCACATCTCCATGGACACCTGGAAAGTGATCTAGAACATGAAAATGGGACAGAGGGAGTTTGTTTCTGTGTTCAGGTTGGGTGATTCTACATCTCCAGTGCTGGTATAAATCAAGAGCACAGTCAGTTCATGATAAGCACCAGAACAGGCTGGACCTCTGAGAGTAGGTGATGGAAGGAATTTGAAAAGGAGAAATGCAGGGAATGACTTGGTGGACTGTGCCAGGAGCAGGGCAGGTCCCGCTGCAGGAAAAGCCCCAGGCCAGCCCCAGCACAGGGAAGGCCTCGGGCACAAGGGCAGAATGCCGTGCTGGGAGCTGTGCCAGGGAGAGCCTGAGGCATCAAAGGCGCCTTGGCAGCAGCAGCTGCTTGCAGGGCATGGCCAGAAGCCTCCCTTGGCAAGCCGGCCTGGTGGCCAGCACTGCAGAGCTGCTGCCTCAGGGCTCATTTCTGGCTGGGCTCTGCCCCAGCCCACAGAGTGTGACCTCAGCCCTGACTCTGCCACGGCCCTTGTGCCTGAGCCCTGCAAAGCCCAAAGGTCACCTGTGCCCCCCTGGCTGTGCCAGCCCCTGGGGCAGGGGGAGGAAAGGCAGAGAAGGGGCTGGGTTTGGCTGTGGGGTGTGGGGTCCAGCAGAGACCATGAGGAGTCGAGGCAGTGGATGGAGTGCACTGAGCAGCCCCTTCTGCCCATGCAGTCCTGGAATGGTTTGGATGGGAAGAGCTCTGCAGTGCTCATCTCATCCAAACCCCGCCATGAGCAGGGACATCTTTCACCAGATCAGGTTGTTCAGAGCCCTGTCCCAGCTGGACTTGAATGTTTCCAGGGACGGGGCACTGACCACCTCCCTGGGAACCTGTCCTGGTGTATCACCACCCTCATCATCAAACATTTCCTCCTTATCTGTTCTTATCTGAACCTCCCTTCCTTTAGTTTAAAACCACCCCCCTTTGTCCCGTTGTGCCAGGCCCTACTAAAACCTCTGTCCACCCTTGTATTTCCAGTGAGCCGGGTTTCCATGGCAACTGCCAGGACAGGTGACCCAGGTGTCACCCCCAGTGAGGGCTGCCATGGAAACAGTGCCCAGCACTGCCCCTTTCTGTCTGGCTGACCTGGCCTTTGGCCCTGGCCCTGGCGTTTGCTGCTGGTTCCGCGGCGCCTGACCGGCCAGCGCGGCACAGGGCAGGTGGCCATGGCACAAGCCCCCAGCAAGGGATCCCCTCTTGCTCTGGGCAGTGACACCAGCCCTGAGCAAGGGGCCAGGGCAGGTTTCCATCGCGACCAACCATCACAACGGCTCCAGGAGCAGAGTGACTCTTGCCAAGGAACTTTGTGGTGCTGTCGCTTAATATTAAATCTGGTTTTTGCTGATCCCTTGCTGGGGATTTTTTCAGCGCTCTCAAGCCCTCGTTGGTAACAGGGTGAAGGAGCCCTGGCCCAGGCTCTGGCCCCGGGGGACACAGGGACGCTGCCAGGGGGTCCCTGTCCCCCTGTCCCACCCCCAACAGCCCCGGCCCCCGTCCCCGTGTCAGGCTCTGGGGTCGATCTCGTGGAACATCCTGTGGGGGAGGCTGCGGTGCCGGGGGCGGGGGGACCCGGGGGGACAGGGGACCCCGCTGTGCACGAGCAGCGTTGGACTTCTCTGGGGTGAACTGTGAGGGGGGGCTGGGGTGGAGTGACCTCCCCAGTGACCTCACACAGCCCCTGTGATGTCACACACACCCCTGTGATGTCACACACACCCCTGTAATGTCACAGAGCTGCCCTGTAATATCACACAGCCCCTATAATGTCACACAGCCCACTCTGAGATGTAACAGGCCACCTGTGATTTCATACAGGTGTCCTATGATGTCACAGCCTGCTCTTGAGGTCTCAGTCTGCTCTGTGATATCCAAAAATCTGCCCTGTGAGGTCACAGCCCAGCCTGTGATGTCACAGACACCCTGTGATGTCACAGCCAGCTCTATGAGGTCACAGCCACCTTTGTGATGTTATGCAGTCTCGTTGTCATGTCACAGCCTGCTCTGTGATTTCACAGTCAGCTCTGTGATGTCACAATCCACTCTGTATTTTCTCAGCCTTCTCTGTGCCATCACACAGCTGCTCTGTGATGTCACAGAGCCCTTTTCTATGATGGCAGAGTCTTCTCTGTGGCTTCGCAGCCTGTTCTGTGATGTCACACTGCCAGCCTGTAATGTCAGAGCCGACTTTGTGACATCACAACCTCCTCTGTGATGTCACATCCTGCTATGTCATGTCACATAATAAACCAGTGATGTCACAGCCAACTGTATGATGTCACAACCTGGTCTGTGATGTCACACAATCACAGAATCACAGAATTGCTGGGTTGGAAGAGACCTTTAAGGTCATCAAGTCCAACCCATGCCCTAACACCACCTCAGCTAAACCATGGCACTGAGTGCCACATCCAGTCTTTTTTTAAACACATCCCAGGATGGTGACTCCACCACCTCCCTGGACAGACAGTTCCAGTACTTTATCACCCTTTCCATAAAAAACTTTTTTCCTAATATCCAACCTAATTTTCCCTTGGGGCAGCTTAAGACACTGTCCTCTGGTCCTGTCAGTTGCTGTGAGGAGAGAGACCAACCCCCACCTGACTGCAACCACCTTTCAGGGAGTGTAGAGAGTGATAAGGTCACCTCTGAGTCTTCTCCAGGATAAACAACTCCATCTCCCTCAGTAATTCCTCACAGGACTTGTGTTCCAGACCCCTCACCAGCCTTGTTGCCCTTCTCTGGACACACTCCTGCTCCTCCATGTCCTTCCTAAGTGGGAGCGCCCAGAACTTGACACAGCACTCGAGGAACGGTGCCAGTACAGGGGAAGAATGCCAAGTACACGAGTGCCATGTACAGGGGAAGAATGACCTCCCTGCTCCTGCTGGCCACACCATTCCTGATCCAGGCCAGGAGCCATTGGCCTTCTTGGCCACCTGGGCACACTGCTGGCTCATGTCCAGCCTGCTGTCGACCAGTGCCCCCAGGTCCCTTTCTGCCTGGGCACTGTCCAGCCACACCGTCCCCAGCCTAGAGCAGTGCAGGGGGTTATTGTGGACAAAATGCAGGACTTGGCACTAGGAATGATTAAACTTCATCTTACTGGAATCTTCCATCTATCCAGCTGTTCCAGGTGTTCCTGCAGAGCCCTCCTGCCTTCCAACAGATGGACACATGCTCCAAGTTTAGTGTCATCTGCAGATTTACTAATGAAAAGCTCAATCCCCTCATCCATGTGGTCAATAAAAATATTGAACAGAGCTGGCACAGCACAGAGCCCTGAGGGACAGCACTGGTGACTGTTCCCAGCTGGATGCAGCACCGCTCACCACCACTCTCTGGGCCAGCCATCCAGCCAGTTCTGAACCCAGCACAGAGTGCTCCTGGCCCAGCTGTGGGCTGCAGCTTTTCCAGGAGTGTGCTGTGGGAGACAGTGTCAAAGGCCTTGCTGGAGTCCAAATAGACACATCCACAGCCTTTCCTGCATCCACCAGGAGGGTCACCTGGTCATAGAAGGAGACCAGCTTGGTCAAACACGACCTAGCCCTCCTAAACCCCTGCTGGCTGGGTCTGACACCCTGGCCATCCTGGAAGTGCTGTGTGATGGCATTCAGTGTGAACTGTTCCATGACCTTACCGGGTACTGAGGTCAGGCTGACTGGCCTGGAATTACCAGGATCCTCCTTCACACCCTTGCTGTGAATGGGCATCACACTGGGCAGCTTCCAGTCATCTGGGACCTCACCAGTGAGCCAGGGCTGCTGGTAAATGATGGAGAGTGGCTTGGCAAGCTCATCTGAGACCTCCCTCATCACCCTGGGGTGGATCCCATCAGGTCCCATGGATTTATGAACATCCAAGCAGCTCAGCAGTTCTCTGACTGCCTCCTCTTGGATAACAGTGGCCCACTCTGCTCCCTGACACCATCTACCAGCCCAGGTGGACAGTTGTCCTGAAGGCAAATCGTCTTCTCACTAAAAACTGAGGCAAAGAAGGCGTTAAGCACCTCTGCCTTCTCCTCATCTGCAGTTATTAAATTCCCTTCCACATCTAATAAAGAACAAAGATTGGTCTTGCCCTTCCTTTTACCATTGATATATTTCTAAAAGCATTTTTTATTACCCTTTACAAAAGCTGCCATTTTAAGTTCAAACTGAGGTTTGGCTTCCCTAATTTCATTCCTATATACCCTAGGAAGCCCCTTAAATACTTCCTGAGAGACCTGACCCTCCTTCCAAAGATGATACATCCTCTTTTTATTCCTAAGTTCCTTCAAAACCTCATTGCCCATCCAGGCTGGGCATTTGCGTCGTCGACTCATCTTTTGGCACACAGGAACAGTCTCCTTCTGTGCCCTCGAGATCTGTATTTTGAAGCTTGCCCACCTTTACTGAACTCCTTTGTTTTCAAGGGCTATTTCCCAAGGAACTCTCTGAATAAGTCTCCTAAATAGGCCAAAGTCTGCCCTCCAAAGTCCAATGTAAAAGTCTTATTAGTGTTCCACCTGACTTCACCATGAGAATTCTATAATTTCATGATCACTGTGCCCCAAGTGACCTCCAACCACCACATCTCCCACCAGCCCATCTCTATTTACAAACAACAGATCTAACATAGTCCCTCTCCTGGTGGGCTCACTCACCAGCTATGACAAAAAATTGTCCTCCACAAACTCTAAAAATTTCCTGGACTGCCTCTTTTCAGCTGTATTGAGTTCCCAGCAGATGTCCAGCAGGTAGAAGTCACCTAAAAGAGCAAGGGCTGATGATCCTGAAACATTCTCTAGCTGCTTGAAAAATAACCTGTCCACCTCTTCTTCCTGGCTGGGTGGACGATAACAGACTCCCAGTAGGATGTCAGCCTTGTTGGCCTTCCCCCTAAGTCTCACCCATAGTCATTCGACTCCATCATCATTAGTTTCAACACCCACAGCATCAAAAGCCTCCCTAATGTAAAGGGCCACCCCTCCACCTCTTCTCCCTTTCCTGTCTCTCCTGAAGAGCTTGCAGCCATCCAGTGCAGCGCTCCAGCCATGTGAGTCGTCCCACCCTGTTTCTGTGATGGCAATTACATCATAGCTCTGGTGCTGCACCATGGCCTCCAGCTCTTCTTGTTTGTCACCCATGCTGTGTGCATTGGTGTACCTGCACCTCAGCTGGGCTGCTGATTTCACCCCTAACTCAGGCTTACCACCCACGAGCCTGCTTCCAGACAACCCAGCTGTACCCCCTTCCCCTTCAGACCTAGTTTAAAGCCCTGTCAACAAGTTCTGCCAGTTCATGAGCTAAAATTCTTCTGCCCTTCACAGAAAGATGGAGGCTGTCTGATCCAAGGAGGCCAGGTGCTGTAAAAGTTGCCCCATGATTAAAGAATCCAAAATTTTGACGATGACACCAACCCTTGAGCCACTCGTTGATAATGTGAGCTCTCCTATTGCTTTCACCGTTTTTCTCAGACTCCAAAGGGACTGAGGAAAAGACTGTGTGTGCCCCTGTCCTATTAACCACCTGACCCAATGCCCTAAAGTCCCTTTTAATTGGCCTGACACTCCTCTTCTCAATCTCATCACTGCCAGCCTGGGGTATCAGCAGTGGGCAATAATCAGAGGGCTGAATCAGCCCAGGCAGTGTGCCAGTGATATCCCGTACCCGGGCCCCAGGGAGGCAGCAGACCTCCCTGTGGGGTGGGTCTGGTCGACATATGGGGCCCTCTGTTCCCCTCAGGAGGGAGTCACCCACCACAATTACCCTTCTTTCCTTTTTGATGTTAGAGGTGCTGATCTGTCTCACAGATAAATCATAATTGGGAGGTTCACTGGGCAGATAATTTTCTTCTAAACCATCTGGCTGACTCTCCAGATCCAGGAGATCATACCGCATCTGAAGTGGCCCCTGGCTTGGGAGAGGGCTTTGGGAGGGATTTTTATTATTACCTCCTCGAGTAGGTACACACTCCCACTCCCCTTCATCGGCCAGGTGTCCTTCTATAGCCTGACAGTGGGAGGTGTGGGAGACAGCGGGAACCAAGGAGAGAATTGCTGCCCTGCCAGACCTCATGGAACCAAGGATCCATCGTTACACTGCAGGGCCCTGGGGCACCACGGTGCCATTGTGACACTGCAGGGCCCAAGGATCCAAGGGACTTTGTGACACCAAAGGGACATTGTGACACTGGGAGGCCTCATGGAATCATGGAGACCATTGGGACACTCTGGGGCCTCATGGAACCGTGGTGACACCAAGTTGGCTGGGGGTGTTGATCTGCTGGAAGGCAGGAGGGCTCTGCAGAGGGACCTGGACAGGCTGGATCCAGGAACCAAATCCAACAAGGTGAGGTTTAACAAGTCCATGTGCCAGGTCCTGCACTTTGGCCACAACAACCCCTGCAGCGCTACAGGCTGGGGACAGAGTGGCTGGACAGCAGCCAGGCAGAAAGGGACCTGCAGGGACTGATGGACAGCAGGCTGGACATGAGCCAGCCGTGTGCCCAGGTGGCCAAGAAGGCCAATGGCTCCTGGCCTGGATCAGGAATGGTGTGGCCAGCAGGAGCAGGGAGGTCATTCTTCCCCTGTGCTGGGCACTGGTTGGGCAGCACCTCGAGTGCTGTGTCCAGTTCTGGGCCCCCCAATTTAGGAAGGACATGGAGGGGCTGGAGCGTGTCCAGAGAAAGGCAACAAGGCTGGTGAGGTGTCAGGAGCACAATTCCTGTGCGGAGCAGCTGAGGGAGCTCGGGTTGTATATCCTGGAGAAGAGGAGGCTCAGGGAAGACAAGGCGGTGTCATGGCACAGGTTGGACCTGATGATCTCCATGGTCTATTCCAACCTTGCTGATTCTGGGATTCTGTGAAAGCACCCTTGGAGCAGTTACAGGAGGAGCCCTGGGCCTCCTCTTCAGAAGCTGCAGCAGCCCAGGTCCCTCAGCTTCTCCTCACAGCCCCAAAGCCCATCTTGTCAGTCCTGCAGAGCCTCTGCAGCCCCTCCTCACTGCCCAGAACAGGCAGCCCCACAGCCAAACACAGCAGCCCAGATGTGCCCCCCTGGTCTGGGGTGCCTCTGGCAAGGGAGCAGCGCGAGGCACTGCAGGAGCCTGCAGACAATTCCTGCAGCACTTGTGGTATGATCCTGCTCCCCAAGGGCCGTTCCCATGGTGCCAAGTCAGGAACTGGAATGGGGAGTGGGGCCAGAGAGGAAAGGGCAAACAGGGATGGGCTGTGTGCAGGGGAGGGAACAGGGGTGGGCAGTGGGAATAAATTTGTAGGACGAAGAGTAAAGAAAGCAAAGGTGAAGCCAAGGAAATGCTCCGGGCAGTTTGGGGGTGGCTGCCAGGCAGCCCTGGCTCTGAGCAACAGCATCTGCAGTGGGACAGGAAACTCCCAGCTGATGGGAACAAACTTTCTGGCTGACTGCAGAGGCCAGGACAAAGCTGAGTGGTTTCCCTGGCGTCCCCCAGCCCTTCCTGGCCCCAGGGGCTGCTGGCATTTGTGCTCCCTCAGGTTCATGTCCCCACAGCAGCAGCATGGGGGTGCTCCTGCCTGCTGTGTGCAATGCAAACAGGGGCTCCTGAGCCAGCGCTGCCATGGCTGTGCCTGCAAGGATGCGGCACCTGTGTGAGCTGGGGGAAAGGCCAGGGGTGCAGAGGGGGGATGTTGTTGGCAGCTCCATGAGGACGCTCTGGGACGCTGCCCTGGCCTGTCCAGCGCACTGGGGATGGATCAGCCCCTGCTCTGCTGCTCCTTTCCGTCTCCCCCAGGGCCCTTGCAGAGCACCAGCCATGCTGTTTGCCCCCAGCCTGCCCACGGCCAGCCTGGGGCTGCTCACGGGGGTTTTCTGTGCTGAGCATTGGCCTGGCCGTGTTCTTTAGAGAGCCTGGGCAAGGAGCCTGGAGCCCCCAGGCCCTGGCCTGAGGCGTCAGCGCTGCCCCAGCAGTGCCCATGGGCTGTCCCTGCTGCAGCCCCGGCACTGCCACCCCCAGGACTGTGCCCGGCCCCGAGAGCACTCAGGCCCTGCAGCAACACCAGGGCCACCAGGGCAGCGGGGCAGGGCCACGGGAGCAGCACTGGCAACACCAAGTGCTGCTGCTGCTGGGCACAGCTGCTGTGCCAGCACTGATCTGCCCCCAGCTCTGCACACAGACATTGCTGCTGCAGCTCCAGAGAAGGCAACAAAAGGGCATCTCTGCAGAAAACTGTGCTGGGAGATCCTTGAGTTCCTTTTAAGCCAACAACAGTGCAGGCCCTCATTGACACAGTCTGTAGCCACAGGTAAGGTGGAGAGAAACAAAAGGAGAAATGGCAAAACCAGTGACATTGCTTTGTGGTCAATATTAAAAAAGTAAGGCAAAGGGAAAAAAAAAAAAAAAAACAACCAAATCAACAAGGAGTATCAAAGATGACTTTTATTACAAGTGATTTGCAGAAATCAGCCAGCAGTTTAATGTTCCTGAAAGCATCCAGTCACCAGTCTCTTCACTGCAGCCTTGAGCTCCTGGTTCCTCAGGCTGTAGATGAGGGGGTTCAGGGCTGGAGGCACCACTGAGTACAGAACTGACAGGGCCAGATCCAGGGATGGGGAGGACATGGAGGGGGGCTTCAGGTGAGCAAATGCTGCTGTGATGAGGAACAGGGAGACCACGGCCAGGTGAGGGAGGCAGGTGGAAAAGGCTTTGTGCCGTCCCTGCTCAGAGGGGATCCTCAGCACGGCCCTGAAGATCTGCACATAGGAGAAAACAATGAACACAAAACAACCAAATGCTAAGGAGGTAGTGACAACAGAAACTCCAAGTTTCCTGAGGTAGGATTTGGAGCAGGAGAGCTTGAGGATGTGTGGGATTTCACAGAAGAACTGGCCCAGGGCATTGCCATGGCACAGGGGCAGGGAAAATGCATTGGCCGTGTGCAGCAGAGCAGTGAGAAAGCCACTGGCCCAGGCAGCTGCTGCCATGTGGGCACAAGCTCTGCTGCCCAGGAGGGTCCCGTAGTGCAGGGGTTTGCAGATGGACACGTAGCGGTCGTAGCACATGATGGTCAGGAGGAAATACTCTGCTGAGATGAAGAACAGAAAGAAAAAGAGCTGTACAGCACATCCTGTGTAAGAGATGGTGGTGGTGTCCCAGAGGGAATTGTGCATGGCTTTGGGGACAGTGGTGCAGATGGAGCCCAGGTCGCTGAGGGCCAGGTTGAGCAGGAAGAAGAACATGGGCGTGTGCAGGTGGTGGCCGCAGGCTACGGCGCTGATGATGAGGCCGTTGCCCAGGAGGGCAGCCAGGGAGATGCCCAGGAAGAGGCAGAAGTGCAGGAGCTGCAGCTGCCGCGTGTCTGCCAGTGCCAGCAGGAGGAAGTGGCTGATGGAGCTGCTGTTGGACATTGGCTGTGGCTGCACATGGGGACCTGTTCATGGAGAAAGGACAGAGAAGAGTTAGAGGAGATACCTGTAACCAAAACCAAAGCCATTTCCCATACACTTTCCTCTGTAACACACATGGACACTCTTCTGTGTTTAAGAGTTTAGAGGTTTTCATTTTAAGCTACCCCCATGTCTCTCCTGGTATACTTGGATATCAGAAATACTCAACATTCCTGCCTCCCTCTGGTAGAACAGAGTTCCCTGAGGGAAGATTATGAGTGGAAACTGAGGGGAGATGGTCTGTCACTTCATTCTCTTTGGAGTATCTCCGGGCTTTCACTTTTTCAAATGAAGGATGTTCACAGTCTCATGTTTCTTTTAAAAACGCTATGGTGCTACTGAGACAGATCGATCCACCACAGCCCAGCTCCTCATTTGTAGCCAAGGACTCACGTTGCTCATTTCACCAACCCAGCAGCATTTTCAGTATCAGAACACCTCTGCCTTTCCCCATCAATCCAGCTTGGACGGAAATCTCAGGGAGACTTCCAAGTGTCCTTCTAATGGCACTGGATGCAGGGAGATGCAGCTCCTTCCCTGGCTGCAGTGACAGCATTGCCCAGAGCCGGGCACTGGGGACAGCTGTGTCACCCTGAGCCAGCTGTGCCCCCTCCCAGAGCCCCCAGTGCCGGGCAGCTGCTCCCAGCCCTGTGCTCTGCAGAGGGAACTGGGCCCAGGGCTGCAGAGCTGCCCCACGGCTCTGCTGCAGCTCTGCCTGCACAGGAGGGGCTGCACGCCTTGGAGCCCCGGCCCTGAGGGCAGAGGCTTGGCTGGGGGAACAGGAGGGAGGGGGCTTGTTCAGCGGGAGGGACTGCACTGGAGGGGATCCTCTGGACATCTCTAAACTCTCCCTGCCACAGCACTTCTGGTTTTGTTTTCTCTCCTTCCCTGATCTTCTCTCTGCTTCCTGGAGATTTTCCTCGTGCAGGTGTTTCCCTGTGCCTGAGCTCTCCCTGCCAGTACTCCCAGACCCCAAATCTCTGTGCACTCTCCTTGGCCTGACAGAACCCTGCCTATTTGCAGGGCACTGGCTGGGGGCAGGTTCTGTTTGCAGCTTGGAGAAAGGACAGCTCAGACTGAGCCTGATGGCTCCAGCAGAGGTGATGCTGCTGCTGTCCATGGGCAGAGTGGCTGCAAGCACATTAGGGATCTCCTGTGCACCTATTGATCCCTAAAAGTAACAGTTTGGATGTCTGAGGCACTTGTCAAAATTCATAATCAACCATTAATACTTATCACCCCTGCCCACCATTCTTCAATAGCACGAAACAATACAAAGTCTTTGGAAGTTTCCTCATTTTTATCAAAATCCTTGTTTTGGAACTATTCTGTGACTGATCAGAACCCTTCAGCATGTCAGAGATTCATGAGCATTTCACCTCCCCTGTGCCAGAAATACTCAGAGTTGTACTCACAGGGTCTGTGGGCATTGGGATGTTCCGGCTGTAGGAGATCACTCCAGGAGCTGCAGCTGCATTGTCCTGCAGCCAGAGGTTCCTGTGCCAAGGGCTGCCAGGGATTCTGCCCCAGGCACTTCTCAGCACCTTCCCAGCCCTGACTGATGGAAGCTCTCTGTGCCTCTGTGCTGTGCCCGGGCTGGCTGCAGGCAGTGCCCCAGCCCTGCCGGGCTGGGAGAAGAGCTGCTCATCCAGAGAAATGTGCTTTTGAAGCTCTCCTTGGTTACCAGGATCACCCTCTGTGCCAGGAGCCCGGCCCAGCTCAGCAGCACAGACACAGCACAAGGACTTTAATGACCCTCTGGGGCTTTGTGCTCAGGCCCTGAACATCAGGCCCTGAGAGGGAGCTGCAGAAACCTCTCCAGAACTCCAAGTCAGAATCCAACTCCAAAGTTTCTTTGACTTTTAATGGGTCCCACTGAGGGACACGACTGAGAAAGTGTCCCCAGGCCCCAGGCAGAGCAGAGAACTGGAGGCACTGATGACAGGTGGGGACAAAGAGAAGCCAAGTCTTGGTGCCCTGGGGCACAGCAGGGTCTGTGCCACCAAGGGCTGTCAGGAGACACCTTGTCCTGAGGCACTGGGGCCTCCTGGCACAGCCCCAGCCAGGCTGGGCACTGTCAGCCCCTTGTCCTGCCCTCAGCATCCCCCCCTAGCCCACATCCCAGTGGCCTCAAGGATCTGCTGGAAGGAGTCCCTGGGGAGCCTTGCTCAGGAATGGCCCTGGGGGCTCCTTCATGCTCCCAGGGACTGCAGGTTTTTCAAAGCACTTCGGCTTTTGCCTTGGAGTCTCTGAGAGCTTTGTGCAGTGATGGCCTCCAATTATCTGCTGTAATTAGTCCCTGGAGAGGCTTTGTCAGGAACAGCAATCAGTGGGGCTCATTAATGCTTCAAGGTGCTTCAGTTCTTTTAAGGTACTTGGTGTTTCTCTTTTGATACAGATTCTGTGAGAAAGATTGAGCAGTCACAGCCTGAAATTATCTGTTTTAATGAGTCCCTTGAGAGCTTTGCACTGACAATCAGTGGGGATCATTGATGCTTTGAGATACTCAAGGAGTTTAAGGTACTTTGGTTTGTCATTTTCACTCTGACTCTCTGAGAAGTTTCTGTGACATCCTGTCCTCCAATTCTCTCCTCCAAGGAGTCCATGAGGAGCCTATGTTGGGGATGGACCTCAGTGGCGCCCATTAATGGCTCAAGAAACTTCGGGTTTTTCCTCTGACTTTGACTCCTGGACATGTTTGTGCTATCTCATCTCGGGCCCTGAGGTTCCAGGGCTCAGCTCCAAATGCACCACGGGGCTCATTAGGATGAAGCAAGTCCTGAGAAGCGATGGCGGTGCGTTGATTTTCCTTTGCTCTAATGCAGTTCATTAAGAAGTTTTCCTTTTGCAGTTATGGAGAAATATTTTAAAGAGCTACTAATAATATGTATTCCTATTTAAAGAGTGTCTTTATTACTGTTCTCTTTAGAGAAGAGCTGATTGCAGCATTCTGTGATTGATATTGATGTAGGGCCACTCCTAAGGAGGTCCGGCCAGGTCAGAGAAGTTTTACCTTGAGGTCTGACCCAGTGTGGACAACCTTGCCCCACATTCCCCAACCCCATGTGAGAAACAATTTTCACTTTCAAAAATTTAACTGGTTTATTAAGACCTTGTCAAAATTTAACAGAAGAGTGAATAAAGAATAAATGCAGTTTCCGGAGCAAAGGATTCAATCACCATGTGCTCATCTACAAAATGGATGTTCTGTCTTTTATACCTCCAGCCCCTCCCAAACTCTTGTCAATCCACTCCTCCTTCGCTGTCCAGTGGTGGAGATCACTTTCTTACAGCTTGATTGGAGCTCAGGCGCTGCCATAGCAACAAGCCGACCCTCCCAAATGCCCTGACTACTGAGGGCATCCCATGATAACAATGCAAGGGGGAAGGGAAAGACAACTATACACCTACACAACTTCTCTTAACATATACTTAATATTCACCCCTTAATTGTGAGAGTCAACCATAGGATTACTCATCTATAACAAACCCCCCTTTTCTTTTTCTATATGTCATTATGCTTGAACAATTAAGTAAGACATTTTTTTATTGAAAGAGTCATACTAGCATCTGTTGATGTGGGCAAGGACAGTGGGAACAGGAGAAAAATCTCAGGTTTTCCTTAGACACACTTATTTGGAATGGACAAAAGGGCCTAACAGAGGTCCAGGATGGCTTTGACTCCCATCTATCATGCCTATGTGGTTGTTACCCATAGTCAGTGTGTCTTAGGGGTCCAGAGGCCAGCTCGGTCTCGCCCTCCAGTCCCTGTTGTATTCAAAGACAGTTGGGGAATGACAGTGGTCCAATATGGCCTTTTGTCCCTACCTTACCATGCCTACGGGGTTGCTACCCACAGCAGGGCTATGCCATCTTCTTGGAAGTGAACAAAGGGGTCTTGCCCTCCTTCCTTTGTCTTATTTTCTTAAAGAAGCTGTCCCATTACCTTTTACAGTCCCTTGTGTACTTCCCCTCAACAGATGCTTGCAATTCTCACCCATTAAAACAGGAAGACAGTTCTCAAACTGGTTGGTGGAAGCTTGACTTTAGGCGTCTTGGTGTTTTTCTGGTTGTCTTTCAGTCTCTGCTTGAGATTCAATCTTGTTTCACCTGGTCTGGATGTTATATGTCGTCCATTCTTTGTGTTTTTCCTGCTGGGCCTTTAACTCTGTTGGCATGAGTCCATCTGTGGGCATGAGTCCATCCCCCCTCTGCAGTTCACACGGCTGATTCAGTGGTGAGCAGTTCCTGAAAGGGACCTTCCCATTGAGGAGTTAAAGACTGATCTCTCCATGACTTGATCATCACCCAGTCCCCAGGATTAATATTATGGATTCTGAAATCCAGGGTGGTAGTTTGAGGAATTGCCCCTCTATGTCTTAGCCCTTCTAAGGTTTCTGCTATAGACATAACATATTTTTTGGCATTGGCTTCCCCTTCCTCATAGGTGGCAACCCTCTGGGGTGAGGTCAAAAAGGGTAAGTCAAACGTCATTTCATAGGTGAGACCCCCAGATCTGACTGGGGTTGAGTTCTAAGTCTTAATAAGGACAAAGGGAGACATTTCATCCATTACATTTGGGTTTCAATCATTAGCTTATCTAGAGCTCTTTTAAGAGTTTGATTCATCCTCTCAATGTGACTAGAACTCTGTGGATGCCATGGAGTGTGTAATTCCCATTTACTCCCAGGGTTTGAACAACTTTTTGCAGTATTTTAGAGGTGAAATGAGCTCCTTGGTGTCACGATCTGCTTGTGCGGGGTGTCGTGATGGTTCTTTTCACTGATTCGCAAATTGCAAAAAGGCAAACAACAAGGGACTATCAGTTAATCACAACAAATGCACCTTTATTAGGGGCCAAAGCAGTAAATGCAATAGTGGGGATCAGAAAGGAGATAAAAGGATAGAGAGAGAGAGAGAGAGAAAAGAGGGGGATGGGAATAGCTACCAACACAGGCGAGATCCTCACTGGTCCGGACGATGGGGATCTGTCTGGTCGTGTCGGGGAAGTCTTCAAAGTTCTGGTCAACTCAGGGGTCCAGTTATACTCCACGGAGGAAAAAAGGGGGGAACATGCAGGACAATGAAAGTCCGTTGCAATTGCTGCAGGAGAACAAGTGAGTCCACTGAAACCACCAAAGCAGGAAAACACAATGAAGAATAAGTCCATTGGAATTACTGAAGAAGAACAGGTCATGTCATTAGTGGTTTCCCCACTCCCTGTGGTAGGGGTCTCAGTCTCAGTCCTTGGGAGGAGGGTTTTCAATCTCCGTCCGACTGTCACAGTGGTAATGGGGCAGATGAGAGGTCTTCAGTGAGAGACCACTAGGGTCACCCCAAAAGTTCATTTGGCTTCAGGAGGAGAGTGGGCAAATATGCAGTAGGCCGTTCCTTCCTGTGATCATGCCAGGTCCTTGCCAAGTCCTTGCCAGGCCTGGTTTGGAACAGCTAACGTAACAGTGCAGCAACCGCACCTGCACTGCTGCTCTCTCCAAGCCGTTACTACATTGGGGGAAGGGGTTTCTCCTCGTGGCAATTGGTGGGCAAAAGTGGGGGCTTCAGACGGCCTCTTACACTTGGTCTGAATCAATCCTGTTCACCATCCCATATTGGGGAATGATTGATTCTGGAAGTGTTTTACTCACAACATTGGCTCTCCACTTCCCTTTGTTATCTTTCTTGGCTCCTGTTTTGAAGAATTCTTTCTCTTCTGTCTGACTGAATACGGGGACTTCTTCCATTTCTCTCATGGGGGTTAATGCTATCATTAGTTTTTCTGTCCCTGATTCGGCTGAATTCTTAGCATCTAAATCTGTAAATGGTTCCCTGGTGCTTCTTGAGTCACTCCTTTTTTATGTCCTTTAACATATACTGCTGCCACTTCTTCTGGTAATTGTAAAGTTTCTAACACTTCTAAAAGAAGTTTTTAGTTCCTTTCCCCTTGAATTTAATAGCTCACTCTTTTCCCAAATTTTTCCAAAGGTATGCAGTACTCCAAAAGCATATTTTGAGTCTGTATATATTGTTTCTCTTTTCTGTGTGAATATTTCCAGAGCTCACTTTAGGGCATACAACGCACATGCTTGGGCTGACCAGTTGGAAGGTGACTTTCCTTTTTCTAGGGCCACTAACTCTTCATCTGCTATAGCCTACCCCAATACCCTGTGCCCTGGATTACCCGTGAAAATCCATCGATGTACAATCGTTTCCCACCTTGGAGTGGTTGATCTGTTAGGTCCTCTCTTACTTTAGTTTGATAGTTTATAACCTCTAGGCAATTATGTATTAATTCCTCACCTGGTTTTCATCTAAAACTGGGCAGGGTTGAGTTGGCTACTCACGACTAGCTCTAAACCATTATCTATTAAGATGGCTTCTTATTTTAGTACTTGGGAATCAGTGAGCCATTTCTCAGCCTTTTAGCTGAGGATACTCCTTACTGAGTGTGGGGTATATATTTTCAGTTTTCCCCCAAAGGTTAATTTTTTGCTTTCTTCTACAAGTGAGGCGCTCGCTGCCACCGCCTGAATACAGGTTGGCCACCCCCAGCTGACAGGGTCTTGCGGTTTTGATAAATAGGCCACTGGTTTCCTGGATCCTCCCCAGTCCTGGGCTAACCCTCCATGTGCTGCCCCTTTTTCTATATCCACAAACAGATAGAAGGGTTTGTCTAAGGCAGGAAGACTCAGTGCTGCTGCACTGACTAATGTTTGCTTTAAAGCTTCAAAATTTGCTTCTTGTCTTCTTCCCACCTAATCTCTTCACGTCAGGATGCCGGCCAAGAGAGGTCCTGGAAGCTGAGGCAGCTGATTTTAAGCTTGTGCAGGTGCCTACAGGCCAAGGCCAACGGTGTTCCCTCAGGATACAGCAGTCCTGAGGGGTCTCCCTCATTCAAAGAAATCGGCAGACAAATGCATTGTCAGCCAAAAGCCCTTTTATTGACCTGGCAGGAGGGCAGGGGTCTGCACCCCACTAAAGTGTTTCTCTGCCACATATAAATTTCAGTGGGTTGATGTAGGAGTTTATTGGGGTTTCCCAATATTCCGACAGAGACCTGCCCGGGCTTGCCTTGCTGCTGAGTCCAATGGCGGCAGCTGGGATGTTTCCTCCCCAGTGACACCCTTGGGTTACTCAGAGGCTGCGAGCGATATTCCTCAGTGGAGAGGCTTCAGGCGATGGTGAAGAAAGGAGGCACTTCTGCTAGAGCTTGATCCAGAGTCTTTATTTCAGCTACAGAGTTGTGGACCTGGTGGCAGCTCCAACAGAAGGCCCGGCCACGTGGCTGGATTGTCCTTTTAACCCGGGGGTAAGGGGAGGGGCAGGGACAGGTAGCCACCAAGCAGGTGAGGGGGAGGGGTGCCAGGGGAGAAGGGGCACTTAGGTCTACCAATAGCCACAGGGGGCAGGGGGTATCTTTCAAATCTGCCAATCACTCGACCCCCTGGACCCCCTGTCTCACAGCCAGGGCTCATGGGTGTTGGGGCGGGGGGAGAGGGTTACCTTTGGGAGGGAGGAGACACACCGCAACAGGATCAGACAGCCCCACGCCAGGCAGCGTTTTCTCCTCTGAGAGCTCCTCCAAGCTGAGCGAGCTGGTGAAGCCTGCAGAGCAAATGAGACCCGGGAGTGAGGGAAAGGCTGGCTGGGAAGGAGTCAGATAAACCCGTGTGGGCATTTCCCTTTCCAAGGGGCTCCTGGGCAGACAAAGGGGACAAGAAGGAGGCCCCACCTCACGACATTCCCTTTTTTCCTTCAGGAGCTCTATTGCAGTCACTGCATACAAGAGTTGACTTGATCCCCTTGATGCCAGGGAGCACCAAGAGCTTGAACCTCGCTGGAGTCCAGCCCTGCCTGCCTATCACTGAGCAGAGGGAAAAGATGAAAAACCTGGGCGAGGCTTGAGCCAAATTGGCATTTTGCCACTTGTGATTTCCTCCCAGCTTTTGCAGCAGGGTGACAACCCCATGGCTGCAAACCACTCCCTTTTGCAAGGCAGATGTGGACCTCGCTGGTAGCTCAGGGCTCTTGAAGGGGCTGCTGCAGTTGGCAACAGGAGCTGTTGTTGAACTTTTAACATTGCTTAACCCCCCCTGCCAAATGCCATCAAGTGGCTGAGGAAGGACACAAAAAGATTAGCCTGGAGGAAGGGAGGCCAAAACCTTGGAAAAGGATGAAAGAAATGCTGTGATCGTGATGATGACAAAAAAAAAACAATTTATTTTTGACAGCAAACGAGCACCCGCCGCCCTCCAGCCCTCCCAGACTGGCAGGCCGAGCGGAGCCGTTTCCATGGCATGAGGTGCTGGCAGCCTGTGGAGAGAAACCAGAGAGCCACGGTCAGTCACAGAAGGCTCCTGTCCCCCTGTCCCACCATGGCCTGGGCCCGGGCCAGGCTGCTGGCTGTGCTCAGAGCCCAAACCTCCCGAGCCATTCTCTGTTTCGAGAGAAGGGCAGCGTGGCAGGCCACGTTCCACCTCCTCTGCTTAAGCACAGCACAGCAGCCTCCTCAGCAGCTGCAAGGGCGGGATGCCCGTGTGCCTGCTGCCCTCTGCCCGAAGCCCTTCTGCCAGCCCAGCTGTGGAGCCGGGTGCCCACCTCTGGAGACCTGCTGCCAGGAGAGGAGCTGATCCCGCACGAGGTCCTCGTCCTTCTTGAAGGGGATGTCCCCGCAGACCGTGGCCCCAGGGGTAGCGCTGGCACTGGAGGTGCTCCACGGACAGTGCAGGCGCTTCCCCGTCCGGTCCGGGCACCAGGTGTAATCTTCCTGGGAAAACAAAGAACAATTGCATGAAATCAATTCTAAACAAGACCTGGAAACAAGAAGAAGCTACAAAGCCTGTCACCGTTTCACGGGCCTGAGGAGGGTCTGAGCACTCCATGCGAGAATTAAACCTGTCCATGGGTGGGAAAAAACCCCACCTTTCCCGCCCGTAAACGCACCCCTTCCTCAAGGGCCTAAAAAGCAGATCAGCTGGGGCACGGCTTCAGAACCCGTCCCCCTCTGCTGCCCCCATCCACATGGATGGATGCTTTGTCAGGCTGGCTGCCCCCGCCCCAGCCCATGCCAGGCTGGCTGGCAGAAGCTGTCAGCAAGGCCAGGAGCTGGCTCCCCTTCCACAACACCCGTCCCCTCTCCCACCAAAAAGCAGCTTGGCGGCCGGGGGAAAAATTAATATTCCCCAGGGCCGCCAAGCGGGGAACCTACAGCGCGTGGCCAGCCCGAGCCCTGCCATGCCTGGAAGCACGAGCATCCCCCCGCCCCTGCGCCGGCTGGGGACTCATCTTGATTTCATCGGGGCGCAGAGCGTGTCCTCCAGGAAGGGGCCGCAGCCAAAGCCACTCGGCTTTGCCCCGCCAGCGGCCAGCTCGAGGATGGTGTTCCCAGCTCCATGTGGTGCTCCAGAAGAACACGCCAGCTGTGCCTCGGCTTGCGGGCTCATCTCGATGCCATTGAGCTGCAGGGGGATGTTTCCCCTGTTCCAGTCCGTGGCACCTTCACTGCACTGCCACCACTTCTCCAATGGGACGGGGAGCACTGAGACGCTCCCTCCACAACTCGCTGGGGACCAGCGGAAGCATCTCCTTGGCTGCGCTCTCTCCTCCGGGCCGCGGCCACAGGGAAACGCTCCGGGGTTTTCTTGGAGTGCCACGAGACATGTGCAGCGGGTACTTGCTGGGCTCCTGGATCCTACTGAGCAGAGGGATGGATCTCTGCTGTCTCCTGGGCCAGGCAGGGCTCCTGCAGCCAAGAATGCTCAAAAAGGTCTTCCAGTGATGGCCTGTCTGCGGGTTCCATGGATAAACACCACCTGATGAGGTGCTGGCACTCTGCAGAGAAACCAGAAACCGCCACTCAGCGGGACAAGGCTCCTGTCCGTGCTCTCCCACATTCCACGGTGCCCAGGCCACACAAGGAGTGCTCGGAGCTGCAGCCAAAAGCTTCCCATTGATCCTCCCTTCCGGAGGAGAGCAGCCCAGAGGCACACGTGCCACCTCCTCCAGCTAACCCAGGAGATCAACCTCCTCACTAGCTGCTGGAGCGGGACGCTTCTGTGCCAGCTGCCCCCTCCCAACCCCGCTCTTCCTCCCGAGCCTTGAAGGCGCATCCTCACCTTGAGACACCCGGGGTGGGAAGAAGAGCTGGCCCTGGACGATGTCCCTGTTTGTATGGAAAGGAAGGTCCCCGCAGACCAGGTCATAAAGCAGGATGCCCAGGGACCAGATGGTGGCTGGCTGGCCATGGTAGCAGCCAAAGAGGATCCACTCCGGTGGGCAGTACTCCGGCGTTCCTATGGGACACGGGCACAGCTCATCAGGCCCATGCTGCTCCCTCCCTCCCTCCCTCCCAGCCAGCTCCCGTTCCACAACAGCCAGCTCCTGCCCCGCCGAAAAGCAACTTGGCTGCAGCCGGCTGAAGAAGGATTCCCCCTCCTGCCCTCCCTCCCTCTTCCCCCTCTGCCAGCAAAGGGGGGAACCTCTGCTGCCCGGCTGGGCCCCGGCTTTGGGCTCACCTGACATCCGGGTGTAGAACGTGTCCTGGAGGATCGTGCCACAGCCGAAGTCGATGAGCTTGGCCTCGCCCGTGGCCAGGTCGACGAGGACGTTCTCGGCCTTGATGTCGCGATGCAGGACGCCGCGGCTGGTGCAGTGCCACACGGCCTCCAGCACCTGGCGGAACAGCCCCCGCGCCACGGGCTCCGTCAGGAACCCCCGCTCGGCCAGGAAGTCCCAGAGGTCCTGACAGCGCTGCGGACGCTCCATGACCAGCGCGAAGCCGTCGGGCAGCTCGAACCAGTCCAGGAGCCGCACGACGCCGCGGAAGCCAGGGCACGACACCATCCACAGCAGTGCCAGCTCCATGGGCACAAGGGCGCCGTTGTGCTGCGGGGGGACCGCGATGCCCTCAGCGGGGCCGATGCTGCGCCGCGCCTTGGGCACCCCCTGCCCGGCCCCAGCGCCGCTGGCCATTGCCCGGCCCGGGACGCTGCGCGGCCCCCGCTCACTCCCCGCTCGCTCCCCTCGCAGCGTTCCGGCTGCCACCCTGCCGGGCCTCGCCTCAGCCCCGCCCGGCACGCCCCGCCGGCTTCTCCCGCTGGCCCCGCTCACTCACCAGCCGCGCCCACTCCGAGATGCGATCCCGGCGCACTCGCTTGATGGCCACCTGCAAGCCAAGGCGAGCGCCGGGCTGAGCTCCCCGCCCGCCGCTCGCCGCCCGCCGCCCCCTCCGCTCCGGCCCCGTCTCTTACCGGGGCGCCGTCGGCGAGCCGGGTCCCGGAGTAAACGCTGCCGCAGCCGCCGCTCCCCAGCAGCGGGCCCTCCCGGTAGAGCTGCTCCAGGGGAGGCTTCTCCGCCCGTGCGGGCGGCACCGCGCTCCCGCTCTTCTGCCCCGGGAACCCGACCGCCCGGCGCGCTGCTGCTTGCCGAGCCGCCCCGGGCTGCGGCGGCTCGGGGCCGGCGGCCAAGCCGAGCAGCGGCGGAGCTCGGAGCGGGGAAGCTGCTGGCGACGCTGTCGGGGCCGGGGCGGGCGCGGGGCGGCAGCGGGGCGGCTGCGGGCGGAACCGCGGGAGGGGCTTGGTTCGGGGCCGGGGCCCCAGCCAGGGCCGGCCCAGAGCCCGCGCCAGGCGGAGCCAAAAGACCGCGCTGCTCCGCCAGCACCAGAGCAAGAGGCACTTCCAGAAGTGCCACAGCCAGGTCGGAGAGAGCCCGGCCGAGGCGGCTCCACGGCGGGACGGGCAGGGGCGGGCACGGGGCGGCCCCGCCGAGCGGCGCCTTGCGGGACGCGGCATGAGCCGGGCTGGGAGAGGCAGAACACGGACGGGACGGGACCGGAATAGAGTGAGTGTGAGAGGGAGAAGGGGATGGGGAGCGAGTGGAAAGTCGAGCGGAAAACCGATCGAGAGAAGCGCTGCTGCTGCTGCTGCTGCTGCTGCTGCTGCTGCTGCTGCTGCTGCTGCTGCTGCTGCTGCTGCTGCTGCTGCTGCGGAACCGCCGGAGCTCGCGAACGTTCCTCCGTTGCCTCCGCGAACCCAACGGAGGAGCTGCCGCGCGCCCCGCGGAACGAAAGAGAGAAACTAACAAATAAAACCCCAAAGTAATTCCTATTCGAGAAGTAACCAAATCAAACAATGTAGCAATAAAGAAGCGTGTTGGCTTGTGGCTTCTTTCTTCTTTGGCTGAGACGAAGCATTTCATGGGGAAGAATTGCCTCTTCAGAAACTTTTGCAAGAGTGGACAGGAGTGGAGCATTTAATTTTCGAGTAGAAAAGGGAAATCGTATCAGTAATGTCATCTCTTTTCATCCTCTGTTGAGACAGTTGCAGGCTGCCAAAAGACATGGTCTGCAATGTGGAACTTGGGGCCAAGATCCTTTTTCTGCCAGAGGATGAGGAGGGGAAGTATCCCAGAATCGTGGAGTCGTGGCATGGTTTGGTTTGGAAAGGATCTGAAAAATCACACGGCTGCAACCCCCCTGCTGTGGCTGGGGACCCCTTGCACTAGCCCGGCTTGTCTAGAGCTCCATGCAGCCTGGCCTTGAACACTGTCAGGGACGGGACAGCCACACCTTCTCTGGTCAACCTGTTCCAGGAGAGACTTTTTTCTGAATTCCTTACCTAAACCGACTCTCTTTCCACCTGGATCCATTCTCTCTTGTCCTGTCCTTGCCTGCCCTCATACAAAGTCCCTGTCCATCTTTCCTGTAGCTTGCCCTCAGGTACTGGAAGGCCACAGTTGGGTCAAGTCTAAGTCTCTTGCCCAGGTTGAAGAAGCCGAGCTGTGTCAGCCCTTACTTGCAGGAGAGAAGTGTTCTAGATATATATTATAATATTGGCTTTTTGCAAATATTAAAATGGATTTTATATATGTGATGTTAAAGTAACTTTGTTCCAAATATATAGTTTTAAATTTTGTTGTTAATTAGGCTTAGACACAGTAGTGCAATAGCTGATGGAAGTATGCTTGTGTTAAAATGCCTGCTTGGATGGGATAACATCCAATGAACACAGGATGAGCACACCTGTACAGATCTGCCAACCATCAGCACTCACCGTCTGAAGGCAGTGCGGATCAAGGCCCGAACTGGAAGGGATAAAGAGAAGGAGCCAAACCCCAGCCAAGGAACACGCATGCTCTGAAAAGGCAGACCCAAAGAGGGGCCATGTAAAATAGCTCCTGGAAAATGTAAACTCGTTTATGGATATGCATAAGCGGCTATGAATATGCAACAGGCTGATGTAAGGGAAAAGGTATTTAAGGGGGATCCCTGAAGGTAACAGGGTGGTCTTGGCTGAGTGCCAAGATGCACCCGGCCATAAAAAACCTTTGCTCCATGGTCCTTGTCTCCTATTGTCCTTTATTAAACTTTTTACATTTTCACAGGAGAGTGAACGTGTTTTTCACATGGACTACATATGCTTATGCAAATTCTAGGAAGACTAGTAATTTTTTCTACAATAATTGGGTTAATCATCACAAACAAACATCCATTTTGCAGCATCTCTAGCTAATAGAAGTTGATTCAATCTTCTTTCTTGATTCAGTATTCTTGCAGTCTTCAAAGCTCTGTTTGTTCTTGCCAAGGCATTCTGATTATCAAATTTTTTATGCTAATCAGGTCTGAAGTACATCAACTCACTTCTGTCCTGGCAGCATGGGTGTGTCAACTCAAGGAGGGAAACACTAACTGAGAGGATTACAGTAAGGTGAAGGTAGACTCAGCCTCCGGTGACCGAGCTAACGGGTATGATCTGTCAGATCCCCTTGAAGGAGCCTCTAGTATGAATGCTCAGGGAAGAAAGGATAACCAGAGCTAGAGGGGCCCTGCCTCGAGCCAAGGAGAGGCACGGGAAAACCGTATCTTTGGTCAGTGTGGATCCAATGGCCTGGCACATCAGAGCCACAAAAATGTGACACCTTAGTTGATACTGGAGCGCAGTGTCCCCTGATACCATCGGGACATGTGGGGGCAGAACCTGTTTCCATTGCTGGGGTGATGGAGGGATCACAGCAATTGGCCCTGTTGGGAGCCGAGGTGAGCCTGACTGGGAAGGAGTGGCAGAAACATCCTATTGTGACTGGCCCAGAGGCCCTGGGTATTCTGGGCATAGACTTCCTCCAGAACGGCAATTACAAAGAACCAAAGGGACTCAGGTGGGCTTTTGGCACAGCTGCTGTAGAGGCAGAGGACATTCAGCAATTGAACACCTTGCCTGGACTGTCAGAGCATCCATCTGCAGGAGGACTCCTGAGGGTGGAAGAGCAGCGAGTGCCAATTGCCACCTTGACCGTGCATCGCCGGCAGTATCGGACGAATCGAGGTGCCGTGATCCCCATCCACAGAATGATCGGTTAGGTGGAGAGCCAAGGGATGGTCAGCAAAACCCACTCACCCTTCAACAGTCCCATCTGGCCTGTGCACAAGTCTCAATGGAGATTGACTGTGGACTATCGTGCCTTGAATGAAGTGACTCCACCGCTGAACGCTGCTGTGCCAGACATGCTGGAACTCCAGTACGAGCTGGAGTCCAAGGCAGCAAAGCGGTACGCCACTGTTGACATTCCCAACGCGTTTTTCTCCACTCCTCTGGCAGCAGAATGCAGGCCTCAGTTTGCTTTCACCTGGAGGGGCGTGCAGTACACCTGGAACCGACTGCCCCAGGGGTGGAAGCACAGCCCCACCATCTGCCATGGACTGATCCAGGCTGCACTGGAAAAGGGTGAAGCTCCAGAACACCTGCAGTACATCAATGGCATCATTGTGTGGGGGAACACGGCAATGGAAGTATTTGAGAAAGGAGAGAGGATCATCCAGATTCTGCTGGAAGCCGGCTTCGCCATCAAGAAGACCAAAGTCAAGGGACTTGCCCGAGAGATCCAGTTCCTGGGGGTAAAGTGGCAAGACGGATTGTGTCAGATTCCCACTGAGGTCACCAAAAGGATCACTGCGATGTCTCCACCAACCAGCAAGAAGGAAACACGAGCTTTCCTAGGTGCCATAGGTTTTTGGAGAATGCACATTCCCGAGTACAGCCAGATTGTGAGCCCTCTTTACCTGGTTACCTGCAAGAAGAACGATAATTCCTCTGGGGCCCTCAGCAGCAACAAGCTTTCACCCAGATCAAGCAGGAGAATGCTCAGGCAGTTGCCCTTGGCCCAGTCAGGATGGGACCAGAGATGAAGAATGTGCTCTACTCTGCAGCCGGGAACAACGGCTTGTCCTGAAGCCTTTGGCAGAAGGTGCCTGGGGAGACTCGAGGCCGACCACTGGGATTCTGCAGCTGAAATTACAGAGGGTCTGAAGCCAAATGCACTCCCACAGAGAAGGAAATCTTGGCTGCCTATGAAGGAGTTCAAGCTGCCGCTGAGGTGATTGCCACAGAAGCACCACTCCTCCTGGCACCCTGACTGACGGCACTGGGGTGGATGTTTAAAGGGAAGGTTCCCACTACCCTCCACGACACTGCTGCCACATGGAGCAAATGGATTACTCTCATCATGCAGCACACTCGGATTGGAAACCTGAATCGCCCTGGGATTTTGGCGACAATTACAAACTGGCTGCTGGTGACAACTTTGGTCTCACTGATGGAGAGCAGCAGGAACAAGTGACAAGGGCGAAAGGAGCTCCACCATGCAACCAACTACCATCAGAGGAAACTCGATACTCTGCTTTCACTGACAGTTCCTGTGGCATCATAGGGATGAACTGGAAGTGGAAAGCAGCCGTATGGAGCCCCACATGACACATAACACAAGCTACCGAAGGAGAAGGTGGATCAAGTCAACTTGCTGAACTCAAGGCCGTTCAGCTGGCCCTGGACATTGCTGAGAGGGAGAGAAGTGACCAAAGCTCGACCTTTATATGGATTCTTGGATGGTAGCCAATGCTCTGTGGGGCTGGCTGGAAAGGTGGAAAAAGGCTAACTGGCAGCATAGAGGAAAACATGTCTGGGCTACTGATGAGTGGAAAGACATTGCCTCTTGGGTAGAAAATGTGTCTGTAAAAGTCTGTCATGTAGATGCCCATGTCCCCAAGAGTCGGGTTAATGAGGAACACCGAAACAAGGAGCAGGTAGATCAGGCTGCAATGATAGAAGTGTCAAAGATAGATTTAGATTGGCACCATAAGGGGGAGTTGTTCCTAGCTCAATGGGCCCATGAAGCCTCAGGCCATCAGGGCAGAGATGCCACTTTTAAGTGGGCATGAGACCAAGGGGTGGCTCTAACCATGGACAGTGTTTCTCAGGTTATCCATGACTGTGAGACGTGTGCTGAGATCAAGCAGGTCAAGTGGGTGAAGCCCCTGTGGTATGGTGGGCAGTGGTCCAAGTACAGGTATGGGGGGGCCTGGCAGATTGACTACATCACACTGCCCCACACACGCCAAGGCAAGCGCTACGTGCTCACAATGGCAGAAACCACCACAGGATGGTTGGAGACCTCCCCTGTGCCTCATGCCAATGCCCAGAGCACCATCCTGGGCCTTGAAAAGTAAATCCTGTGCAGGCATGGTACCCCTGAGAGGACTGAGTCTGACAACAGGACTCATTTCAAGAACAGCCTTATCAACTCCTGGGCTAGGGAACATGGCCTGGAGTGGGTGCACCATATCCCCTACCATGCACAAGCTGCAGGCAAAGTGGAGAGGTACCATGGACTGTTAAAAACCGCCCTGAAAGCATTGGGTGGGCGATCTTTCAAAAACTGGGAGCAGCATTTAGCAAAGGCCACCTGGTTAGTTAACACCCGAGGTTCCACCAATGGAGCAGGTCCTGCCCAGTCTGAGTCCCTGAATATAGTAGACGGAGATAAAGTCCCAGTGGCACATATCAGAGGTTTGCTAGGGAAGACAGTGTGGATCAACTCTGCCTCGAGTACAGACAAACCAATTGGTGGGATTGTCTTTGCTCAGGGACCAGGTTGTACATGGTGAATAATGCAGAAATATGGAAGAACACAATGTGTACCTCAGGGAGATCTCATTGTGGGGCGAGCCTCATATGCAAATATCACTGTTTGCTGGATGTTACTGCCACTGTCTTTACATTAAACCACACAGACATGAGACAGAAGGAAATGTGTAAGTGTCGAAGTGATACAGAGCGAGTGATATAGAGGGAAATGTATGTCAAAAGTTTGAGCAAGAGAGATGGAAGGAAATGTGTCTGAGTAAGTGAAAGATGGAAGTTTTAACTTGATGAAGTTTTTACATGACGTTTGGTAGTTATGTTGACGATATGGAGATAAGGGGTGGAATGTCCTAGGGTGACGTTAGGGTGCTTGCATCCCCAATCGTGTGTTCTGTTTAGGCTTGATGTTATGTTCTGTGCCTTCAGGACTGGCTCAGAAAAGTGAAGGTTTGTTTTGTCTTGTTATGAGCCAGCTCACCTCCCCTCACATTGTGTGTCTAGGAGAGGCTAGGGCTTGCTGGCTTGCTTGCTTTCACTTTGCTCTTGCTCCTGCTTTTTGCTTTTGCCCTTGCTTTTGCTTATTAGTTAGTTTAGCGAGGCAATCCAATTTTTTCCCTGGACTGTTTTTTTTCTTTCCCTTTCCTGAATACCATTTGAACTTGCTCAGGACTGGGACCTGGGAAACACCAAGACACACCGAGAGCCAGCATTTTGTGACCTGCAGCAGCCATGCCCAGTGCCAGAGACCGATAACTGGGCAACCACTCTCAGGAGAGACTTTCTGAATTTGTCACCTCTTCAGAGCGTAGAAAGATTTTGTCATCTGGTGTTGTTCATTTTTTGTGCTGGGGAGTGCTCTGCCTGCTCAATAAACAGGTTGTTTCCACTACTCTCTGAGGAAATTCTTCCTGAACCAGGTAGGGGAGGACCCGTGGGGGGTTTTCTTTCTGGGGGCTCCTTCTGAAGGTTTTCTCCCAAATTTGCCCCAAACCAGGACACATTACTACATCAGCAGGCTGTTCTTCAGTGAGATCCAGCAGGGCCCTGTTCAGCCTGTGCTCAGCAAACTGAGTGGCCATGAGCCACTGGTGGATGTACCTCACCATGGCAGGCACCTGGAGAAGGCAGGGGAGACTTGGAAAGCTGCCAGAGGGAGGAATGTCCCCAGCTTCCCCAGAGAAGTGCTTTCCTTGCCACCACACTGCCATGGCCTCAAAGGCTTCCAGTGACCAGTAGGCATGGCTTGGGCGGCCAAGCAATTCCTGGGAGGGTCAAACCCTGGCCACAGGCTGCTTACTTGCTTTGGATTGGAAAACCCCTCCTCTACGAGCATATCCAGCAGGGCAGCACAGGTCTCCTGTGCAGGGCTAGCTCCAGGGCCTTCTTCCTCTTCCTCCACCCAGGACAGCTTGGGCACTCTCAGGGGTCTCTGCTCCATGTCAGTGACTGGATTTGTGGCTACTTGCAGGGGAGATGCCTCGGAAAAGCTCTGAGTCAGCAAGGCCTGCAGTCGTGCCTGGAAGGCACCTTCAAGAGAGAAGCCTCAGGAAGGCTACAGCACAGCAAGTCCTGCACTCTGGTCTCGAGGGCTCCTGCCACAAGGACAGGAGACTCCTGTCGAGGATTGTGGTCTGGCCTCGAGGGCACCGGTGGCAGGGATGGGAGATGCCTCTGGGGCACCAAGTCCCATGGTCTGCCCTCGAGGACACCTGCAGGAATAATGCCTCTCAGAAAAGCTCCGGGTCAGACACGAACGAGTGCGCTGTGCGGGGGCTCCTCACGGCACCGCTCTGTCCCATCCTGTCCCGTCGCGTGCTCCGAGCACTGTGGTGTGGTCTTGTCACCGCCAGCTCCTATGTCACCCCGTGTCACAAAGGGCCCTTGGACACGCTGTCCCGTTCCATGCCACGGTGACCGTGCTGCACCGTGTCACAAAGGGCCCCTGCACACACTGCCCCCTGCCCTGGGGCTGCCCCCAGCCCACCCAAAGTGGCTCAGGTTGGAAGGAATCCCTCACTCCAAGTGTCTAAGACAGCCCGACAGGATCTTTAGGAACGGCTCAAACCATCAGCAAACGCTGCCCTGCTCTGCGGGCTCAGGGCAGCAGAAGGAGCCCCCAGGGCTGCCGACACAGCCACGCTGGGAAGGGCACGGGGCCTTCACAGAAGCTGGCACGGCCTCCTTGGGACACGTCCCGGCTGCTGGCCATCCTAAACCCATGGGTGTGACACAGACAAGGAACGTGTGGGCCAGGGCACGAATGCGGCTCTGACCCCTGGGGCCCGGGGAGCGCTGACATCAGCAGGTGTGGCAGAGTCCCCGCCCAAGCAGACCTGCCACCCCCCGAGCCCTGGCAGCACCAGTGCCCGTCTCCTGCCCCAGAGACCTGTGCCCGTGGGGGCTTCTCTGCCAGAGGGCAGCCAAAGCCCACGTGCATTGGGGGCTGCGCTCCTGCCTGCAGGGGCTGTTGGCAGGAGCACCTGGAGCAACTGCTGGCAACACTTGTTCTCTGTCAGAAGCTCTTACTCCATGCTGAAATTATTTTCTCATTGAAATTATTGCCTTCAGAACAAAACCACCTCAGCGGTGAAGGCACAGAAGAATCTGGCAAGTAAGAATCCTCAATTCAGGAAAGCTTTACTTCCCATTGCTCAACTCAAGTAGTTCCAAGAAGTTGCAAACTTCCCAAATTAATTGGGATGGCCTGAGGAGGTGAAGAGTTGGAATTTTGCTTCCCATCTCAAAGCAGCAACTCATTTGCCTTAACCTCATCCACTGAGGCTCACTTTACAGAACAGAGCACTACACAAAAAAGGGAAAAAACAAGGGCCATTCTTTGGTTTTCTATGAATGGATGATCATATACTAATTCTCTTAAGAAATAAAAGCTCTCAATAAATCAAAGTCCACTCAGTGGTAGAAAAGTAGCTCAAAGAATTGAGTAGATGGCAAAAGGGCTAATCCTCCCCCTGGTACAGAGATCTGAGTGGCCAGTAAAGTACAGCTCTCCCCTCTTGTTCCCTGCAGGAGAATCAGCACCATGAAGAGGAAAAGTCACAGATATTCCTTCTGGCCTTCGTAACCAAAGCTGTGCCAAAGCATAGATGCTGCCTTCAAACTGACTCAAATTCCAGCCTAGACCTCTCACCTTCCAGACAACTCCTTCTCCAACACCCCACCAGCACCAAGCCCCCCAAACTCCCGCACAGAAGCCCTCAACACCCCGCCAGGAGCCCCAGCTGTCCCCGTCCCTCCGCAGAGCTTTCCCACCCTCCAGCAGACGCCCTGGTTCCCTGCAGGTGCCGTGGGATGGCACTCAGGAGGATCTGCTCCAAGGCCTTCCCCTGGAGCACGCTCAGGCTGCCAGGCCTATGGATCCTGGATCATCCTTCCCACCGAGCCTCCCTGTGCACGGCTGCTCCATTTGCACCTTTGCGCTCAGCTCGGACTTCTCCACTTCACCAGGAGTGCTGGGAAAGGATGGAGAGCAGCCTGGCAAGCTCTTTCTGCAGCTCCCTCTTTGCCCTTGGGGAGGTAGAACATTCCACAGGAAAGTAACTGGTGCCACAAGGAGCGGGTGGCCTCAGGCACCTTTGGGGATGGAACAAGGCCTTGGTTTGACATAAGTAAGCACAAGCCATTCACATGAGTAAACAAGTAATTATCACTGACATGCCTAAGTACTTAGCACCAGTTAGCATAACAAAAACCTGATGGCCTAACTTGACATGAGAGTGACCTGACAAAAAGCTTTAGACACAGTCTACCAGAAGAACTAAGGGCAAGTGTGGAATCAGCCCTGTGCAGGGAAGCCCTGAGGAAGACTTTGTGCTGCTTTGGGGCATCGAGACCGCTCCTGGCCAGGGCCTGGACATCAGCTTCAAGTATGGGAATCTGACAGAATGTATTTCCAACCGCCTGCCTATGGAATCACCTCAGCAGTGTGAAGATGGATGGTTATTTTGATACAACGCCTACATCAACCCACTGAAATTTATATGTGGCAGAGAAACACTTTAGTGGGGTGCAGACCCCTGCCCTCCTGCCAGGTCAATAAAAGGGCTTTTGGCTGACAATGCATTTGTCTGCTGATTTCTTTGAATGAGGGAGACCCCTCAGGACTGCTGTATCCTGAGGGAACACCGTTGGCCTTGACCTGTAGGCACCTGCACAAGCTTAAAATCAGCTGCCTCAGCTTCCAGGACCTCTCTTGGCCGGCATCCTGACATGGATGCAGGATTGCTGTGAGGCACTGCTGGGACCCAGCAGGACAGGACCGGCTGTCTCGTGTCCACGTAGCACCCCTCACACAGCCAGGGCCATCCCAAAACCAGACAAACACTCACGTGTCAGCACAGGGGAGCAAGGAGCACTGGGCTCCTCTCAGGGTATCTCAGCTGGGCTCGCTCCACAACACACCCCCACTTTCAGGCCTGCTGATGCCCAGCTGCCAGAAATGCCTACCTTGTTCTCTCCAGGGTGCACAGGGAGAGCCAATGAGCAGGACGCCTTGGGAGGCAAACCTTCCCAGCCTTTTCTGAGGCCAGGGACACACCAAGATCAGCCAAGACTCTCCACGCTGCCTGGCCCACCCAGCCCAGCTCTGTGCTGGCCCTGGGCCACAGCAGCTTCCACCAAGCAAGAGCCACATGCACATTGCCAAGAGTTGAAACACAGCAGACAGGGAAGATGTGAAAAGTGTGTGTGTAAAGGCATTTTAATTCACAGCTCTCAGAGAGAGCTCTGGGGCTCATGGCTGGACAGAGATACTCCTGCTCACGCCTCTGTCCAAAGGGGGGAACACACCCTGCTGCAGGTGCTTGGGTTGGTCTCCACAGGTCCAGGCAGATGCCAAACCTGCTCTTCACAGCCTTCTCCCTTGCCCTGCCCCTCTGCCAAGTGCAACGGGCCTCAGGCAGTGAAAGGACCACAGAGAGCCAAAGGAGGACCCTTGCACCCACATTACTGGGAGCTCCCTGGGAAGCACTTTTCTTGAGAAGCAAGCCCTTTTCCTCCAAAGGCATTTCCCCACATGTGTAGCTGTCCTGGGGAACACCAACACACTCTCAAGAAAAGCTGGCAAGGCTGAATGACTTCAGGTCCTTTCAGGACAGGCACTCCGGCTGTAGCTCGTATTCCCCCAAGTGTGTTTCCAGGTGGAGGTTCAGAGGGGCAGCCCCAGGCCCTCTACAAACACAAGCTGCCCGCTGCCTCTTCACCTGCCTCAACTCCTGCCTGCGGTCACTGCAGCAAAACCAGGCTGTTCCAGCCAGAGCCCAGAGCCCTGTTCCCGCAGGACGCTCTTGCCAACACCTTCCAGGACTCTCCGCTGTGCATGCAGCACTTTTCATGCCTGGTCTCAACAGGCTTTGGAACGCAGAGCACAACCTGGCTGGCTCTGCCACCAGAACAGCCCAAACACCGGCGGAGGAAGAAGCAGCAGGGGTTGTTTTGCGGCCATGCCCAAGAGAAACTGGAAGGGTGCCCTCCCTCTGGTCTCCCTTGGTTGGCTTTCTGACTGGGTCTGAGGCTGGGGCTGCCATTCCTCGGTTCTGGGGACCAGAACCACACCCAGGATCCCAGCACTGTCTGACAGCGCTCCGGGCACTGGTACAGTCACATGTCTGAGTCTCGGGCACAGCACTGCTGCTTCAATTGCTCTTAGGCACATCCAGAGCTCTCTGTTAAGCCCAGATGGTCTCTGGTTCTGCTCTCTTCCTGATCCTGTGCAGGGATGGAACACTGCTGTGCTTTCAGGAAGCTATTCTTGAAAACTTGCAGCATTCCAAGCTCCTTTGCCCTCCGTGGATGCTTGCCATGGAATCCCTCACAGCTGGGTTCAGAGCATCCTCAGCTTGGCTCTTCCAAAATCCAGGGGCTCCAGGGTGCTCAGCAAGATCTGTAACTCCACAGTGTTGTGGAACTGGACCTTCAGCACAGGGTCCTTCCCAGCCTGATCTGCCCTCGTTCCTCTGAGTGTGTGCACAAAACACGGCGTGGAAGAGAACGGCAGCAGGGGCCTGTGTGTTCCAGGGCCCTGGATTTGCATCGCTTCAGCTCCACAGAGATGCAGGTAAAGCGAAGAAGCCAAAGTGTTCATTAATGGAAGGTGAAGCAAAGGGATGAGCTGGGAAGGAAGAAAGGGGATGGGCAGGGTCTGAGGGCTGCAGGGAGGGAGCTGTCAACAGGGAGGGAGAAGGCAGGAGCTATGGGAGCTTCCCACAGGCTCAGCTGTGCCAGTCATCAGCTGTGCCTGGAGCTCCAGCTGGTCTCCTCTGGTCTCCAGGTGGTCTCACCTTCCAAGGGATCTGCAGGTCTTAAAGAGACACTGGTTCTTCTGAACCAGCAGATGAAAGTAGTTCTGCAGCTCTTCCCTCCAACATCACCTGAACAAATGTGCTTCTGCAGGAGGGGCTGTTGTTTTCACTCAGGGCTTGAAGGGCTGGAAGAGAGAGGAACAGAGGCACGGTCAGAGCCTGGATCTGCTGGAATCCAAGGAGATCTTTCTGCCAGGGCCATCCCACCTAGACTGGACACAAGAGGAGAGGAATTTCCCTCCCAGGTCAGGGCTGTGGTGCAACACGTCCCCAGAAGGAGCCTGGAGCAGCCCAAGGCTTTGTGTGGCCAGGCAGGGGCAGGCAGGAGGCAGAGCGGTCAGCAAAGGAAGGGGTCAGTGAGGTGGGGCAGCCGGGGGATGACGACAGCCTGCAGGGACAGAGGCCAGGGCAGGGACACCGCAGGACAGCCTGGGCTGCAGAGGGCACAGGGATGTGCAGCAGCTGCAAGGCCCTGACAGAGCCAACCTGTGCAGCCCTTTGGCCATGGCTGCTGGCCCTGGGCCTGAGGCCACGAGGGGACAAGTGACCCTTGCAGCCCTGGGGCCTCATGGCCTCCTTGTACCTGCTCAGCAGCCGGGCAGGGGCCGCCCCATGGTCCTGCCCTTGGCATGGCACATCCCCACATGGCAGTGCCCATCCCGGGAAGAGCCCTGAGCAAGGAGGGAGGGACAGGATCTGCCTTGCCAGGGGCTGGGGCTCAGCCTTGGCCCTTTGCATTCCTGAGACACATTCAGGTTTGCTCAGCGCCAGAGACACCTTTGCCTTGTTTGTCCCCACCTGTCATCAGTGCCTCCAGGGTTCTGCTCTGCCTGGGGCCTGGGGACACTTTGATATGAATTGTGTCCTTGAGTGGAACCCATTAACAGTTAAAGAAAGTCTGGACTTTGAATCTGACTTTTTGAGTTCTTGAGAAGCTCTTTGAGCACACTCTGAGGGACTGGGTCTGATGCAAACAGCACCAAAGCCCCAGAGGTCATTAAAGTCCTGGTGCTGTGTCTGTGCTGCTGAGCTGGGCTGGGCTCCTGGCCCCGAGGCAGCTCCTGGCAAGGGCAGCGCTGCAGAGAGACAGCTCTGGCCAGGAGCAGCTCCTGTGCACAGCCCAGCAGGGCTGGGGCACTGCCAGGGCATCCCAGGGACACGAGCAGGGCACAGACAGAGCTCACAGGGGCTCAGCACTGGCAGGGGCTGTGGGGTGTCCCAGAGGGGGCTGTGTCACAGCAGCACCTCTGTGGCTGTGTCACGGAGGCACAGAGCAGCTGTGATGTCAGAGAGGGGCTGTGTGACTGCACAGAGTGGGTTGTGTGAGGTCACAGACTGGGCTATGACATCACAGAGTGTGAGGTCATCAAGCAGCTATGGCATGCCAGAGGGGACTGTGTGACATCACAGAGCAGGCTGTGACATCATGGCATGGCTGTACGACATCATAGAGCAGGCAGTGAGGTCAAAGTGTGTGCTGTGACATTACAGAGTGGCAGTATGGCATCACAGGGAGGGTTTTGTGACATCACTGAGGGGGTTGTGGCATCACAGGGCAGGCTGTGACATCATAGAGAAGGGTATAAGGCAATAGAGCAGATCCTGCCATCATAGAGGGTGGCTCTGTGACGACAGAGAGCGGGTTGTGACATCACCGGGTGGCTGTGTAATGTCATAGAGCAGGCTGTGACGCCAAAGAACAAATAGTGACATTGCAGGGTGACATTGTGACATCTCACAGTCTTCTGTGACATCACAGAGCAGGTGTATGACATCACAGGGTGACATCTCAGAGTCGGCTCTGTGACATCACAGGGGCTGTGTGCCATCACAGGGGCTGTATGAGGTCACTGGGGAGGTCACTCCACCCCAGCTCCCCCTCCCAGTTCCCCCAGAGAAGTCCAACGCTGCTCGTGCACTGTGGGGTCCCCTGTCCCCCCGGGTCCCCCCGCCCCCGGCGCCGCAGCCTCCCCCAGAGGATGTTCCACGAGATCGACCCCAGAGCCTGACACGGGGACGGGGGCTGGGGCTGTTGGGGGTGGGACAGGGAGACAGGGACCCCCTAGCAGCGTCCCCGTGTCCCCCAGGGCCAGAGCCTGGGCCAGGGCTCCTTCACCCTGTTCCCAACGAGGGCTTGAGAGCGCTGAAAAAATCCCCAGCAAGGGATCAGCAAAAACCAGATTTAATATTAAGCGACAGCACCACAAATTTCCTTGGCAAGAGTCACTCTGCTCCTGACTGGACACTTCAGATACAGAAAAGGAAACAAAGCTACAACAAAACCAAACAAAATCCAGGCAATCAAACCAGAAATGAGCTGAGACCTGGGGCTTTCCTTCCTATGGAAAAGAACTGTCCTTCTCATCCAGGTGCCCATGGCCAGAATTGGGGTTCCACCTCCAACACTGCCTGTTGTGACAGACTGGAGGAGATTGTTGGCTGGAAACATTTCATGTGTGGGGAGGAAGGGGCAGGTCCAGCCTTGCCCTGCCCTGGAACCCCAGCCCTGCCCTGCCCTGGAACCCCAATCCCCCCAGAGCCTCTATCCCAGCCCAGCAGTGTCTGCCAGTCCCTGGCACAGCACAGGCAATGCTCCACAGCCACCTCTGGAGCCCCCAGCCCAGCTCCTGAGTGACCAAATGACCCCAAGTCCCACCTGGGGGAAGGGCCCAGGAACACCAAGGGGTGTTTAAGGCTGAGCACAAGGCAAGCACACATCTTGACCCTACCTCCTCTTGGAATTTCTATCTGAACACTGCTGGAATCCAGGAGTTGGTAGCTCTGTGTGTGCTTCTCTGTATATTTTTTGTCTTTCTCTCTTTCTGTGTCTATTTCTTCTATTTTGGTCCTCGTGCAAATGTTGATTAACTTAAAATTGAATGAGCTAATAGTCTGTGAAGTTGAATGGGCCAAAGTAATGCTTTGGGAAGTGTTTTTGTTGATTGAATGTCATGCTAAACCTTTTACCAAAGTTTCTCTGGGTTTCTAAAGTTCCCAATATAGGCTGTTTTGTTGTTTTGAGCTCATGAGAATCTCTTGTTGGTATTTCTCCAGTGCATCCAACTCAGAGGACACAAACAATTGCAATTCCTCTTAAATGTCTCCTTGAGAGAGTTGTTTGGGGGATGGGAGTCAGGGCTTGTGTGTCCTGCTTGGCACAGCCCAGGCAGGGCTTTCACAGCCACATTCCACACTCCATTTCCCAGCTGGAGCCGCTGGTGCCTCTGAGTTCTGCTGCCCCAGCCCCAGGGATGCTCTCCTTGTCTGCCCATTCCCCCACGGTCTCTGGGCAGGGATGGCCTCAGTGGGGGCTGCTGACATCCTCAGCAGCTTGGAGCGCCCTGGAGCCACCTCCGGCCATGGACAGCGCCCAGCGGCGGGGAATGCCCCGGGGTGAGGAGGGAGGACACCAGCAGAGCATCCCCCCGGGGCAACGACGAAGACAGTGCCGGGATCAGGCGGAAGGAGCACGGACCCCCACCGGAGCATCCTCCAAAGGTAAGGTGTTTTCCAAAGTAAAATTGGCAAAAAATCTTATTAAATTCTGTGGCTGATCTTTGCTGTCCCCACGAGTCGCTCGCCACCCACACAAATCACAAAGTTCCCCCTCAAAAGTGGGACTGGGAGCACACAGACCCTTCCCCATAGTCTAGGGACCCCCAGAAGACCCCTCCCTATGGACTGGCCACCCCAGAAATGGGGCTAGGACCTCCAGAGAAACCTCCCCATTACCCTAAAACCCCCCAAAATGGTGCTGGTGCCCCCAGAGCCCCATCCCCATGGGACTGGAACCACCACAGACCCATCTCCATGAACCTACAACCCCCAGAAATGGGACAGGGACCCCCAGAGACCCCTCCCTATGGGCCTGGGATCCCCAGAATGGGGCTGGGACTCCCCCCATGTGAGCCACGCCCACTCCCTGCCTTGCCCCGCCCCCAGCGTCAATCCAACCAATCAGCGCCTGGAACAATCAGTGCAGGAACGCCTTCCGCTTCAACCAATCAGATCGCTCTCTCATTCTGGCCCCACCCCTTCATTGTGACATCACAAGCGGCCTTGATACTCAGCCCCTCACCACTATGACATCACTGCACTCCCATTGGCTGTCGGCGGGAGGGCGGGGCTTGCCTGGACTATAAAAGGCGTGTGCTGGCACACAGGGCTCAGTGCGGGCCCGGCGATGGGAGCGGCGGCGTTGGCGGCATCAGAGCCCCGGGAGCGCCCCGGCGCCACCTCTGGCAACGGACGGTGGTGAGGAATGCCCCGGGGGAGAGGGGGGAGGACCCGGCCAGAGCATCCCATGGGGCAGTGAGCACCGAGAGCGGCGGGGCATCGCCATGGAACGAGGACGATGGAACTGGGAGGACCAGGGCAACCAGCGGAGCATCCCCGGGGCTGAGGAAGGAGAATACCAACATAGCATCCCCCAGGGGCAACAGGCATTTAGGGATTTTAGGGATTGGAGAGTGTAGTTTAGTATGTCACATGGATGAGAAGTTTAGGTTTTACAATTTTTAGCATATTGTAGATTGTTATAAACGCCAATCACTTGGTTTTTAAAATTTTAAAAGTTTAATAATAATAAAATGGTTATAAAAATAGTAATACAATTAGAGTAATGAAAATTTAGAGTTAGGACAATTACAAGACAATAAAAAGCAAAGAATTACGGATGTCCGGATGCTCTCGGGCACTTAAGCCCGATAAGCATGCCTTGTGAACAAAGGAATAATCTTTAAAAGCAGTAGCCTGTTGCATATTCATACATCTCATACATGATGCATAAATTCCTTGCAAATAAGGAACTTTTCTGCTTTTTGTCAACTTCTTGCCCTTAATCCTGGTGGTTCCATAAAGACGGAGAGAAGGTGGAAGAATATTTGTCTTTTCCGATAAGGAGGCAGTAATTCTTTATGGGCCCCCATCATTGTCATCTCTGTGTGAAGAGTTTCTTCATTATCTCATCTCTTGCTTGAGTTAGTAAAAAAACACCCCACAATACATAGGTTCTATTTTAACTACAAAACTACATATGCCATACTACTAAAATGTTAATACAGCACTTCTAATTAATATAACATAATACATATAGTATTCAATTTAATATTTGCGAAAAGCCAATCATAAAATATGCATTTTTCACAACTAACACCGCAGGCAAAACGCCAAAGAGGAGGGGGGGTAAGCTCACTCTCACCCGACCTAAGCTGTAGTACGCGCCGGCGGCCACCAGATGTCACCAGAGGACACAAGGAAAAACGACGCACCACAGCTTTGGTCACCATGAAGAGACGAATTTATTTTTTCTGACTCCAATCATTTATAGTTCTCAAAAGGTGCAAGTGGATTGGAAGGTGAACGTGCCACCTCTCCAACGACACTGGACAAACTACCAGTCTATCAAATTTCTCCGCCTCTATGAAAGAATGCAAAACAATAGGTTGTTTACAGAAAGTTGCGTGAGAAAGCTCTCTACAAGAATGTAAATTCAGAAGGCTTTAGAAAATCCTAAGAAATCAGGGCGACAGGGTCACAGTCAAAGTCAGCAGGCAAAAGAAAGGAATTGCTGAGGAATGATCTTGGATCAAGCCAAACATTTACAGTCAGGGCAGTCCACTGGTATAGATGGGGGTACACTCTGGGGGTGCAGCTAAGGCCATGAGGTCACAGCAGGCTCTGGGGTCACAGCAGGCTGAGGTCACAGCAGGCTCTGAGGTCCAGAGGTGCCAGAGCCCCGTGCTTGCACAGAACCACAGAACCCCTTTTAGGTTTTTTTTGTTGTTGTTGACTCCCTGGGAGCACTTGTAGTTCTCCACCCCTGCTATTTTTAAATTCCTCCAATTGCATTTTCAGGGGACACTGGTTAACCCAGTGCCCAAGGTTCTTACAAAGCAGGCGTGGCTTTGTGGGGTCAACCATTGCTGGTCCTCGCTGCTGCCCAGTGTGCCACTGTGCTGATGGAACGGGCACTGGGCTGGCAACGGCGACTCTCTGTGGTGGCCTTGGCAGCAGCTTTGGTCTGGTGTCCTGAGCCACACTCCTCAGAGGCACTTTCCTGTTACAAACTAGAAGCACATCTTTTAGTGTGGGGGGGTTCTAAAGGTAAACTTAAAATCACAGCTCGACACTGTTCATTTGCATTTGCAAATGCCATTTCCTCTAAAACTTCTTCCCTTGCATTTTCTTTCCTAACTTGGATTTCAATAGCTCTAGTTAACCTTTCCACCAATTTCAAAAAAGGCTCTGATGGTAGCTGTGTGATCGTACTATATGGCTCGAGAGGGCCGTCAGGTTGAAGGGCAAAGAAGGCTTTTTCAGCTGCATCTCTGACTCTCTCAAGGACTACCACAGGGATTACTGCAGCTTGGACTGGGGCCAGAGACCACTGGCCCTCACCGGAGAGATGCTCGATGGTAATTGGCACGCCACTGGCATCCTTTGCTGTGTTTGGATCAGCATGCAAGTCTGGGAGGGCCTCTTTCAGCAGTTGTTTCCATGCCACTTCCCATAGTTTGAATTCTGTAGAGGTCATGAGGCACAAAAAAAGCTGTTTTAAATCATGTGGGACTAGCACAGTCCTACCCAGTTTGGCCTTTAAAAGGCCACAGAAGCATGGACTCTGTGGGCCATACTGTTGGTGTGTTTTGCAAATCTCTCTTATTATTAATTGCTGTGCAAAAGCTTTCCAATTAGCAGCTGTGGCTCCTCCCCCTTGCCCTGCATGCTGATATGAGACAGGGGCGAGTGAGAAATCGGGACCCTGCATTGGCTCTGCAGTTCCCTGCTGCTTTTCCCTTGAACGGGAAGCATTGGGATCACTGGTGTGGCTACAGGGGCGAGCAGTGGGCGAGCCCCCACCGTGGGAACCCGGGCAGGGGGCGGGGCCACCGTGGGAACAGGGGGCGGGGATGCCTGGTGACGTCACGTCGGCAGACGCCCCCTGGGGGGAGGGGCGGAGCTGAGGGAGTGCCAGGTAAGGTGGGGGGAGGGAAGGTGTCACGAGGATCGGGGGGGTGAGGGGAAAGAAAGGATTTTTGGGATGCTGAGGGGAATCATGGGAAGAAGGAGACCAGGTAGGGCGTGGTGCCACATGGCATCCTCCATTTTCTTGGCTCTCTGGGGACTGGGAGCCATTTGGGTGGTCACTGCTCTCCAAAAAACCAACACGAGCTCGGGGTTTCTGGGCTGGGGAGACAGGGTGGGGAGAATTCCACGCGGTCTGGCCAGGACTTTGTGGACAGTGGGACTCGGGCATTTTAAGATGCTCAGGGAGCCGGCTTCCCTGGGTGTGAGCAGAGTCTGCACTCCTTAAAATACCGAGTTTTGGGGAAGAGGGTTCAGAACTGGGGTGGGGAGAAATAGGAAGAGCAGAGGTACATTCCTTGTTATTTGGCTTTTCCTTCACTTCCCTTTGCTTGAGTAAAGCTGATCGAACTTGCAAACTCCAAAACACAAATTTGGCTGAAGACGTGTCCCCAGACCTTCTCAAGGTTATCAATTTGTGATCCATTGTGTCCCAAAAGTGGGTATTGTGGACTTGTTCAGGAGAAACTTGCGGGAAGTGTAGAAAAAGCCACCTTAGAAACTGTTTCAATTTTCCCTTAGAAAATTATACATTTCCACTAACTAGCATTCCTATAATCTGATAATATACGCCTTTCTGTGCTGTGCTTAGCTTAGCCCCCATTGTAGATGTAAAAGGCACAGCCCAACCTCACACCGACAAAAAACAAACCCGAATTCGGTACCGATTTCCAAACACCGCGGTTAAGAAGCGAAAACACGCAGCTTTTAGCCCTGCCCAGCGCAGCAGCCTGTGCGGCTTTTAAAACTGCCGCCGGCAGCAGCAGGGATCCCCCGCGCCATGCGGAGGAGCCGCGGCTCAGCGCCGCCCACGCCCAGCGAGAAAGCCCGAGCCATGGCTCTGCCCCCGCTGCCCGCGCCCTCCCGCCGCTCCCGGGAGCCGCCGCCGCCGCCCGCTGTGCCGCGGGAGAATCCGAACGCCCCGCACTGCGCTGAGGGGGCGGGCAGAGCCCCCCGCTCCCCCTGAGCCAGCGGCGCTGCCGCTGCCACGCGGGTTTTAAAAACGGCAGAGCCGCGCCGTCCGGGGCTATCGCTCCCGACCCCGCGGGGCTGCGCAGCCTTGCCGTGCTCGAAATAAGAGCGAAAAAGAACAAGTCCCTCGTCAGGGACTGTTTTTGAGCTCCCCACCCCGCTATGGAGCGGGGATACTCACCCAAATCGGTGTCCTGGTCCGGCGGGGTCTTCTCTTCACCTGAATAGGACTCCTCGGGGCAGGAGGAGCTGCCCTATTCTTCCTCTGGGAAGGTCTGGCTCACCAAAAAGGAGGTGCGCTTCCCAGAGGTGCAGGACATCCACAAGTATTCTGTGGATAAAGCCCAAAGTCTCTCCTGGAGAGCTATGTCCTCAAAGCTCTGCCAGTGGACGCCAAGCTGCCTTAAAGCCTCTCCGTGGTCTTGTGAGGCTCCGAGAGCTCCGGAGTGTCCCATCGGTGCGGCAGGGTCGGGCCAGCCTCCACGTCAGGTTGCCAAAATATTAGTGTTACCGATATCGAGGACAGGATGTGCCTTGGCTTGTCTGGCCCTGCTGCTGAACCAAATAGCAGCCACTGTGGTGTTTCACCCCAGAGACACTTTTGCCTGGCTGGATGTTGCAGCTGGGAGCATGGAGACAAGTCCAGACATGCCAGAGCTCCGGTGGCGGCGGGATGGAAGGAGTGGAAGCACACTGGGGGCAGCTGGGATTTACTGGGAGAGACCAAGAGTGACTGGGATCACAGAGGAATCATAAAGGAAGTTACTGGAATAATACTGAGAATATCTGGGAGTGACATGAATCATACTGGGAGTGACTGGAATCATACTGGGAGTGACTGGAATCATACTGAGTGACTTGGAGTGACTGGGACCACACTGGAGGCAAATGGTAACATAATGAGAGTGACTGGGTTCATACTGGGATCATACTGGGAAGGACTGGAACCATACTAGGAGTGCCTGGAACTATTATAGGGGTGAATGGGAACACACCTGGGAACATGCTGGGACCATACTGGGATGATACTGGGAGTGACTGGGATGATACTGGGATCACACTGAGTGTAACTGGAAGTGACTGGGACCATACTGGTGGTGACTGGGAGCCACAGGGCCCATGCTGGGAGTGTCCTGGGGGGAACTGGGGGAACTGGCCCAGCTGGGGCTCAGGGTTGTTCTCCCTCAGGGCTGCCCCAGGTCCTGCTGCCACCCCCGGCCCCACAGAGCTGAGGGACAGGGGACAGCCAAGGGACAGAGCACAGGGACAGGGCACAGCCAAGGGACAGGGGACAGCCAGGGAAAACAGCCTGGCCAAGGGACATTGAGCTCCAGCACTTTGGGCTGTTGCCCGTGGGCTCCCAGTGCAGGCCCAGGGGCAGAATCCTCTCCAGAAACTGTTGTTTGCTCTCAGCTCTGCTCTGGAACATTCCCCAGGAGCCCTGCAGTGGCTGCAGCCCGGCTGGGTGCCCGGGGCCACCAAAGCTGCTCCGGCAGTGCCCTCCTGCCCCGGGCAGGGCACACAACACCCAAGGAAAGGCTCGTCCTGGGCTCAGGGCAGGGACAGGGCACTCCCCTGGCGCTGCCCTTCCCCTCCCACACCCACCTTTGTGCTCCAGAGCCTCCCGACCATATCTGATGTATTTTGGGGGCCCTTCCACACAGGTGTGTCCCAGGTAATGCTTCATCTGCTCCACCATGATCCCTTTGGATTCCCAGCACCTCTGGGTGATCCAGGCGGCACCGGCGGACACTGCAAATCTCCCAGATCCCAGCTGGAAGCAGATGAAATCCCAGCCCTCGTAGCCATACCGGTGGGATCCATGGACACTCCGTTGGACAGGAGGTCACAGCTGGAAACCACCTGCACCCTGTGCAGACCTGGGAACGAGGAGAGAACAGACCCATGGAGTCGTGTCCCAGCCACAGAGAGCCCCTTGGAGCTCCCTGGATTCCCATCCCAGCCCCAGAGATCCCCCCCATCCCCAGAGATCCCATCCCAGCCCCTCAGAGTCCTCCATTCCCACAGATCCCAGCCCAGCCCCTGGCTCCCCCCACTCCCCCTGCTCTGGTTGTACCAGCCCCGTCTCCAGGTCACTGTCGGCCACGGGCTGGTTCCTGTCTTTGAGCCGGATCTGGCTATCCCAATGTCCCAGCTCTGGCTATCCCAATATCCCAGCTCTGGCTGTCCCAATATCCCAGCTCTGGCTGTCCCAATATCCCAACTCTGGCTATCCCAATATCCCGACTCTGGCTATCCCAGTGTCCTGGCTGGCAGAGCTGGGAAGGAGGTTCAGCGGCTCAGAGCCAAGGAAAGGGGGTGCAGGGACTGGGAGAGCTGGGATGGTTGTCCAGGGAATCCTGTGCCCAGGAAAGGGGGTGCCAGGGCTCCTGAGTGTGAGGAAAGGAGGGGCTGGGGGCTGGGAAAGGAAGGAATGGGGGCCAAGGGGTCCCAGGTCAGGGAAAAGGGTAGGGCTGGGGGCTGGGAGAGGCGGAGGGCCGGGAAGAAGTTGGGTTTGTGCCGGGTAAGGGGGTGCAGGGGGGTCTGAGTGCCAGGCAAAGGGGTAAAAGGGTGTGTCAGTTCTCAGGAATGGGGGTGCAGGGGGGGTCTCAGGGTCAGAGAAATGGGGGACAGGGACGTGGAGAGGTAGAAGGGAGTTCCAGGGGGTCCTTGAGCCCAGGAAAGGGGAGTCCAGGGTTTCCCAAAAAGGGGGTACCAGGTACTCCTTAACCCCCATGCAGCATTAAGAAGCAGCATTCTTTATTCAGCCGAGTGCACGGGGGATAGCTCCTCCCAAAGCCGAGCATGCTGAGTACAGGAAAGTTTCTGTTCATATTCTGTATTTTGCACACATATTCACTGATTGTCCATGACTAAACATACATCTGATAATCATTTCCCCAAAATCATTAACATATTTCCCCTCCCCTTTACCCATGTGTTCTTCTGTCCTGGGGGTCTCTCTGGTGGTCCCTGGTGGTCGAGGACCCCAATGTTCCCATGGGCCTGGCTGAGCTGGCAGGACACTGAGGCTGGTGAACTTCCAGTTCCCCTTCTGACACAATGGGCATTGTGTGGTTTCCATAGGCCTGGGGTTTTGGAGAACAAGCTCCAGGTGTCAGCTCACCTGGTGGAGACAATTTATCATCTGGTAACATGAGGTCACAGAGTGATCTATGACATCACAGAGTGGGTTATGTGAGGTCATCGAGCAGCTATGATATAAACTGCCTCTGTGACATCACAGAGTTGGCTGTGACATCACAGAGGGGCTGTGTGACATCCCAGAAGGGCTGTGTGAGGTCACTGGGTTGGTCACTCTGCCCCAGCTCCCCCTCACAGTTTCTCCCAACAAGTCCAATGCTGTTCATGCCCAGCGGGCTCCCTGTCCCCCCGTATCCCCCCGGTCCACCTGGAGCCACAGCCCCCATCAAAGGATGTTCCACAGGATCCACCCCAGAGCCTGACATGGGGAAAAGGGGCCAGGGCTGTGTGACCAGGACATCAAGGACGTGGATTATCCAGGTCCCTGTGGCCTGGGTTGGGTTCCCCAGGGCAGGAAAGATGTCTGGCAGCTGGAGCAGGGTTAGGGAAGGGCCTCCAAGGTGGGGCTGGAGCCCTTGGGCTGTGAGCAGAGGCTGAGGGAGCTGGACTTGTCCAGCCCGGAGCAGGGAAGGCTGAGGGGCTCCTCATCCCAGCCTGGCAGTGCCAGCGAGGAAGGGATGGGGAACAAAGAGCCAGGCTCTTCGCCAGGTGCCTGGTGGGAGACAGAAGCCAATGGGTGGAAGGGGAAAGAGGGGAGATCAGCCAGGCCAGGAGGAGATGAAATGAGTCAGGCTGGTTTCAGCATTACCTCAACACCAAAAGCTGCCTGACCTCCCTTCTCCATCCACCACTGACAGCTTTGCAAATCAGGAAGTGTTCTGAGCTTTTTTGCCTCCACTCCAGGACAAGCATTCTGATACAAGATCTTAATTGTGTTTATTATTTATCACAGAACTACATTTGTCTAAAATTAATTTTAATATGGAAATCACTTGTGGATGGTGGACTCATCAGACACTGCTGGGACGTTGCACATAGCTCAGGGATGAGTGTGATTTTTATTAAATTGTGTCCTGTTCAACCATTGTCTGTTGTCCATGAAGAGAAACTTTCTGTGCCTCTGAGTCTCACCAGTTCCTGACCCCCAAAGGACACAAACCTGATGAGTTGTGGTTCCCACTCCAGTGGTGGCGCTTGGACCTCCCTCCATCCCCAGAGCAGAGCTCCCTTGTCCCAGAAAGTCCCTGGCAATGCAGGGATGAAGGAAACAGGACAGGCTGTGGGGATCAGGGGCAGGGCACAGCCAGGGATTTGGGGAGGTTGTGAGCCCAGGGCAGGACCCAGCCCTTGGCCTTGGTGAACCTCATCCAATTGTCCTGGGCCCATGGCTCCAACCTGTCCAGATCCCTCTGCAGAGCTTCCTGCCCTCCAGTACAGCCACACTCCCACCCAGCTTGGGCTCACCTGGAAATGACTGAGGGTGCCCTCGATGGCCTCGTCCAGATCAGCAATAAAGAGATTTCACTGACCCGGCCCCAATCCTGAGCCCTGGGGACATCCCTGGGTGTGACTCCATTCCTCAGCTGCTCTGAGTGCCAGGGGTTGGATGAGCGAAATGGTGGGGAGGGGGTAGGGACAAAGTGTTATTGATTGTCAGCCATGAAGGGTCTTGATTTTCACATCTATTCAGACTGCATTAGGAGGTGCTGGGGGTTAATATCAATTGGACATTGCTGATATCAATCTATAAACAGGAAAAAAAAATTCTCTCAGCACTGTTTCCAATATAGCATATTCACTTTGAATACACTACTGAAATCTGTCTAATTAACCAGAGAAGAATTGAGGACTTGAATTATTACCAAGGGCTTTTCTTGTCTTGGGTGTTTTGAAGAAAATCTCATTTTTTGAAAATCTCATGTTTATGAGATTTTCTCATGGAATTACTGAACGGAAGAGCTCAAGAAAGAAGAGCCCTCTGGAGAAGTAAAATTCATCAGCAACCTCCAAGTGGCTGAGGCTCCATCCCCATCAGAGCAGCGATGACCAGCAATGGGCACAGCTTTGTGGCTGCCCCAGCTCTGGGATGGGCCCTGGGCCTGGAGCAGGAGCAGCTCTGGAGGGCCCCAAGGCCGGGCTCTTGTGCTGGCCTGGGCAGATGGGATGGCAGCAGGGGCTGCAGAGCTCTCAGCACCTCAGCCCGAGGGGAGCAGGGCAGCCAGGGAGCCTCCTTTGGCCTTGGCCAAGCCCCTTCCCCCATGGCTGGGGCTGAGTCCTGGCTGAGCTGCAGCTGCTGCTGTGCCCTGGCCAGGGGCTGAGGCCGTGGGGCCAGTGGCCAGAGCAGCCTGGGCTGAGCAGAGCTGTGGGGCCAGAGCCGGCTGGGCTGTGCTGGGGAGAGGCCCTTGGTGCTGCACAGAGCTCAGGGCAGCTGGCAGAGCTTGCAGGGAGCTGGGCTGGGCTCAGAGAGCCTGGCACAGAAACCATCAGTGTCCATCCCAGCCTGGCTGAGCGTGCAGGGCAGGACTCAGCCCAGGCCTTGTGGGGCAGGGCCAGCGCCTGTGCAAGGCATGGAAAACAGGCAAGCGCCCGAGAGAGGAGGCTGCTCTGTGCCCTTGGGGGCATGGACACAGCAGGAACACTCAGGAGCCCAAAGAGCCTCCACGGCTGTGCTGGAGACCAAGGCTGGAGCAGGGAAATGCAGGGCTGCTGCGCCATGGGAAGGGCATTGGATTCCAGCACACACTTCAGCTCTCTGATGGTCCCGGCACCATGCCGGGCCCTGTTTCAGGATGGAGCAGAGCAGATGTTGGTGGCACAGGACCCCTGCGGGGCTGGCAGGGACCTGCAGCTTGCAAGGTGCTCTGCTCCCCCTCAGCTCCTCTCTGAGAGATCCAATCCCAGCTCGGCACCTCAGGGCACAAGTGGCACTGCCTGGTCATGGGCACACAGATGGTGTCTGCCTGGAAACGGGGCAAAAGTTTTAATATCTTTTATTAATATACAAGCACATTTTTTATTATCTGGGTCACTTGAGTATTTTTAAGAAATAGCAAAGTTTTCCCTCCACGAACAGGAATTTCCTGGAAGTGTACTAATGGGAGAAGGAGAAGAAATACTGATCTTCCTGTCTACTTGAGTCACCAATATTCTGTTTATTATATCATCTCCCTTCAGGTGTTTCCCACTCTCCTGTTTAAATGGCCTTGTTTAAGGAAATCTCTTCACTCGACCAGCTGGATCTATGTACTTCCTATTGCTCCAAGTGTTTCTCCTCCAGATGCTTTCTGGTCATTCAAGTGCCTCTCACCTGACTGGTTTCATGCTTTGAGCTTTAGGGAGTGGTCCAATCTTTCCGAAGTTCAAAAAAACCCCATATTAGTCAACATCCTTATTTGTGTTCCTATCTATTGTAGAATTCCCCTTTCTTGTGTCTTTGTCTAAAACTGTTCCTGTACAGAAATCCCTTGGGGATGGGGGACATGTCAGATAATGCTGGGACATCACAGAGAGCTGAGGGAAGAGCTGTGATGGTTATTAAACTGTTCAAATGTTCAGATTGTGTTTGTTGGGAAGAAACTTTTCTGTGTCTCTGAGTGTCACCATCCCTGAGCCCAAAGGACACAAACCTGATGAGTTGTGGTTCCCACTGCAGGGGCACTTGGACCTTGGCTCTGCACAGGAGAGCTCTTCATCCACTTTCTCTCTTTTCTTCCCTCTGGGCATGGAGGGAGCTCCTGACTTCAGCCTGTGACTTGTGTGTGCAAAGAGCAAATCTGGGCAGAATCAGGGCAGGGAGGGTTTGGGGGGCCTTGGGATCTGTGCTGGGCACAGAAGGTGTTTTCCATTGCTCTGAGACTGTCTGCTGTGCAAAGTGGATTTAATATCCAGCAGAGGAATGACTTTTGCATTTGATGGAGCTGTGCCTTCCCTTGGCTTTGTTGGCTGACAAGAAATGAACATCCCTCTGTGTCTGGAGCAGCTCCTTCTCCAGGGAAAGCAGGTGAGAGTTGGAGCCAAGGAGCTGAAACCTGCAGGTGCAGCCTGGGCTGGAGGGAGCTCAGATTTGCACAAGGCTGCTCTGAGTGCCAGGGCTTGGATGGGGGAGATGGTGGGGTGGGGGTAGGGACAGAGTCTGATTGATTGTCAGCCATGAAGTGTCTTGATTTTCATATCTATTCCAACTGCATGAGGAGGTACTTGGATTCGGTGTCAATTGGAGAGTGCACATATCAATGTATTAACAGGGAAAAAAAACTAAACAGGACCAAAATATCTTTTCTCACTGTCTTTTAAAATGTAGTGTATTCACTTTGAAGAGGCTTCTGTAATTGGGCTAATTAACCACAAATTATTTGAACACTTACATTATTCCCAGAGGTTTGGCTTGTTAAGGTGTTTTGAATGTTAATGAGCTCTGGGACACTGAATTCCTGAACTGAAGAGCTGAAGGCTTAAGAAGCCTCTGGAGCAGTAAAATTCAGCAGCAGCCTCCAAGTTGCTGAGGATGTCAGCAGCCCCCACTGAGGCCATCCCTGCCCAGAGACCGTGGGGGAATGGGCAGACAAGGAGAGCGTCCCTGGGGCTGGGGCAGCAGAACTCAGAGGCACCAGCAGCTCCAGCTGGGAAATGGAGTGTGGAATGGGGCTGTGAAAGCCCTGCCTGGGCTGTGCCAAGCAGGACACACAAGCCATGACTCCCATCCCTCAAACAACTCTCTCAAGGAGACGTTTAAAAGGAATTACAATTGTTTGTGTCCTCTGAGTGTGATGCGCTGGAGAAATACCAACAAGAGATTCTCAGGAGGTCAAAAGAACAAAACAGCCTTTACTGGGAACTTCAGAAGATCAGAGAAACTTTGGCAAAATGTCTTATACAACATTCAATCAACAAAAAATGCTTCTCAAAGCATTAACTTGGCCCATTCATTCACAAACTCTAAGCCTGTTCAGTTTTAAGTTAATCAAAATTTGTAAGATGACAGAAATAGAAGAAGTAGACACAGAAAGAGAAAAATTAGATTTAGAGAAGCACACACAGAGCTACCAGCTCCTGGATTCCAGCAGTGTTCAGACAGAAATTCCAAGAGGAGGTAGGATCAAGATCTGTGCTTGCCTTGTGGTCAGCCTTAAATACCCCTTGGTGTTCCTGGGCCCTTCCCCCAGGTGGGACTTGGGGTCATTTGGTCACTCAGGAGCTGGGCTGGGGGCTCCAGAGGTGGCTGTGGAGCATTGCCTGTGCTGTGCCAGGGACTGGCAGACACTGCTGGGCTGGGATAGAGGCTCTGGGGGGATTGGGGTTCCAGGGCAGGGCAGGGCTGGGGTTCCAGGGCAGGGCAAGGCTGGACCTGCCTCTTCCTCCCCACACATGAAATGTTTCCAGCCAACAATCGCCTCCAGTCTGTCACAAAAGGCAGTGTTGGAGGTGGAATCCTAATTCTGTCCATGGGCACCCGGATGAGAAGGACAGTTCTTTTCCATAGGAATGAAAGCCCCAGTTTTCAGCTCATTTCTGGTTTGACTGCCTGGATTTTGTTTGGTTTTGTTGTTGCTTTGTTTCCTTGGTGCGCCTGCAGTGTCCAGTCAGGAGCAGAGTGACTCTTGCCAAGGAAATTTGTGGTGCTGTCACATAATATTAAATCTGGTTTTTGCTGATCCCTTGCTGGGGATTTTTTCAGAGCTCTCAAGCCCTCGTTGGTAACAGGGTGAAGGAGCCCTGGCCCCGGCTCTGGCCCTGGGGGACACGGGGACGCTGCTGGGGGGTCCCTGTCCCCCTGTCCCACCCCCCACAGCCCCAGCCCCCGTCCCCGTGTCAGGCTCTGGGGTCGATCTCGTGGAACATCCTCTGGGGGAGGCTGCGGCGCCGGGGGCGGGGGGACCCGGGCGGACAGGGGACCCCGCAGTGCACGAACAGCGTTGGACTTCTCTGGGGGAACTGGGAGCTGGGGCCGGGGTGGAGTGACCTCCCCAGTGACCTCACACAGCCCCTGTGAGGTCACACAACCCCTGTGATGTCACACACAGCCCCTGTGATGTCACAAAGCTGCCCTGTAATGTCACACAGCCCACTCTGAGAGGTAACAGGCCACCTGTGAATTCATATAGGTGTCCTGTGATGTCACAGCCTGCTCTTTGAGGTCCCAGTCGGCTCTGTGATGTCACAAAATCTGCCCCGTGATGTCACAGCCCAGCCTGTGATGTCACAGACACCCTGGGATGTCACAGCCAGCTCTATGATGTCACAGCCACCTTTGTGATGTTATGCAGCCTCGCTGTGATGTCACAGCCTGCTCTGTGATTTCACAGTCAGCTCTGTGATGTCACAACCCACTCTGTATTGTCTCAGCCTTCTCTGTGACATCACACAGCTGCTCTGTGATGTCACAGAGCCCTTTTCTATGATGGCAGAGTCTTCTCTGTGGCCTCACAGCCTGTTCTGTGATGTCACACTGCCATCCTCTAATGTCACAGCCGACTTTGTGACATCACAACCTCCTCTGTGATGTCACAGCCTGCTCTGTGATGTCACAGCCTGCTCTGTGATGTCACATAATAAACCAGTGATGTCACAGCCAACTGTATGATATCACAACCTGGTCTGTGATGTCACACAATCACAGAATCACAGAATTGCTGGGTTGGAAGAGACCTTTAAGGTCATCAAGTCCAACCCATGCCCTAACACCACCTCAGCTAAACCATGGCACTGAGTGCCACATCCAGTCTTTTTTCAAACACATCCCAGGATGGTGACTCCACCACATCCCTGGACAGACAGTTCCAGTACTTTATCACCCTTTCCATAAAAAACTTTTTTCCTAATATAAAACCTAAATTTCCCTTGGTGCAGCTTAAGACACTGTCCTCTGGTCCTGTCAGTTGCTGTGAGGAGAAAGAGACTGACCCCCACCTGACTGCAACCACCTTTCAGGGAGTGTGGAGAGTGATAAGGTCACCTCTGAGTCTTCTCCAGGATAAACAACCCCAGCTCCCTCAGCTGCTCCTCACAGGACTTGTGCTCCAGACCCCTCACCAGCCTTGTTGTCCTTCTCTGGACACGCTCCTGCTCCTCCATGTCCTTCCTAAGTGGGAGGGCCCAGAACAGGACACATCACTCCAGGAACGGTGCCAGTACAGGGGAAGAATGCCAAGTACACCAGTGCCAAGTACAGGGGAAGAATGACCTCCCTGCTCCTGCTGGCCACACCATTCCTGATCCAGGCCAAGAGCCAGTGGCCTTCTTGGCCACCAGGGCACACTGCTGGCTCATGTCCAGCCTGCTGTTGACCAGTGCCCCCAGGTCCCTTTCTGCCTGGGCACTGCCCAGCCACACCGTCCCCAGCCTAGAGCAGTGCAGGGGGTTATTGTGAACAAAATGCAGGACTGGGCACTAGGACTGATTAAACTTCATCTTACTGGAATCTTCCATCTATCCAGCTGTTCCAGGTGTTCCTGCAGAGCCCTCCTGCCTTCCAACAGATGGACACATGCTCCAAGTTTAGTGTCATCTGCAGATTTACTAATGAAAGCCTCAATCCCCTCAGCCTTGTGGTCAATAAAAATATTGAACAGAGCTGGCCCAGCACAGAGCCCTGAGGGACAGCGCTGGTGACTGTCCCCAGCTGGATGCAGCACCGCTCACCACCACTCTCTGGGCCGGCCATCCAGCCAGTTCTGAACCCAGCACAGAGTGCTCCTGGCCCAGCCATGGGCTGCAGCTTTTCCAGGAGTGTGCTGTGGGAGACAGTGCCAAAGGCCTTGCTGGAGTCCAAATAGACACATCCACAGCCTTTCCTGCATCCACCAGGAGGGTCACCTGGTCATAGAAGGAGAGCAGCTTGGTCAAACATGACCTAGCCCTGCTAAACCCCTGCTGGCTGGGTCTGACACCCTGGCCATCCTGGAAGTGCTGTGTGATGGCACTCAGTGTGAACTGTTCCATGACCTTACCGGGTACTGAGGTCAGGCTGACTGGCCTGTAGTTACCAGGATCCTCCTTCCCACCCTTGCTGTGAATGGGTGTCACATTGGGCAGCTTCCAGTCATCTGGGACCTCACAAGTGAGCAAGGGCTGCTGGTAAATGATGGAGAGTGGCTTCACAAGCTCATCTGCCAGCTCCCTCATCACCCTGGGGTGGATCCCATCTGGTCCCATGGATTTATGAACATCCAAGCAGCTCAGCAGTTCTCTGACTGCCTCCTCTTGGATAACAGTGGTCCACTCTGCTCCTTGACACCATCAACCAGCCCAGGGGGACAGTTGTCCTGAAGGCAAATCATCTTCTCACTAAAAACTAAGGCAAAAAATGGCGTTTAGCACCTCTGCCTTCTCCTCATCTGCAGGTATTAAATTCCCTTCCACATCTAATCAAAAACAATGGTTGGTCTTACCCTTCCTTTAACCATTGATGTATTTATAAAAACATTTTTATTAGCCTTTACAGAAGCTGCCATTTTAAGTTCAAACTGAGCTTTGGCCTCCCTAATTTCTTCCTTCATGCCCTAGGAAGCCCCTTAAATACTACCTGAGAGACCTGACCCTCCTTCCAAAGATGATACATCCTCTTTTTATTCCTAAGTTCCTTCAAAACCTCCTTGCCCATCCAGGCTAGATGTTTGCCTTGTCAACTCGTCTTTTGGCACAGAGGGAGAGTCTGTTCCTGTGCCCTTGAGATCTCTGTTTTGAAGCTTCCCACCTTTCCTGAACTCCTTTGTTTTCAAGGGCTGCTTCCCAAGGAACTCTCTGAATAAGTCTCCTAAGTAGACCAAAGTTAGCCCTCCACAACTCCAATGTAAGAGTTTATTGGTGTTCTTCCTCATTTCACCAAATATTGAGAATTCTATAATTTCATGATCACTGTGCCCCAAGTGACCTCCAACCACCACATCTCCCACCAGCCCATCTCTATTTACAAACAACAGATCTAACATAGTCCCTCCCCTGGTGGGCTCAACCACCAGCTGCAACTAAAAATTGTCCTCCACAAACTCTAAAAATTTCCTGGGCGGCCTTTATTGAGCCCACCTCAGCTGAGCTGCTGATTTCACCCCTAACTCAGGCTTACCACCCACGAGCCTGCTTCCAGACAAAACAGCTACATCTCCCTCCCCCTTCAGACCCAGTTTAAAGCCCTCTCAACAAGTTCTGCCAGTTCATGAGCTAAAATTCTTCTGCCCTTCACAGAAAGATGGAGCCCGTCTGGTCCAAGCAGGCCAGGTGCTGTAAAAGTTGCCCCATGATTAAAGAATCCCAAATTTTGATGATGACACCAACCCTTGAGCCACTTGTTGATAATGTGAGCTTTCCTATTGCTTTCAGCGTTTTTCTCCGACTCCAAAGGGACTGAGGAAAAGACTGTCTGTGCCCCTGTCCTATTAACCACCTGACCCAATGCCCTAAAGTCCCTTTTAATTGCCCTGACACTCCTCTTTTCAATCTCATCACTGCCAGCCTGGGGTATCAGCAGTGGGCAATAATCAGAGGCTGGATCAGCCCAGGCAGTGTGTCAGTGATATCCCGTACCCGGGCCCCAGGGAGGCAGCAGACCTCTCTGTGGGGTGGCTCTGGTCGACATATGGGGCCCTCTGTTCCCCTCAGGAGGGAGTCACCCACCACGATTACCCTTCTTTCCTTTTTGATGTTAGAGGTGCTGATCTGTCTCACAGATGAATCATAACTGGGAGGCTCACTGGGCAGATAATTTTCTTCTAAACCATCTGGCTGACTCTCCAGATCCAGGGGATCATACCGAATCTGAAGGGGCACCTGGCTTGGGAGAGGGGGTTGGCAGGGATTTTTATTATTACCTCCTCGAGTAGGTACCCACTCCCACTCCCCTTCATCAGCCAGGTGTTCTTCTATAGCCTGACAGTGGGAGGTGTGGGAGACAGCGGGAACCAAGGAGAGCATTGCTGCCCTGCCAGACCTCATGGAACCAAGGATCCATTGTGACACTGCAGGGCCCTGGGGCACCACGGTGCCATTGTGACACTGCAGGGCCCAAGGATCCAAGGGACTTTGTGACACCAGAGGGACATTGTGACACTGGGAGGCCTCATGGAATCATGGAGACCATTGGGACACTCTGGGGCCTCATGGAACCGTGGTGACACCAAGTTGTCTGGGGGTGTTGATCTGCTGGAAGGCAGGAGGGCTCTGCACAGGGCCCTGGACAGGCTGGATCCAGGGCCCAAATCCAACAAGGTGAGGTTTAACAAGTCCAAGTGCCGGGTCCTGCACTCTGGCCACAACAACCCCTGCAGCGCTACAGGCTGGGGACAGAGTGGCTGGACAGCAGCCAGGCAGAAAGGGACCTGCAGGGACTGATGGACAGCAGGCTGGACATGAGCCAGCAGTGTGCCCAGGTGGCCAAGAAGGCCAATGGCTCCTGGCCTGGATCAGGAATGGTGTGGCCAGCAGGAGCAGGGCAGTGATTCTTCCCCTGTGCTCAGCACTGGTTGGGCAGCACCTCGAGTGCTGTGCCCAGTTCTGGGTCCCTCAATTTAGGAAGGACATGGAGGGGCTGGAGCGTGTCCAGAGAAGGGCAACAAGGCTGGTGAGGGGTCAGGAGCACAAGTCCTGTGAGGAGCGGCTGAGGGAGCTGGGGTTGTTTATCCTGGAGAAGAGGAGGCTCAGGGGACACAAGGCTGTGTCAGGGCACAGTTTGGACTTGATGATCTCCATGGTCTTTTCCAGCCTTGCTGATTCTGTGATTCTGTGAATCCACCCTTGGAGCAGTTGCAGGAGGAGCCCTGGGCCTCCTCTTCAGAAGCTCCAGCAGCCCAGGTCCCTCAGCTCCTCCTCACAGCCCCAAAGCCCATCCTGTCAGTCCTGCAGAGCCTCTGCAGCCCCTCCTCACTGCCCAGAACAGGCAGCCCCACAGCCAGACACAGCAGCCCAGATGTGCCCCCCTGGCCTGGGCTGCCTCTGGCAAGGGAGCAGCACGAGGCACTGCAGGAGCCTGCAGACAATTCCTGCAGCACTTGTGGGATGATCCTGCTCCCCAAGGGACGATCCCATGGTGCCAAGTCAGGAACTGGGATGGGGAGTGTGGCCAGAGAGGAAAAGGCAAACAGGGATGGGCTGTTTGCAGGGGAGGGAAGAGGGGTGGGCAATGGGAAGAAATTTGTAGCAGGAAGAGTAAAGAAAGCAAAGGTGAAGGCAAGGAAATGCTCAGGGCAGTTTGGGGGTGGCTGCCAGGCAGCCCTGGCTCTGAGCAACAGCGTCTGCAGTGGGACAGGAAACTCCCAGCTGATGGGAACAAACTTTCTGGCTGACTGCAGAGGCCAGGACAAAGCTGAGTGGTTTCCCTGGTGTTCCCCAGCCCTTCCTGGCCCCAGGGGCTGATGGCATTTGTGCTCCCTCAGGTTCATGTCCCCACAGCAGCAGCATGGGGGTGCTCCCGCCTGCTGTGTACAGTGCAAACCGGGGCTCCTGAGCCAGCGCTGCCGTGGCTGTGCCTGCAAGGATGCGGCACCTGTGTGAGCTGGGGGAGAGGCCAGGGCTGCAGAGGGGGGATGTTGTTGGCAGCTCCATCAGGACGCTCTGGGACGCTGCCCTGGGCTGTCCAGCGCACTGGGGATGGATCAGCCCCTGCTCTGCTGCTCCTTCCCGTCTCCCCCAGGGCCCTTGCAGAGCACCAGCCATGCTGTTTGCCCCCAGCCTGCCCACGGCCAGCCTGGGGCTGCTCACGGGGGTTTTCTGTGCTGAGCATTGGCCTGGCCGTGTTCTTGAGAGAGCCTGGGCAAGGAGCCTGGAGCCCCCAGGCCCTGGCCTGAGGCGTCAGCGCTGCCCCAGCAGTGCCCATGGGCTGTCCCTGCTGCAGCCCCGGCACTGCCACCCCCAGGACTGTGCCCGGCCCCGAGAGCACTCAGGCCCTGCAGCAACACCAGGGCCACCAGGGCAGCGGGGCAGGGCCACGGGAGCAGCACTGGCAACACCAAGTGCTGCTGCTGCTGGGCACAGCTGCTGTGCCAGCACTGATCTGCCCCCAGCTCTGCACACAGACATTGCTGCTGCAGCTCCAGAGAAGGCAACAAAAGGGCAGCTCTGCAGAAAACTCTGCTGGGAGTTCCTTGAGTTCCTTTAAAGCCACCGAGAGCGCAGCCCCTCATTGACACAGTCTGTGGCCACAGGGAAGGTGGAGGGAAACAAAACGAGGTATGGCACAAATGATGGCATTTCTTTGTGGATAATATTGAAAAAGTAAAAGAAATCCCATAACCAAACCAACAAGAAGTATCAAAGATGACTTTTATTACAAGTGATTTGTAGAAATTGGCCAGCAGTTTAATGTTTCCGAAACCATCCAGTCATCAGTTTCCACACTGCAGCTTTGAGCTCCTGGTTCCTCAGGCTGTAGATGAGGGGGTTCAGGGCTGGAGGCACCACTGAGTACAGAACTGACAGGGCCAGATCCAGGGATGGGGACGAGATGGAGGGCGGCTTCAGGTAGGCAAACACTGCAGTGCTGATAAACAGAGAGACCACGGCCAGGTGAGGGAGGCAGGTGGAAAAGGCTTTGTGCCGTCCCTGCTCAGAGGGGATCCTCAGCACGGCCCTGAAGATCTGCACATAGGAGAAAACAATGAACACAAAACAGCCAAGTCCTAAACAGGCACTAACAGCAAGAAGCCCAAGTTCCCTGAGGTAGGATTTGGAGCAGGAGAGCTTGAGGATCTGTGGGATTTCACAGAAGAACTGGCCCAGGGCATTGCCATGGCACAGGGGCAGGGAAAATGTATTGGCCGTGTGCAGCAGAGCATTGAGAAAGGCACTGGCCCAGGCAGCTGCTGCCATGTGGGCACAAGCTCTGCTGCCCAGGAGGGTCCCGTAGTGCAGGGGTTTGCAGATGGACACGTAGCGGTCGTAGCACATGATGGTCAGGAGGGAAAGCTCTGCTCCCATGAAGAAGATAAGAAGAAACACCTGTGCAGCACATCCTGAGTAAGAGATGGTGCTGGTGTCCCAGAGGGAATTGTGCATGGCTTTGGGGACAGTGGTGCAGATGGAGCCCAGGTCGCTGAGGGCCAGGTTGAGCAGGAAGAAGAACATGGGCGTGTGCAGGTGGTGGCCGCAGGCTACGGCGCTGATGATGAGGCCGTTGCCCAGGAGGGCAGCCAGGGAGATGCCCAGGAAGAGGCAGAAGTGCAGGAGCTGCAGCTGCCGCGTGTCTGCCAGTGCCAGCAGGAGGAAGTGGCTGATGGAGCTGCTGTTGGACATTGGCTGTGGCTGCACATGGGGACCTGTTCATGGAGAAAGGACAGAGAAGAGTTAGAGGAGATACCTGAAACCAAAACCAAAGCCATTTCCCATACACCCTCCTCTGTAACACACACGGACACTCTTCTGTGTTTAAGAGTTTAGAGGTTTTCATTTTAAGCTCCCACCATGTCTCTCCTGCTATTCTTGGATATCAGAAACACTCAACATTCCTGCCTCCTTCTGGTAGAACAGAGTTCCCTGAGGGAAGTTTATGAGTGGAGACTGAAGGGAGATGGTCTGTCACTTCATTCTCTTTGGAGTTTCTCTGGGCTTTCACTTTTTCAAATGACGGATGTTCACACTCTCATGTTTCTTTTAAAAACACTACGGTGCTACTGAGACAGATGGATCCACCACAGCCCAGCTCCACATTTGTAGCCAAGGACTCACGTTGCTCATTTCACCAACTCAGCAGAATTTTCAGTGTCAAAAAACCTCTGCCATTCCCCATCAATCTTATAACTCAGAGATGATCTAGTACAGGTTTGCATCCTGGATTGAAGCTCCCAGCTTGGACTGAAATCTCAGGGAGAATTCCAAGTGTCCTTCTGATGGCACTGGATGCAGGGAGATGCAGCTCCTTCCCTGGCTTCACTGACAGCACTGCCCAGAGCCGGGCACTGGGGACAGCTGTGTCACCCTGAGCCAGCTGTGCCCCCTGCCAGAGCCCCCAGTGCCAGGCAGCTGCTCCCAGCCCTGTGCTCTGCAGAGGGAACTGGGGCCGGGGCTGCAGAGCTGCCCCACGGCTCTGCTGCAGCTCTGCCTGCACAGGAGGGGCTGCACGCCTTGGAGCCCCGGCCCTGAGGGCAGAGGCTTGGCTGGGGGGACAGGAGGGAGGGGGCTTGTTCAGAGGGAGGGGCTGCACTGGAGGGGATCCTCTGGGCATCTCTAAACTCTCCCTGCCACAGCATTTCTGGGTTTTGCTTTCTCTCCTTCCCTGATCTTCTCTCTGCTTCCTGGGGATTTTCCTCCTGCAGGTGTTTCCCTGTGCCTGAGCTCTCCCTGCCAGCACTCACAGACCCCAAATCTCTGTGCACTCTCCTTGGCCTGAAAGAACCCTGCCTGTTTGCAGGGCACTGGCTGGGGGCAGGTTCTGTTTGCAGCTTGGAGAAAGGACAGCTCAGACTGAGCCTGATGGCTCCAGCAGAGGTGATGCTGGTGCTGTTCATGGGCAGAGTGGCTGAAAGCACATTAGGGATCTCCTGAGAACCTATTGATCACTAAAAGTAGCAGTTCAGATGTCCCAGGCACTTGTCAAAATTCTTATCAATAATTCATAATCATCCTTTAATATTTATCCCTCCATCCCTGCCATTCTCCAATAGTAGGAAACAGAATACAAAGTCTTAGGAAATCTCCTCATTTTAATCAAAATCCTTGTCTTGCAAATATTCTATGACTGATCAGAACCCCTCAGCATATCAGAGCTTCATGAGCATTTCACCTGCCCTGCACCAGAAATACTCAGAGTCGTACTCACAGGGTCTGTGGGCATTGGGATGTTCCAGCTGTAGGAGATCACTCCAGGAGCTGCAGCTGCATTGTCCTGCAGCCAGAGGTTCCTGTGCCAAGGGCTGCCCGTGATTCTGCTCCAGGCACTTCTCAGCACCTTCCCAGCCCTGACTGATGGAAGCTCTCTGTGCCTCTGTGCTGTGCCCGGGCTGGCTGCAGGCAGTGCCCCAGCCCTGCTGGGCTGGGAGAAGAGCTGCTCATCCAGAGAAATGTGCTTTTGAAGCTCTCCTTGCTTTCCAGGATCACCCACTGTGCCAGGAGCCCGGCCCAGCTCAGCAGCACAGACACAGCACAAGGACTTTAATGACCCTCTGGGGCTTCGTGCTCAGGCCCTGAACATCAGGCCCTGAGAGAGACCTGCAGAAACCTCTCCAGAACTCCAAGTCAGAATCCAACTCCAAAGTTTCTTTAACTTTTAATGGATCCCACTGAGGGACACGACTGAGAAAGTGTCCCCAGGCCCCAGGCAGAGCAGAGAACTGGAGGCACTGATTACAGGTGGGGACAAAGAGAAGCCAAGTCCTGGTGCCCTGGGGCACAGCAGGGTCTGTGCCACCAAGGGCTGTCAGGAGACACCTTGTCCTGAGGCACTGGGGCCTCCTGGCACAGCCCCAGCCAGGCTGGGCACTGTCAGCCCCTTGTCCTGCCCTCTGCATCCCCCCCTAGCCTACATCCCAGTGGCCTCAAGGATCTGCTGGAAGGAGTCCCTGGGGAGCCTTGCTCAGGAATGGCCCTGGGGGCTCCTTCATGCTCCCAGGGACTGCAGGTTTTTCAAAGCACTTTGGCTTTGGCTTTTGCCTTGGAGTCTCTGAGAGCTTTGTGCAGTCATGGCCTCCAATTATCTGTTGTAATTAGTCCCTGGAGAGGCTTTGTCAGGAACAACACTCAGTGGGGCTCATTAATGCTTCAAGGTGCTTCAGTTCTTTTAAGGTGCTTGGTGTTTCCCTTTTGCTACAGATTCTGTGAGAAAGATTGTGCAGTCACAGCCTGAAATTATCTGTTTTAATTAGTCCCTTGAGAGCTTTGTGCTGACACTCAGTGGGGCTCCTTGATGCTTTGAGATACTCAAGGAGTTTAAGTTACTTTGGATTTTCCTTTCCATACTGAGTCCCTGAGAGATTTTTGTGCCATCCTGGCCTCCAGTTCTCTCCTCCATGGAGTCCAGGAGGAGCCTGCGTTGGGGATGGACCTCACTGGCACCCATTAATGGCTTGAGAAACTTTGGGTTTTTTCTCTGACTTTGACTCCTGGACAGGTTTGTGCAATCTCCTCTCAGGCCCTGAGGTTCAAGGGCTCAGCTTCAAATGCACCACGGTTCTCATTAGGATCAAGCAAGTCCTGAGAAGCCATGGCTGTGTGTTGATTTCCCTCTGCTCTAATGCAGTTCATTAAGAAGGTTTCCTTTTACAGTTATGGAGAAACATTTCAAAGAGCTTCTAAGAAATATGTATTCCCATTTTAAAGCGTATCTTTATTACTGTTCTCTTTAGAGAAGAGGTGATGGCAGCATTCTGTGATTGATATTGATGTAGGGCCGCTCCTAAGGAGGTCTGGCCAGGTCAGAGAAGTTTTACCTTGAGGTCTGACCCAGTGTGGACAACCTTACCCCACATTCCCCAACCCCATATGAGAAACAATTTTAACTTTCAATAATTTAAATGGTTTATTAAGACCTTATCGAAATACAACAGAAGAGTGAATAAAGTAAAGAATACAGCGCCAGGAGCAAAGGATTCAGTCACCATGTGCTCATCTACAAAATGGATGTTCTGTCTTTAATACCTCCAGCCCCTCCCAAAGTCTTGTCAATCCACTCCTCCTTCACTGTCCAGTGGTGGAGATCACATTCTTACAGCTTGATTGGAGCTCAGGCGCTGCCATAGCAACAAGCCGACCCTCCCAAATGCCCTGACTACTGAGGGCATCCCACGATAACAATGCAAGGGGGAAGGGAAAGATAACTATCCACCTACACAACTTAACATCTACTTAATATTCACCCCTTAATTGTGAGAGTCAACCATAGGATTCCTCATCTGTAACAACCCCCCGTTTTCTGTTTTTACAAGTCATTTTGCTGGAACAATTAAGTAAAAAAAATTCTCTCTCTCTTGAATGAGTCATACTAGTATCTGTTGATGTGGGCAAGGACAGTGGGAACAGGAGGAAAATCTCAGGTTTTCCTTAGACACACTTATTTGGAATGGACAAAAGGGCCTAACAGAGGTCCAGTGTGGCTTTGACTCCCATCTATCATGCCTATGTGGTTGTTACCCATAGTCAGTGTACCTTAGGGGTCCAGAGGCCAGCTCGGTCTCGCCCTCCAGTCCCTGTTGTATTCAAAGACAGTTGGGGAATGACAGTGATCCGATATGGCCTTTTGTCCCTACCTTACCATGCCTACGGGGTTGCTACCCACAGCAGGGCTATGCCATCTTCTTGGAAGTGAACAAAGGGGTCTTGCCCTGCTTCCTTTGTCTTATTTTCTTAAAGAAGCTGCCCCATTACCTTTTACAGTCCCTTGTGTACTTCCCCTCAACAGGTGCTGGTAATTCTCACCCATGAAAGCAGGAAGACAGTTCTCAAACTGGTTGGTGGAAGCTTGACTTTGGGCGTCTTGGTGTTTTTCTGGTTGTCTTTCAGTCTCTGCTTGAGATTCAATCTCATTTCACCTTGTCTGGATGTTATGTGTAGTCGATTCTTTGTGTTTTTCCTGCTGGGCCTTTAACTCTGTTGGCATGAGTCCATCTGTGGGCATGAGTCTATCCCCACTCTGCAGTTCACACGGCTGATTTGGTGGTGAGCAGTTCCTGAATGGGACCTTCCCACTGAGGAGTTAAAGGCTGATCCCTCCATGACTTGATCATCACCCAATCGCCAGGATTAATATTATGGATTCTGAAATCCAGGGTGGCTGTTTGAGGAATTGCCCCTTTATGTCTTAGCCCTTCTAAGGTTTCTGCTATAGACATAACGTATTTCTTGGCATTGGCTTCCCCTTCCTCATAGGTGGCAACCCTCTGGGGTGAGGTCAAAAAGGGTAACCCAAACATCATTTCATAGGGTGAGACCCCCAGATCTGACTGGGGTTGGGTTCTAAATCTTAATAAGGAAAAAGGGAGACATTTTATCCATGACATTCGGGTTTCAATCATTAGCTTATCTAGAGCTCTTTTAAGAGTTTGATTCATCCTCTCAGTGTGACCAGAACTCTGTGGATGCCATGGAGTGTGTAATTCCCATTTACTCCCAGGGTTTGAACAACTTTTTGCAATATTTTAGAGGTGAAATGAGTTCCTTGGTGTCATGATCCGCTTGTGCGGGGTGTCGTGATGGTTCTTTTCACCGATCCCAAAAGTGCAAAAAGGCAAACAACAAGGGACTATCAGTTAATCACAACAAATGCACCTTTATTAGGGGCCAAAGCAGTAAATGCGATAGTGGGGATCAGAAAGGAGATAAAAGTAGAGAGAGAGAGAGAAAAGAGGGGGATGGGAATAGCTACCAACACAGGCGAGATCCTCACCAGTCTGGACGATGGGGATCCGTCTGGTCGTGTCGGGGAAGTCTTCAAAATTCTGGTCAACTCAGGGGTCCAGTTATACTCCACGGAGGAAAAAAGGGGGGAATATGCAGGACAATGAGAGTCTATTGTAATTGCTGCAGGGGAATAGGTGAGTCCACTGAAACCACCAAAGCAGGACAAACACAATGAAGAATAAGTCCATTGGAATTACTGAAGAAGAACAGGTCATGTCATTAGTGGTTTCCCCACTCCCTGTGGCAGGGGTCTCAGTCTCAGACCTTAGGAGGAGGGTTTTCCATCTCTGTCCGTCTGTCACAGTGGTAATGGGGCAGATGAGAGGTCTTCAGTGAGAGACCACTAGGGTCACCCCAAAGTTCATTCAGCTTCAAAAGGCGAGTGGGCAAATATGCAGTAGACCGTTCCTTGCTGGGTTCATGGAGGTCCTTGCTGATTCCTTGCCAAATCCGTGCCAATTCCTTGCCAAGTCCTTGCCAGGCCTTGTTCGGAACAGCTAACGTAACGGTGCAGCAACCGCACCTGCACTGCCGCTCTCTCCAAGCCAGAACTGTAGTGGAGGAAGGGGGTTTCTCCTCGTGGCAATCGGTAGGCAAAAGTGGGGGCTTCAGAGGGCCTTACACTTGGCCTGAATCAATCCTGTTCAACATCCCATATCGGGGAATGATTGATTCTAGAAGTGTTTTACTCACAACATTGGCATTGGCTTTAACCGTGGGTACCGCCTCTACCCAATGAGTCAGGTCACCTACTATCACTAGTAAAAACTTCCACCGTTGTACCTGGGGAAGCTCGGTAAAGTCTACTTGGATGTTTTGAAAGGGCTGTAAGGCTAGTTCTCGCCCTCCCCTGGTGTTTTCCTCATGACCTTCTCATTTACTTGTTGGCATATCTCACACCTTTCAATTACCTGCTTAGCTATCCAAAAAATTCCTATGCAGCCCCAGTCCCTTAGTAATTGATCACTTAGTGCTTGTGTACCCCAGTGTGTTGTTCCATGTATGCCTTCTAGCATTTTCCTGGCAAGGGGTTTATTCAACATTTGCCTCCCATCTGCTAATATCCACTTCCCTTTGTTTTCTTTCTTGGCTCCTGTTTTAAGGAATTCTTTCTCTTCTTTCCTACCGAATACGGGGACTTCTTCCATTTCTCTCATGGGAGTTAATGCTATCATTAGTTTTCCTGTCCCTGATTCGGCTGCATTCTTAGCATCTAAATCTGCTAAATGGTTCCCTCGTGCTTCTTGAGTCACCCCTTTTTTATGTCCTTTAACATATATTGCTGCCACTTCTTCTGGTAATTGTAAAGTTTCTAACACTTCTAAAAGAAGTTTTTAGTTCCTTTCCCCTTGAATTTAATAGCTCACTCTTTTTCCAAATTTTTCCAAAGGTATGCACTACTCCAAAAGCATATTTTGAGTCTGTATATATTGTTTCTCTTTTCTGTGTGAATATTTCCAGAGCTCACTTTAGGGCATACAACTCACATGCTTGGGCTGACCAGTTGGAAGGTGACTTTCCTTTTTCTAGGGCCACTAACTCTTCATCTGCTATAGCCTACCCCAATACCCTGTGCCCTGGATTACCCATGAAAATCCATCGATGTACAATCGTTTTCCACCTTGGAGTGGTTGATCTGTTAGGTCCTCTCTTACTTTAGTTTGATAGTTTATAACTTCTAGGCAATTATATATTAATTCCTCACCTGGTTTTCCATCTAAAACTGGGCAGGGTTGAGTTGGTTACTCACGACTAGCTCTAAACCATTATCTATTAAGATGGCTTCATATTTTAGTACTTGGGAATCAGTGAGCCATTTCTCAGCCTTTTAGCTGAGGATACTCCTTACTTAGTGTGGGGTATATATTTTCAGTTTTCCCCCAACGGTTAATTTTTTGCTTTCTTCTACGAGTAGGGCGCTCGCTGCCACCACCTGAATGTAGGTTGGCCACCCCCAGCTGACAGGGTCTTGCAGTTTTGATAAACAGGCCACTGGTTTCCTGGATCCTCCCCGGTCCTGGGCTAACCCTCCATGTGCTGCCCCTTTTTCTATATCCACAAGCAGATAGAAGGGTTTGTCTAAGGCAGGAAGACTCAGTGCTGCTGCACTGACTAATTTTTGCTTTAAAGCTTCAAAATTTGCTTGTCGTCTTCTTCCCACCTAATCTCTTCTTCTACTAACTTTTCATACAAGAACCTGATGGCCTGCGTGTATCCTTCAATCCATAGCCTATGATATCCCAACAGGCCTAAAAACCTTCTGACTTCTCTCTTAGTTTTTGGTCATGGGAGTGAGGCTATCCCTGCAATTCTTTCAGGGTTCAGCCGCCGGCTCCCTTGACAAATCACATGTCCTAGGCATTTTACTTCCCTCCCTACAAATTGGAGTTTCCCTTTTGATACTCAAAGTCCTTGGTCCCCCCAGAAATTTACCAGTGCTGTGGTGGATTCTCGAACTTTGAGATACCCTGAGAGGAGCCCAGTGCTCCTTGCTCCCCTGTGCTGACATGTGAGTGTTTGTCTGGTTTCGGGATGGCCCTGGCTGTGTGAGGGGTGCTGCGTGGACACGAGACAGCCGGTCCTGTCCCGCTGGGTCCCAGCAGTGCCTCACAGCAGTCCTGCATCCACGTCAGGATGCTGGGCAAAGAGAGGTCCTGGAAGCTGAGGCAGCTGATTTTAAGCTTGTGCAGGTGCCTACAGGCCAAGGCGAATGGTGTTCCCTCAGGATATAGCAGTCCTGAGGGGTCTCCCTCATTCAAAGAAATCGGCAGACAAATGCATTGTCCGCCAAAAGCCCTTTGATTGACCTGGCAGGAGGGCAAAGGTCTGCACCCCACTAAAGTGTTTCTCTGCCACATATAAATTTCAGTGGGTTGATGTAGGAGTTGTATCAAAATCACCATCCATCTTTACACTGCTGAGGTGATTCCATAGGCAGGCGGTTGGAAATACATTGTGTCAGATTCCCATACTTGAAGCTGATGTCCAGGCCCTGGCCAGGAGTGGTCTCGATGCCCCAGAGCAGCACAAAGTCTTCCTCAGGGCTTCCCTGCACAGGGCTGATTCCACACTTGCCCTTAGTTCTTCTGGTAGACTGTGTCTAAAGCTTTTTGTCAGGTCACTCTCATGTCAAGTTGGGCCAGACAGGTTTTTGTTTTGCTAACTGGTGCTAAGTACTTAGGCATGTCTGTGCTAATTACTTGTTTACTCATGTGAATGGCTTGTGCTTACTTATGTCAAACCAAGGCCTTGTTCCATCCCCAAAGGTGCCTGAGGCCACCCGCTCCTTGTGGCACCAGTTGCTTTCCTGTGGAATGTTCTCCCTCCCCGAGGGTAAAGAGGGAGCTGCAGAAAGAGCTTGCCAGGCTGCTCTCCATCCTTTCCCAGCACTCCTGGTGAAGTGGAGAAGTCCGAGCTGAGCGCAAAGGTGCAAATGGAGCAGCCGTGCACAGGAAGGCTCGGTGGGAAGGATGATCCAGGATCCATAGGCCTGGCAGCCTGAGCGTGCTCCAGGGGAAGGCCTTGGAGCAGATCCTCCTGAGTGCCATCCCACGGCACCTGCAGGGAACCAGGGCGTCTGCTGGAGGGTGGGAAAGCTCTGCGGTGGGACGGGAACAGCTGGGGCTCCTGGCGGGGTGTTGAGGGCTTCTGTGTGGGAGTTTGGGGGGCTGGTGTTGGTGGGGTGTTGGAGAAGGAGTTGTCTGAAAGGTGAGAGGTCTAGGCTGGAATTTGAGTCAGTTTGAAGGCAGCATCTGTGCTTTGGCACAGCTTTGGTTACGGAGGCCAGAAGCAATATCTGTGACTTTTCCTCCTCATGGTCCTGATACTCCTGCAGGGAACAAGAGGGGAGAGCTGTACTTTACTGGCCACTCAGATCTCTGTACCAGGGGGAGGATTAGCCCTTTTGCCATCTACTCATTTCTTTGGGATACTTTTGTAACACCGAGTGGACTTTCATTTCTTGAGAGCGTTTATTCCTTATGAGAATTAGGATATTATCATCCCTTTCTAGTAAACCAAAGAATGGCCCTTGTTTTTTCCCTTTTTTTGTGTAGTGCTCTGTTCTGTAAAGTGACCCTCAGTGGATGAGGTTAAGGCAAATGAGTTGCTGCTTTGAGATGGGAAGCAAAATTCCAAGTCTTCACCTCCTCAGGCCATCCCAATTAATTTGGGAAGTTTGCAACTTTTAGGAACTGCTTGAGTTGAGCAACGGGAAGTAAAGCTTTCCTGAATTGAGGATTCTTACTTGCCAGATTCTTCTGTGCCTTCGCCGCTGAGGTGGTTTTGTGCTGAAGGCAGAAACTTCAATGAGAAAATAATTTCAGCATGGAGTAAGAGCTTCTGACAGAGACCAAGTGTTGTCAGCGTTGCTCCAGGTGCTCCTGCCAACAGTCCCTGCAGGCAGGAGCGCAGCCCCCAATGCACGTGGGCTTTGGCTCCCTCTGGCACAGAAGCCCCCCACGGGCACAGGTCTCTGGGGCAGGAGACGGGCACCGGTGCTGCCAGGGCTCGGGGGGTGGCAGGTCTGCTTGGGCAGGGACCCTGCCACACCTGCTGATGTCAGCGCTCCCCGGGCCCCAGGGGTCAGAGCAGCATTCCTGCCATGGCCCACACGTTCCTTGTCTGTGTCACACCCGCGGGTTTAGGATGGCCACCAGCCGGGACGTGTCCCAAGGAGGCCGTGCCAGCTTCTGTGAAGGCCCCGTGCCCTTCCCAGCGCGGCTGCGTCGGCAGCCCTGGGGGCTCCTTCTGCTGCCCTGAGCCCGCAGAGCAGGGCAGCGTTTGCTGATGGTTTGAGCCGTTCCTAAAGATCCTGTTGGGCTGTCTTAGACACTTGGGGTGAGGGATTCCTTCCAACCTGAGCCACTTTGGGTGGGCTGGGGGCGGCCCCAGGGCAGGGGGCAGTGTGTGCAGGGGCCCTTTGTGACACGGTGCAGCACGTGTCACAAAACTGGGACTGGGCAGCAGGCTGGGCTCCACTTGGATCAGCAGCAGCTGGAAACCTCTGGGCATCTCCATTTTCTGCTGCTGCTCAGAAGAAACAATGAAGCAAGTCGAAAAATTCTGGTTTCTCTTTCTCCTGGTGGATTTTTTCATTTGATTTGACACTCAGAGGCAATTTCTGTGATGGCCTCTGTCAGTTGATTCTATTTCAGCAGCAGCAGCAGCAGCAACAGGGCTGTGTTTGAGCACTGAAAATGTGGCCTGTGTGGCTTTAATTCCCCGTGACTTAGTGCTCAGGGACTTGAGAGCATTTCAAGATCTGCTGATCATGATACCTGTGACAAAAAGTCTGAGTTTCCTGTGACAAATGCACTCTGGGTAGCACTGACAAAAAAAGCAGAGAGCCAGACCAACCCTTGGTATCCCTCCATTTCCAGCTGCACAGGGAAAGGTAGAAGAATTTAGAGATGCTGACAATGAAAATGAAGTCTTCAAAAAGGCCACTTTATTGTTGAAGCACGTTGGAAGTTTGATCACCCTGAAACAGAGAAAGCTGAAATGAGCAAAGGGGTCCTGTGTGGGACCCGCAGCTCTGACTGCACTGGGGCACAGCGAGCCCTGTTTTCCCTATGGGCTCCCCAGTGTTCAGGCTGAGAGCAGTGTCGAAGATGAGGCAGCAGCACAAACCTGACCTCAGTGAAAAAAGGCTGAGCAAAGTCCAGCCAACAAGGAGAAGTATTTTTGGGGGGATTCCTAATAAAAAACATAGGAATGACATACTGAAATCTTTCCCGTCTTGTCAATATCTTCTTTCATTAGTTCATGATTCCCAGAGTGAAGAAACATCCAACAGCAGCTCCATCAGCCACTTCCTCCTGCTGGCACTGGCAGACACGCGGCAGCTGCAGCTCCTGCACTTCTGCCTCTTCCTGGGCATCTCCCTGGCTGCCCTCCTGGGCAACGGCCTCATCATCAGCGCCGTAGCCTGCGGCCACCACCTGCACACGCCCATGTTCTTCTTCCTGCTCAACCTGGCCCTCAGCGACCTGGGCTCCATCTGCACCACTGTCCCCAAAGCCATGCACAATTCCCTCTGGAACACCAGCACCATCTCCTACACAGTATGTGCTGCACAGGTATTTTTTTTTGTCTTTTTCATGTCAGCAGAGCTTTTCCTCCTGACCATCATGTGCTACGACCACTACGTGTCCATCTGCAAACCCCTGCACTACGGGACCCTCCTGGGCAGCAGAGTTGTGCCCACATGGCAGCAGCTGCCTGGGCCAGTGCCTTTCTCAATGCTCTGCTGCACACGGCCAATACATTTTCCCTGCCCCTGTGCCATAGCAATGCCCTGGGCCAGTTCTTCTGTGAAATCCCACAGATCCTCAAGCTCTCCTGCTCACACTTCTACCTCAGGGAACTTGGGCTTCTTGCAGTTAGTGCCTGTTTGGCATTTGGCTGTTTTGTGTTCATTGTTTTCTCCTATGTGCAGATCTTCAGGGCCGTGCTGAGGATCCCCTCTGAGCAGGGACGGCACAAAGCCTTTTCCACCTGCCTCCCTCACCTGGCCGTGGTCTCCCTGTTCCTCAGCACTGGCACTCTTGCCTACCTGAAGCCCTCCTCCATGTCCTCCCCATCCCTGGACCTGTCAGTGTCTGTTCTGTACTCGGTGGTGCCTCCAGCCCTGAACCCCCTCATCTACAGCCTGAGGAACCAGGAGCTCAAGGCTGCAGTGTGGACACTGATGACTGGATGGTTTCGGGAACATTAAACTGCTGGCCAATTTCTGCAAAACACTTCTAATAAATGTCATCTTTGATACTTTTGGTTGTTTTCCTTTTCGAGGTTCTTTTTCTTTGCTTCACATTTTAATGTTGTCCACAAAGAAACGTCAAGAGCCCCTGTTTGCATTGCACACAGCAGGCTGGAGCACCCCCATGCTGCTGCTGTGGGGACATGAACCTGAGGGAGCACAAATGCCATCAGCCCCTGGGGCCAGGAAGGGCTGGGGGACACCAGGGAAACCACTCAGCTTTGTCCTGGCCTCTGCAGTCAGCCAGAAAGTTTGTTCCCATCAGCTGGGAGTTTCCTGTTCCACTGCAGATGCTGCTGCTCAGAGCCAGGGCTGCCTGGCAGCCACCCCCAAACTTCCCTGAGCATTTCCTTGCCTTCACCTTTGCTTTCTTTACTCTTCCTCCTACAAATTTATTTCTCTTCCTCACCCCTCTTCCCTCCCATGCAAACAGCCCATCCCTGTTTGCCCTTTCCTCTCTGGCCCCACTCCCTATTCCAGTTCCTGACTTGGCACCATGGGAACGTCCCTTGGGGAGCAGGATCATCCCACAAGTGCTGCAGGAATTGTCTGCAGGCTCCTGCAGTGCCTCGTGCTGCTCCCTTGCCAGAGGCAGCCCAGGCCAGGGGGGCACATCTGGGCTGCTGTGTCTGGCTGTGGGGCTGCCTGTTTTGGGCAGTGAGGAGGGGCTGCAGAGGCTCTGCAGGACTGACAGGATGGGCTTTGGGGCTGTGAGGAGAAGCTGAGGGACCTGGGCTGCTGGAGCTTCTAGAGAGGTGGCCCAGGGCTCCTCCTGCAACTGCTCCAAGGGTGGTTTCAGAGAATCCCAGAATCAGCAAGGCTGGAAAAGACCATGGAGATCATCAAGTCCAACCTGTGCCCTGACACCGCCTTGTCTTCCCTGAGCCTCCTCTTCTCCAGGATAAACAACCGCAGCTCCCTCAGCTGCTCCTCACAGGACTTGAGCTCCAGATCCCTCACCAGCCTTGTTGCCCTTCTCTGGACATGCTCCAGCCCCTACAGGTCCTTCCTAAATTGGGGGTCCCAGAACTGGACACAGCACTCGAGGTGCTGCCCAACCACTGCTGAGCACAGGAGAAGGAAGAATCACTGCCCTGGTCCTGCTGGCCACACCATTCCTGATCCAGGCCAGGAGCCATTGGCCTTCTTGGCCACCGGGCACACTGCTGGCTCATGTCCAGCCTGCTGTCCATCAGTCCCTGCAGGTCCCTTTCTGCCTGGCTGCTGTCCAGCCACTCTGTCCCCAGCCTGTAGCGCTGCAGGGGTTGTTGTTTCCAAAGTGCAGGACCTGGCACATGGACTTGTTAAACCTCACCTTGTTGGATTTGGTTCCTGGATCCAGCCGTTCCAGGGCCCTGTGCAGAACCCTCCTGCCTTCCAGCAGATCAACACCGCCAGACAACTTGGTGTCACCACAGTTCCATGAGGCCCCAGAGTGTCCCAATGGTCTCCATGATTCCATGAGGCCTCCCAGTGTCACAATGTCCCTCTGGTGTCACAAAGTCCCTTGGATCCTTGGGCCCTGCAGTGTCACAATGGCACCGTGGTGCCCCAGGGCCCTGCAGTGTCACAATGGATCCTTGGTTCCATGAGGTCTGGCAGTGCAGCAATGCTCTCCTTGGTTCCCGCTGTCTCCCACACCTCCCACTGTCAGGCTATAGAAGGACACCTGGCTGATGAAGGGGAGTGGGAGTGGGTACCTACTCGAGGAGGTAATAATAAAAATCCCTCTCAACCCCCTCTCCCAAGCCAGGCGCCACTTCAGATTAGGTATGATTCCCTGGATCTGGAGAGTCAGCCAGATGGTTTAGAAGAAAATTATCTGCCCAGTGAGTCTCCCAATTATGATTAATCTGTGAGACAGATCAGCACCTCTAACATCAAAAAGGAAAGAAGGGTAATCGTGGTGGGTGACTCCCTCCTGAGGGGAACAGAGGGCCCCCCCATATGTCGACCAGGCCCACCCCACAGAGAGGTCTGCTGCCTCCCTGGGGCCCGGGTACGGGATATCACTGACACACTGCCTGGGCTGATTCAGCCCTCTGATTATTGCCCACTGCTGATACCCCAGGCTGGCAGTGATGAGATTTGAAAGAGGAATGTCAGGGAAATGAAAAGGGACTTTAGGGCATTGGGTCAGGTGGGTAATAGGACAGGGGCACAGACAGTCTTTTCCTCAGTCCCTCTGGAGTCTGAGAAAAATGGTGAAAGCAATAGGAGAGCTCACATTATCAATGAGTGGCTCAAGGGTTGGTGTCATTGGCCAAATTTGGGATTCTTTAATCATGGGGCAACTTTTACAGCACCTGGCCTGCTTGGACCAGACGGGCTCCATCTTTCTGTGAAGGGCAGAAGAATTTTAACTCATGAACTGGCAGAACTTGTTGAGAGGGCTTTAAACTAGCTCTGAAGGGGAGGGGATGCAGCTGGTTTGTCTGGAAGCAGGCTCGTTGGTGGTAAGCCTGAGTTAGGGGTGAAATCAGCAGCCCAGCTGAGGCGCATGTACAGCAATGCACACAGCATGGGTAACAAACAAGAAGAGCTGGAGGCCATGGTGCAGCAGCAGAGCTATGATGTAATTGCCATCACAGAAACAGGGTGGGACGACTCACATGGCTGGAGCGCTGCACTGGATGGCTGCAAGCTCTTCAGGAGAGACAGGAAAGGGAGAAGAGGTGGAGGGGTGGCCCTTTACATTAGGGAGGCTTTTGATGCTACCGATGTTGAAACTTATGATGATGAGTCGAATGTCTATGGGTGAGACTTAGGGGGAAGGCCAACAAGGCTGACATCCTACTGGGAGTCTGTTATCGTCCACCCAGCTGGGAAGAGGTGGACAACTCATTCTATAAGCAGCTAGAGAATGTTTCTGGATCATCAGCCCTTGTTCTTGTAGGCGACTTCAACCTGCTGGACATCTGCTGGGAACTCAATACAGCTGAAAAAAGGCCATCCAGGAAATTTTTAGAGATTGTGGAGGACAATTTTTTGTCGTAGCTGGTGAGTGAGCCCACCAGGAGAGGGACTATGTTGGATCTGCTGTTTTCAAATAGGGAAGGGCTGGTGGGAGATGTACTGGTTGGAGGTCACTTGGGGCACAGTGATCATGAAATTATAGAATTCTCAATATTTTGGTGAAGTCAGGAGGAACACTAATAAGACTTTTACATTGGACTTCTGGAGGGCAGACTTTGGCCTATTTAGGAGACCTATTCAGAGAGTTCCTTGGGAAGCAGCCCTTAAAAACAAAGGAGTTCAGGAAAGGTGGGCGAGCTTCAAAACAAATATCTCGAGGGCACAGGAACACACTGTCCCTGTGTGCCGAAAGATGAGTCGATGAGAGAAACATCTAGTCTGGATGAGCAATGAGATTTTGAAGGAACTTAGAAATAAAAAGAGGATGTATCATCTTTGGAAGGAGGGTCAGGACTCTCCAGAAGTATTTAAGGGGCTTGCTAGGGTATATAGGAAAGAAATTATGGAAGCCAAAGCTCCGTTTGAACTTAAAATGGCAGCTTTTGTAAAGAATGCTTTTACAAATATATCAATGGTAAAAGGAAAGGTAAGACCAACCGTTGTTCTTTATTAGATGTGGACGGGAATTTAATAACTGCAGATGAGGAGAAGGCAGAGGTGCTTAATGCCATTTTTTGCCTCAGATTTTAGTGAGAAGACGATTTGCCTTCGGGACAACTGTCCTCCTGGGCTGGTTGATGGTGCCAGGGAGCAGAATGGTGCACCCATTATCCAAGAGGAGGCCATCAGAGACCTGCTGAGCTGCTTGGATGTTCATAAATCCATGGGACCAGATGTGATCCACCCCAGGGTGATGAGGGAGCTGTCAGATGAGCTTGCCAAGCCGCTCTCATGAGGTCATGGAACAGTTCATACTGAGTGTCATCACACAGCACTTTCAGGATGGCCAGGGTGTCAGACCCAGCCAGCAGGGGTTCAGGAGGGCTAGGTCGTGTTTGACCAACCTGGTCTCCTTCTATGACCAGGTGACCCTCCTGGTGGATGCAGGAAAGGCTGTGGATGTGTCTATTTGGACTCCAGCAAGGCCTTTGACACTGTCTCCCACAGCACACTCCTGGAAAAGCTGCAGCCCACGGCTGGGACAGGAGCACTCTGTGCTGGGTTCAGAACTGGCTGGATGGCCGGCCCAGAGAGTGGTGGTGAGCGGTGCTGCATCCAGCTGGGGACAGTCACCAGTGCTGTCCCTCAGGGCTCTGTGCTGGGCCAGCTCTGTTCAATATTTTTATTGACCACATGGATGAGGGATTGAGGGTTTCATGAGTAAATCTGCAGATGACACTGAGCTGGGAGCGTGTGTCCATCTGTTGGAAGGTAGGAGGGCTCTGCAGGGTCACCTGGAACAGCTGGATAGATGGCAGAGTTCAATAAGATGAAGTTTAATAAATCCATGTGCCAAGTCCTGCATTTTGGCCACAAAAACCCCCTGCACTGCTCTAGGCTGGGGACGGCGTGGCTGGACAGTGCCCAGGCAGAAAGGGACCTGGGGGCACTGGTCGACAGCAGGCTGGACATGAGCCAGCAGTGTGCCCAGGTGGCCAAGAAGGCCAATGGCTCCTGGCCTGGATCAGGAATGGTGTGGCCAGCAGGAGCAGGGAGGTCATTCTTCCCCTGTACTTGGCACTGGTGTGCTTGGCATTCTTCCCCTGTACTGGCACCGTTCCTCAAGTGCTGTGTCCTGTTCTGGGCCCCCCAATTTAGGAAGGACATGGAGGGGCTGGAGCGTGTCCAGAGAAGGGCAACAAGGCTGGTGAGGGGTCTGGAACACAAGTCCTGTGAGGAACGACTGAGGAAGCTGGGGATGTTTCGCTTGGAGAAGACTCAGAGTTGACCTTATCACTCTACAGCTTCCTGAAAGGTGGTTGCAGTCACGTGAGGGTCGGTCTCTCTCTCCTCACAACAACTGACAGAACCAGGGGACAGTGTCTTAAGCTGCACCAAGGGAAATTTAGGTTGGAGATTAGGAAAAAAGTTTTTTATGGAAAGAGTGATAAAGTACTGGAATTGTCTGTCCAGGGATGTGGTGGAGTCACCATCCTGGGATGTGTTTAAAAAAAGACTGGATGTGGCACTCAGTGCCATGGTTTAGCTGAGGTGGGGTTAGGGCATGGGCTGGACTTGATGACATTAAAGGTCTCTTCCAATCCAGCAATTCTGTGATTCTGTGATTGTGTGACATCACAGACCAGGTTGTGACATCATATAGTTGGCTGTGACATCACTGGTTTATTATGTGACATCACAGAGCAGACTGTGACATCAGAGCATGCCTGTATGACATCACAGAGCAGAGCAAGCTGTGAGGTCAAAGAGTGTGCTGTGACATTATAGGGTGGCTGTGTTCCATCACTGAAGGTGTTGTGACATCACAGGGTGGGTCTGTGAGCCCACAGAGGTGCTGTGTGACATGCTAAGTGAGTTCTGCCATCACAGAGCAGGCTGTGACATCACAGAGCAGGCTGTGACATCACAGAGGAGGTTGTGACGTCACAAAGTCAGCTGTGACATTACAGGCTGGCTGTGTGACATCACAGAATGGGCTGTGAGGCCACAGAGAAGACTCTGCCATTATAGAAAAGGGCTCTGTGACATCACAGAGCAGCTGTGACATCGCAGGGTGTCTGTGACATCACAGGCTGGGCTGTGACATAACAGGGCAGATTTTGTGACATCACAGAGCAGACTGGGACCTCAAAGAGCAGGCTGTGACATCACAGGGCACCTGTATGAAATCACAGGTGGCCTGTTACATCTCAGAGTGGGCTGTGTGACATCACAGGAGCTGTGTGAGGTCACTGGGGAGGTCACTCCACCCCAGCCCCCCCTCCCAGTTCCCCCAGAGAAGTCCAACGCTGCTCGTGCACAGCGGGGTCCCCTGTCCCCCTGGGTCCCCCCACCCCCAGCGCCGCAGCCTCCCCCAGAGGATGTTCCACGAGATCGACCCCAGAGCCTGACACGGGGACGGGGGCTGGGGCTGTGGGGGGTGGGACAGGGGGACAGGGACCCCCCAGCAGCGTCCCCGTGTCCCCCAGGGCCAGAGCCTGGGCCAGGGCTCCTTCACCCTGTTACCAACGAGGGCTTGAGAGCGCTGAAAAAATCCCCAGCAAGGGATCAGCAAAAACCAGATTTAATATTAAGTGACAGCACCACAAATTTCCTTGGCAAGAGTCACTCTGCTCCTGACTGGACACTGCAGGCACACCAAGGCAACAAAGAAACAACAAAACCAAACAGAATCCAGGCAATCAAATCAGAAATGAGGTGAGACCTGGGGCTTTCATTCCTATGGAAAAGAACTGTCCTTCTCCTGCAGGTGCCCATGGCAAGAACTGGGATTTCACCTCCAACACTGCCTGTTGTGACAGACTGTAGGCGATTGTTGGCTGGAAACATTTCATGTGTGGGGAGGAAGGGGCAGGTCCAGCCTTGCCCTGCCCTGGAACCCCAGCCCTGCCCTGCCCTGGAACCCCAGTCCCCCCAGAGCCTCTATCCCAGCCCAGCAGTGTCTGCCAGTCCCTGGCACAGCACAGGCAATGCTCCACAGCCACCTCTGGAGCCCCCAGCCCAGCTCCTGAGTGACCAAATGACCCCAAGTCCCACCTGGGGGAAGGGCTCAGGAACACCAAGGGGTATTTATGGCTGAGCACAAGGCAAGCACACATCTTGACCCTACCTCCACTTGGAATTTCTGTCTGAACACTGCTGGAATCCAGAAGCTGGTAGCTCTGTGTGTGCTTCTCTAAATCTTATTTTTCTCTTTCTGTGTCTACTTCTTCTATTTCTGTCATCTTACAAATTTTGATTAACTTAAAATTGAACAGGCTTAGAGTTTGTGAATGAATGGGCCAAGTTAATGCTTTGAGAAGCATTTTTTGTTGATTGAATGTTGTATAAGACATTTTGCCAAAGTTTCTCTGATTTTTTTAAGTTCCCCAAAAATGCTGTTTTGTTCTTTTGAGCTCCTGAGAATCTCTTGTTGATATTTCTCCAGTGCATCCAACTCAGAGGACACAAACAATTGTAATTCTTTTTAAATGTCTCCTTGAGAGAGTTGTTTGGGGGATGGGGGTCAGGGCTTGTGTGTCCTGCTTGGCACAGCCCAGGCAGGGTTTTCACAGCCCCATTCCACACTCCATTTCCCAGATGGAGCCGCTGGTGCCTCTGAGTTCTGCTGCCCCAGCCCCAGGGACGCTCTCCTTGTGTGCCCATTCCCCCACGGTCTCTGGGCAGGGATGGCCTCAGTGGGGGCTGCTGACAGCCTCAGCAACTTGGAGGCTGCTGCTGAATTTTACTGCTCCAGAGGCTTCTTCAGCCTTCAGCTCTTCAGGAATTCAGTGTCCCAGAGCTCATTAACATTCAGAACAGATTAACAAGCCAAACCTCTGGGAATTGTTTGATTTAAGTTTTCAAATATTTTGTGGATGATTCAACAGATCTCAGTAGTATATTGAAAGTGAATGTATTTTAATTACAAAGACAGTGAGAAACCATTATTCAGATCCTGTTTAGGTTTTTTTTTTCTGTTAATACATTGATATGTGCACTCTCCAATTGACACTGAATCCAAGTACCTCCTCATGCAGTTGGAACAGATATGAAAATCAAGACCCTTCATGGCTGACAATCAGTCAGACTCTGTCCCTACCCCCACCCCACCATTTCCCCCATCCAAGCCCTGGCACTCAGAGCAGTCTTGTGCAAATCTGAGCTCCCTCCAGCCCAGGCTGCACCTGCAGGTTTCAGCTCCTTGGCTCCAACTCCCACCTGCTTTCCCTGGAGAAGGAGCTGCCCGAGACACAGAGGGATGTTCATTTCTTGTCAGCCAACAAAGCCAAGGGAAGGCACAGCTCCACCAAATGCAAAAGTCATTCCTCTGCTGGATATTAAATCCACTTTGCACAGCAGACAGTCCCAGAGCAATGGAAAACACCTTCTGTGCCCAGCACAGATCCCAAGGCCCCCCAAACCCTCCCTGCCCTGATTCTGCCCAGATTTGCTCTTTGCACACACGAGTCACAGGCTGAAGTCAGGAGCTCCCTCCATGCCCAGAGGGAGGAAAAGAGGGAAAGTGGATGAAGAGCTCTCCTGTGCAGAGCCAAGGTCCAAGTGCCCCTGCAGTGGGAACCACAACTCATCAGGTTTGTGTCCTTTGGGCTCAGGGATGGTGACACTCAGAGGCACAGAAAGGTTTCTGGCCAACAAACACAAGTTGAACATTTGAACAGTTTAATAACCATCACAGCTCTTCCCTCAGCTCTCTGTGATGTCCCAGCAGCATCTGACATGTCCCCCATCCCCAAGGGATTTCCATACAGGAACAGTTTTAGACAGAGACACAAAAAAAAGGTAATTTTGTGATAGATATAAATGTAAGTAAGGTGTTGACTAATGTGATATTTATTGGAACTTCAGAAAGATTTGGCAACTCCCTGAACCTCAAAGCAGGAAGCCAGCCAGTTGAGAGCCCCTTGAATTACCAGAGAGCACCGAGATGAGGAAATTTGGGAGCAGCAGAAAGTACATAGATGCAGCTGGTCTAGTGAAGAGATGTCATTAGACAAGGCCATTTCAACAGGAGAGCTGGAAACACCTGAAGGAAGAGGGAGATGATATAATAGGAGAATATAGGTGACTCAAGTAGATGGGTAGATAGATATTTCTCCTCATTCAGCCATCAGTACACATCCAGGACATTCCTGTTCCTAGAGGGAAAACATTGGTGTTTCTTTAAAGTTCTCAAGTGACCCAGATAATAAAATGTCCTTGTATAATATCAAATGTACAAGTATTAAAACCTATACCCCCTTCGAGGAAGACATCAGCTGTGTGCCCTCGAACAGGCAGTGCCACTTGTGCCCTGAGGTGCCGAGCTGGGATTGGATCTCTCAGAGAGGAGCTGAGGGAGAGCAGAGCACCTTGCAAGCTGCAGGTCCCTGCCAGCCCTGCAGGGCTCCTGTGCCATCAACATCTGCTCTGCTCCAGCCTGAAACAGGGCCCAGCATGGTGCCGGGACCATCAGAGAGCTGAGGTGTGTGCTGGAATTCAATGCCCTCCCCATGGCGCAGCAGCCCTGCATTTCCCTGCTCCAGCCTTGGTCTCCAGCACAGCCATGGAGGCTCTTTGGGCTCCTGAGTGTTCCTGCTGTGTCCATGCCCCCAAGGGCACAGAGCAGCCTCCTCTCTCGGGCACTTGCCTGTTTTCCATGCCTTGCACAGGCGCTGGCCCTGCCCCACAAGGCCTGGGCTGAGTCCTGCCCTGCACGCTCAGCCAGGCTGGGATGGACACTGATGGTTTCTGTGCCAGGCTCTCTGAGCCCAGCCCAGCTCCCTGCAAGCTCTGCCAGCTGCCCTGAGCTCTGTGCAGCACCCAGGGCCTCTCCCCAGCACAGCCCAGCCGGCTCTGGCCCCACAGCTCTGCTCAGCCCAGGCTGCTCTGGCCACTGGCCCCATGGCCTCAGCCCCTGGCCAGGGCACAGCAGCAGCTGCAGCTCAGCCAGGACTCAGCCCCAGCCATGGGGGAAGGGGCTTGGCCAAGGCCAAAGGAGGCTCCCTGGGTGCCCTGCTCCCCTCGGGCTGAGGTGCTGAGAGCTCTGCAGCCCCTGCTGCCATCCCATCTGCCCAGGCCGGCACAAGAGCCCGGCCTTGGGGCCCTCCAGAGCTGCTCCTGCTCCAGGCCCAGGGCCCATCCCAGAGCTGGGGCAGCCACAAAGCTGTGCCCATTGCTGGTCATTGCTGCTCTGATGGGGATGGATCCTCAGCCACTTGGAGGTTGCTAATGAATTTTACTACTCCAGAGGCCTATTCTTTCTTGAGCTCCTTCTTTTAGGAATTCAGTGAGAAAGGCTCATAAAGATTTGTTTAAAACTTCCAAACAAGAACAGCCCATGGGAATAATTGATGTTTTCAATTCTTCTGTGGTTAATTGGACAGATTTCAGTAGTGTATTTAAAGTGAATATACTGTTTTGAAAACTATGCAGAGAGAACTCTTTTGTCCTCTTTTCTTTTCCAGTTTATACTGTTTATAGATTGATATCAGCAATGTCGGATTGATATTGACCCCCAGCACCTCCTAATGCAGTCTGAAAAGATGTGAAAATCAAGACCCTCCATGGCTGACAATCAATAACACTTTGTCCCTACCCCCTCCCCACCATTTCTCTCATCCAACCCCTGGCACTCAGAGCAGCTGAGGAATGGAGTCACACCCAGGGGTGTCCCCAGGGCTCAGGATTTGGGCCAGGTCAGTGAAATCTCTTTATTGCTGATCTGGACGAGGCCATCGAGGGCACCCTCAGTCAGTTCCCAGGTGAGCCCAAGCTGGGTGGGAGTGTGGCTGTGCTGGAGGGCAGGAAGCTCTGCAGAGGGATCTGGACAGGCTGGAGCCATGGGCCCAGGACAATTGGATGAGGTTCACCAAGGCCAAGGGCCGGGTCCTGCCCTGGGCTCACAACCACCCCAAATCCCTGGCTGTGCCCTGCCCCTGATCCCCACAGCCTGTCCTGTTTCCTTCATCCCTGCATTGCCAGGGACTTTCTGGGACAAGGGAGCTCTGCTCTGGGGATGGAGGGAGGTCCAAGCGTCACCACTGGAGTGGGAACCACAACTCATCAGGTTTGTGTCCTTTGGGGGTCGGAAACTGGTGAGAGTCAGAGGCACAGAAAGTTTCTCTTCATGGCCAACAGACCATGGTTGAACAGGACACAATTTAATAACAATCACACTCTTCCCTGAGCTATGTGCAACATCCCAGCAGCATCTGATGAGTCCAGCATCCATAAGTGATTCCCATACTAGAACTGATTTTAGACAACCGTGGTTCTGTGATAGAAATAAACACAATTAAGTTCTTGTATCAGGATGATTGTCCTGCAGTGGGGGCAAAACAGCTCAAACAATTCCTGATTTGCAAAGCTGTCAGTGGTGGATGGTGAAGAGATGTCACAGAGCCCTTTTCTATGATGGCAGAGTCTTCTCTGTGGCCTCACAGCCCATTCTGTGATGTCACACAGCCAGCCTGTAATGTCACAGCTGACTTTGTGACGTCACAACCTCCTCTGTGATGTCACAGCCTGCTCTGTGATGTCACAGCCTGCTCTGTGATGGCAGAACTCACTTAGCATGTCACACAGCACCTCTGTGGGCTCACAGACCCACCCTGTGATGTCACAACACCTTCAGTGATGGAACACAGCCACCCTATAATGTCACAGCACACTCTTTGACCTCACAGCTTGCTCTGCTCTGTGATGTCATACAGGCATCCTGTGATGTCACATCCTGCTATGTCATGTCACATAATAAACCAGTGATGTCACAGCCAACTGTATGATGTCACAACCTGGTCTGTGATGTCACACAATCACAGAATCACAGAATTGCTGGGTTGGAAGAGACCTTTAAGGTCATCAAGTCCAACCCATGCCCTAACACCACCTCAGCTAAACCATGGCACTGAGTGCCACATCCAGTCTTTTTTCAAACACATCCCAGGATGGTGACTCCACCACCTCCCTGGACTGACAATTCCAGGAATTTATCACCCTTTCCATTAAATCTTTATTCTTAATATCCAACCTAAATTTCCCTTGGTACAGCTTAAGACACTGTCCTCTGGTTCTGTCAGTTGCTGTGAGGAGAGAGAGACCAACCCCCACCTGACTGCAACCACCTTTCAGGAAGCTGTTGAGTGATAAGGTCACCTCTGAGTCTTCTCCAATCTAAACAACCCCAGCTCCCTCAATTGTTCCTCACAGGACTTGAGTTCCAAGCCCCTCACCAGACTTGTTGTCCTTCTCTGGACATACTCCAACCCCTCCATGTCCCTCCTAAACTGGGGAGCCCAGAACTGGACAGAGCACTCGAGGTACGTTGCCAGTACAGGGGAGGAATGCCAAGCACACCAGTGCCAAGTACAGAGGAAGAATGACCTCCCTGCTCCTGCTGGCCACACCATTCCTGATCCAGGCCAGGAGCCATTCGCCTTCTTGGCCACCTGGGCACACTGCTGGCTCATGTCCAGCCTGCTGTCGACCAGTGCCCCAGGTCCCTTTCTGCCTGGGCACTGTCCAGCCACACCGTCCCCAGTCTAGAGCTGTGCAGGGGGTTATTGTGGACAAAATGCAGGACTTGGCACATGGATTTATTAAATTTAAACTTATTGAACTCTGCCATCTATCCAGCTGTTCCAGGTGTCCCTGCAGAGCCCTCCTACCTTCCAACAGATGGACACACGCTCCCAGCTCAGTGTCATCTACAGATTTACTAATGAAAGCCTCAATCCCCTCATCCATGTGGTCAATAAAAATATTGAACAGAGCTTGCCCAGCACAGAGCCCCGAGGGACAGCACTGGTGACTGTCCCCAGCTGGATGCAGCACCGCTCACCACCACTCTCTGGGCCGGCCATCCAGCCAGTTCTGAACCCAGCACAGAGTGCTCCTGGCCCAGTCGTGGGCTGCAGCTTTTCCAGGAGTGTGCTGTGGGAGACAGTGCCAAAGGCCTTGCTGGAGTCCAAATAGACACATCCACAGCCTGTCCTGCATCCACCAGGAGGGTCACCTGGTCATAGAAGGAGACCAGGCTGGTCAAACATGACCTAGCCCTCCTAAACCCCTGCTGGCTGGGTCTGACACCCTGGCCATCCTGTAAGTGCTGTGTGATGGCACTCAGTGTGAACTGTTCCATGACCTTACCGGGTACTGAGGTCAGGCTGACTGGCCTGTAGTTACCAGGATCCTCCTTCCCACCCTTTTTCTGAATGGGTGTCACATTGGGCTGCTTCCAGTCATCTGGAACCTCACCAGTGAGCCAGGACTGCTGGTAAATGATGGACAGCGGCTTCACAAGCTCATCTGCCAGCTCCCTCATCACCCTGGGGTGGATCCCATCTGGTCCCATGGATTTATGAACATCCAAGCAGCTCAGCAGGTCTCTGACTGCCTCCTCTCTGATAATGGGTGCACCATTCTGCTCCCTGACACCATCTACCAGCCCAGGAGGAGAGTTGTCCTGAAGGCAAATCGTCTTCTCACTAAAACCTGAGGCAAAGATGCCATTAAGCACCTCTGCCTTCTCCTCATCTGCAGTTATTAAATTCCCTTCCACATCTAATAAAGAACAAAGATTGGTCTTACCCAGCTTTTTACCATTGATATATTTGTAAAATCTTCTTTTATTATCCTTTAAAGAAGATGCCATTTTAAGTTCAAACTGAGCTTTGTCTTCCTAATTTTTTTTCCTATATACCCTAGCAAGCCCCTTAAATACCTCCTGAGAGACCTGACCCTCCTTCCAAAGATGATACATCCTCTTTTTATTCCTAAGTTCCTTCAAATCCTCCTTGCCCAACCAGGCTAGATGTTTGCCTTGTCGACTCGTCTTTTGGCACACAGGGACTATCTGTTCCTGTGCCCTCGGGATCTCTGTTTTGAAACTCGCCCACCTTTGCTAAACTCCTTTGTTTTTAAGGGCTGCTTCCCAAAAAACTCTCTGAATACGTCTCCTACGTAGGCCAAAGTCTGCCCTCCGAAGTCCAATGTAAAAGTCTCATTAGTGTTCCTCCTGACTTCACCAAATATTGAGAATTCTATAATTTCATGATCACTGTGCCCCAAGTGGCCTCTAACCACCACATCTCCCACCAGCCCATCTCTATTGACAAACAACAGATCTAACATAGTCCCTCTCCTGGTGGGCTCACTCACCAGCTGCGACAAAAAATTGTCCTCCACAATCTCTAAAAATTTCCTAGACTGCCTCTTTTCAGCTGTATTGAGTTCCCAGGAGATGTCCAGCAGGTTGAAGTCACCTAAAAGAGCAAGGGCTGATGATCTAGAAACATTCTCTAGCTGCTTGAAAAATAACCTGTCCAGCACTTCTTCCCGGTTGGGTGGACGATAACAGACTCCCAGTAGGATGTCAGCCTTGTTGGCCTTCCCCCTAAGTCTCACCCATAGACATTCGACTCATCATCATAAGTTTCAACATTGGTAGCATCAAAAGCCTCCCTAATGTAAAGGGCCACCCCTCCACCTCTTCTCCCTCTCCTGTCTCTCCTGAAGAGCTTGCAGCCATCCAGTCCAGCGCTCCAGCCATGTGAGTCATCCCACCCTGTTTCTGTGATGACAATTACATCATAGCTCTGCTGCTGCACCATGGCCTCCAGCTCTTCTTGTTTGTCACCCATGCTGTGTGCATTGGTGTACATGCACCTCAGCTGGGCTGCTGATTTCACCCCTAACTCAGGCTTACCACCCATGAGCCTGCTTCCAGACAACCCAGCTGTATCTCCCTCCCCCTTCAGACCTAGTTTAAAGCCCTCTCAACAAGTTCTGCCAGTTCATGAGCTAAAATTCTTCTGCCCTTCTCAGGAAGATGGAGCCTGTCTGCTCCAAGCAGGCCAGCTGCTGTAAAAGTTGCCCCATGATTAAAGAATCCCAAATTTTGTTGATTACACCAACCCTTGAGCCACTCGTTGATAATGTGAGCTCTCCTATTGCTTTCACCATTTTTCTCAGACTCCAAAGGGACTGAGGAAAAGACTGTCTGTGCCCCTGTCCTATTAACCACCTGACCCAATGCCATAAAGTCCCTTTTAATTGCCCTGACACTCCTCTTTTCAATCTCATCACTGCCAGCCTGGTGTATCAGCAGTGGGCAATAATCAGAGGGCTGAATCAGCCCAGGCAGTGTGTCAGTGATATCCCGTACCCGGGCCCCAGGGAGGCAGCAGACCTCTCTGTGGGGTGGGCCTGGTCGACATATGGGGCCCTCTGTTCCCCTCAGGAGGGAGTCACCCACCACGATTACCCTTCTTTCCTTTTTGATGTTAGAGGTGCTGATCTGTCTCACAGATTAATCATAATTGGGAGGCTCACTGGGCAGATAATTTTCTTCTAAACCATCTGGCTGACTCTCCAGATCCAGGGGATCATACCAAATCTGAAGTGGCACCTGGCTTGGGAGAGGGGGTTGAGAGGGATTTTTATTATTACCTCCTCGAGTAGGTACCCACTCCCACTCCCCTTCATCGGCCAGGTGTCCTTCTATAGCCTGACAGTGGGAGGTGTGGGAGACAGCAGGAACCAAGGAGAGCATTGCTGCCCTGCCAGACCTCATGGAACCAAGGATCCATTGTGACACTGCAGGGCCCTGGGGCACCACGGTGCCATTGTGACACTGCAGGGCCCAAGGATCCAAGGGACTTTGTGACACCAGAGGGACATTGTGACACTGGGAGGCCTCATGGAATCATGGAGACCATTGGGACACTCTGGGGCCTCATGGAACTGTGGTGACACCAAGTTGTCTGGGGGTGTTGATCTTCTGGAAAGCATGAAGGCTCTGCACAGGGACCTGGACAGGCTGGATCCACGGCCCAAATCCAACAAGGTGAGGTTTAACAAGTCCAAGTGCCAGGTCCTGCACTCTGGCCACAGCAACCCCTGCAGCGCTACAGGCTGGGGACAGAGTGGCTGGACAGCAGCCAGGCAGAAAGGGACCTGCAGGGACTGATGGACAGCAGGCTGGACATGAGCCAGCAGTGTGCCCAGGTGGCCAAGAAGGCCAATGGCTCCTGGCCTGGATCAGGAATGGTGTGGCCAGCAGGACCAGGGCAGTGATTCTTCCTTCTCCTGTGCTCAGCAGTGGTTGGGCAGCACCTCGAGTGCTGTGTCCAGTTCTGGGACCCCCAATTTTGAAAGGACATGGAGGGGCTGGAGCGTGTCCAGAGAAGAGAAACAAGGCTGGTGAGGGGTCTGGAACACAAGTCCTGTGAGGAGCGGCTGAGGGAGCTGGGGTTGTTTATCCTGAGGAAGAGGAGGCTCAGGGGAGACAAGGCGGTGTCAGGGCACAGGTTGGACCTGATGATCTCCAAGGTCTTTTCCAGCCTTGCTGATTCTGGGATTCTCTGAAACCACCCTTGGACCAGTTGCAGGAGGAGCCCTGGGCCTCCTCTTCAGAAGCTCCACAGCCCAGGTCCATCAGCTTCTCCTCACAGCCCCAAAGCCCATCCTGTCAGTCCTGCAGAGCCTCTGCAGCTCCTCCTCACTGCCCAGAACAGGCAGCCCCACAGCCAGAAACAGCAGCCCAGATGTGCCCCCCCGGCCTGGGGTGCTTCTGGCAAGGGAGCAGCACGAGGCACTGCAGGAGCCTGCAGGCAATTCCTGCAGCACTTGTGGGATGATCCTGCTCCCCAAGGGACAACCCAAACTTTCTGGCTGGCTGCAAAGGCCAGAACAAAGCTGAGTGGTTTCCCTGGCGTCCCCCAGCCCTTCCTGGCCCCAGGGGCTGATGGCATTTGTGCTCCCTCAGGTTCATGTCTCCACAGCAGCAGCATGGGGGTGCTCCTGCCTGCTGTGTGCAATGCAAACAGGGGCTCCTGAGCCAGCGCTGCCGTGGCTGTGCCTGCAAGGATGCGGCACCTGTTTGAGCTGGGGGAGAGGCCAGGGCTGCAGAGGGGGGATGTTGTTGGCAGCTCCATCAGGACGCTCTGGGACGCTGCCCTGGGCTGTCCAGCGCACTGGGGATGGATCAGCCCCTGCTCTGCTGCTCCTTCCCGTCTCCCCCAGGGCCCTTGTAGAGCACCAACCGTGCTGTTTTCCCCCAGCCTGCCCACGGCCAGCCTGGGGCTGCTCACGGGGGTTTTCTGTGCTGAGCACTGGCCTGGCCGTGTTCTTGAGAGAGCCTGGGCAAGGAGCCTGGAGCCCCCAGGCCCTGGCCTGAGGCGTCAGCGCTGCCCCAGCAGTGCCCATGGGCTGTCCCTGCTGCAGCCCCGGCACTGCCACCCCCAGGACTGTGCCCGGCCCCGAGAGCACTCAGGCCCTGCAGCAACACCAGGGCCACCATGGCAGCGGGGCAGAGCCACGGGAGCAGCACTGGCAACACCAAGTGCTGCTGCTGCTGGGCACAGCTGCTGTGCCAGCACTGATCTGCCCCAGCTCTGCACACAGACATTGCTGCTGCAGCTCCAGAGAAGGCAACAAAAGGGCATCTCTGCAGAAAACTCTGCTGGGAGATCCTTGAGTTCCTTTAAAGCCACGGAGAGCGCAGCCCCTCATTGACACAGTCTGTGGGCACAGGGAAGGTGGAGAGAAACAAAATGAAAAATGGCACAAAAATGACATTTATTGTGGACAATATGAAAAAAAGCAAAACAAAGGAAAAAAATCCCCAGAACTAAACCAACAAGAAGTATCAAAGATGACTTATATTTCAATTGATTTTCAGAAATTGCCCAGAAGTTTAATGTTCCTGAAACCATCCAGTCATCAGTCTCCACAGTGCAGCCTTGAGCTCCTGGTTCCTCAGGCTGTAGATGAGGGGGTTCAGGGCTGGAGGCACCACCGAGTACAGAACTGACAGGGCCAGATCCAGGGATCTGGAGGAGATGGAGGGGGGCTTCAGGTAGGAAATAGCTCCAGTGCTGATAAACAGGGAGACCACAGCAAGGTGAGGGAGGCAGGTGGAAAAGGCTTTGTGCCGTCCCTGCTCAGAGGGGATTCTCAGCACAGCCCTGAAGATCTGCACATAGGAGAAAACAATGAACACAAAACAGCCAAACACCAAACACATACTAGCCACAATGAGCCCAAGTTCCCTAAGGTAGGATTTGGAGCAGGAGAGCTTGAGGATGTGTGGGATTTCACAGAAGAACTGGCCCAGGGCATTGCCCTGGCACAGAGGCAGGGAAAATGTATTGGCCGTGTGCAGCAGTGAATAGAGAAAGCCACTGGCCCAGGCAGCTGCTGCCATGTGGGCACAAGCTCTGCTGCCCAGGAGGGTCCCGTAGTGCAGGGGTTTGCAGATGGACACGTAGCGGTCGTAGCACATGATGGTCAGGAGGGCAAGGTCTGATGAGATAAAGAACATAAAGAAAAAGAGCTGAGCAGCACATCCCTTGTAGGAGATGGTGCTGGTGTCCCAGAGGGAATTGTGCATGGCTTTGGGCACAGTGGTGCAGATGGAGCCCAGGTCGCTGAGGGCCAGGTTGAGCAGGAAGAAGAACATGGGCGTGTGCAGGTGGTGGCCGCAGGCTACGGCGCTGATGATGAGGCCGTTGCCCAGGAGGGCAGCCAGGGAGATGCCCAGGAAGAGGCAGAAGTGCAGGAGCTGCAGCTGCCGCGTGTCTGCCAGTGCCAGCAGGAGGAAGTGGCTGATGGAGCTGCTGTTGGACATTGGCTATGGCTGCACATGGCGATCTGTTCATGGAGAAAGGACAGTGACAAGTCAGGAGAGGCTGGCAGTAGCTGGTTTAGGAATTTTTTTCCTACCCACACATCATTCCTGGCTCTCTGAGGTCAGAAATCCCCAGTATTCCTGCTGCACTCAGCGTTTGCCACTGAGAAATGTGAGAGGCAAAGGATTCCCTGTGGCTGAGGGCAGGTGAGGGGCTGAATGGGCTTGTTCCCAACTGCCCTGGCTTTGCACCTTTGGCTGGAATCAGAGCACAATCACACTCCCGGGTCACCCTGGGATAAACCAGACCCTGCCCAGAGCAGAGGGATCCCTGAATGTCTCACCCTCTCCAAAGGTCTCTGGGCAAGCTCTCAGCACCCCCTTGTGCCAAGGACACTCACGGCTCCCTTGGCCAACCCAGCAGCATTTCCTCAGCTGTGGCAGCTCTGCACTTCCCCGTGGGACATTCAGGGAACTCCCAGAGGCTCTGGCACAGCTCTGCACCCAGGAGGGCAGCTCAGAGCTGGGAAGGGCACAGCAAGGAGATCCCCGGCTGTGCCCATGATGGGTTCTCAGGGATGGGCTCAGCTCATTCCCCTTTCCCATGGACTGCTTTGCCCACAGCCCCACAGGTCCCAGGGAAGCTTGGACACCCCATTCCCATGGACAGCCCTGCCTGGCAGGAATGCCAAGGGCAGTGCCTGACTCAGCTGCTGCAAATGCCAGAGCCTCCCTGAGAGCACCAGAAAACACTGACAATATCAGGGGAGTGCAGAAACAGGAGAAGATGTTGTGGTGCTGTGCCTGAGAGGGCAGGGCAGAGACAGCCGGGCACTCAGGACAGTGTTCCTGTGCCCAGCTGTGCCCGGCACTTCCCACACACCAACAGTGCCCTCCTGCCCCAGCACTGCTCTGTTCAGCCCCCTCTGCTTCCCTGAGCATCTCCCTGGGCCTGGACATTCCCTCCTGAGAGGTGCCTTGTCCCTGCCAGCGCTCACAGAGCCCATCCCACCCTGTGTGCCCTCAGCCCGGCCCTACAGAAACCTGCCTGTGTGCAGGGCCCTGGCTGGGGCAGGGTCTGTGTGCAGCTGGGCGAGGGCAGCTCAGGAGAGCCCTGCTGGGCCCTGCAAAGGTGATGCTGCTGCTGTCCAGGGCTGAGGAGTGGCTGAAGGCCCTTTGGGAGGCTGCCAGCAGAGAGACTGACCACCCAAAGTCACAGTTCTGGAGTCTCTGTAAATGTTCAAACATTCCTTTGATGATCCTGTGTGTCTCTTTCAACTCAGAATGTTCTGTCATTCTGGGATTACAATTCCTGTTCTGCTTCTCTCATCCCCCTGTTGTCTATAATCAAAAGAGAAAAACAAACCCTTGCAACAAAGTTAGAACAGTAAAGGAATAACCAGACCTTTATTGGAAGCTTCCAGGTGTCCCAGTGCGGATGGGGCACACCCCACTCCTGATTTCAACAATTTATTAAGGTTGATTAATTAGGATATTTAACAGGAACATCCAATAGGAGATTCAGTTGCCCCAGTTACACACCCCTGGCTCAACCTATTGGATTAGTTCCAAGGATTTATTTGCCCCAGTTTTTGTTATCACTGCGCACATTCAAAAACCAAAATGTTCTTGTACGTGCTCTTCCTGATAATAAGACTATGCAGTATTTCAGGAATGTATTTAGACAGTCAGCTTATTGTTCTAAAATCTAAGAGAAAGGTAAGGAAACATACTAGAGATAATTAAGGATTGTAAATATATGAAGTATAAAATAGTTGTTAAACAGAGTTAATTAAGAATTTAATAGAGTTAGATAATGATTTTAGATTTATACATATGTTATACTAATTTACAGAACTACGAATATAAGAAAAATACATGAAAAGCAAAAATCTTTTTGTCATCACCCCAACTTTCCCACCCTCCTCCAAGCAGGAAATGGAAGACACTCTCAGGAAAGCTCCTGAGCTTTACAGCATTCCCAGCTTTACCTTCTTTGGGAAGTGTCCTGCGGAGCTGTGCCCAGGCTGCTCTGGAGCAGGGAGCAGCCCTGCCCCAGCCAGCAGCTCTCAGCAGCAGCACCTGCCCTGCTCAGGGTGGCTCCTTCCCCCCACAGCTTCTCTCCAGTGCTGGGAGCAGCTCCCCGGGCCGGCTGAGAGCTGTCCCTGGCAGGCAGCAGAGTCCCTGGCCCAGCACAGCGCCCTGGGCTGCAGGACCCTGCTCTGCAGGACAGCCCTGGGCACCCCTGGCTGCTCTGCACAAGAGATGATCAGAGAATGTACTCACAGGGTCTGTGGGCATTGGGATGTTCCAGCTGTAGGAGATCACTCCAGGAGCTGCAGCAGCATTGTCCTGCAGCCAGAGGTTCCTGTGCCAAGGGCTGCCAGGGATTCTGCCCCAGGCACTTCTCAGCACCTTCCCAGCCCTGACTGATGGAAGCTCTCTGTGCCTCTGTGCTGTGCCCGGGCTGGCTGCAGGCAGTGCCCCAGCCCTGCTGGGCTGGGAGAAGAGCTGCTCATCCAGAGAAATGTGCTTTTGAAGCTCTCCTTGGTTGCCAGGATCACCCTCTGTGCCAGGAGCCCGGCCCAGCTCAGCAGCACAGACACAGCACAAGGACTTTAATGACCCTCTGGGGCTTTGTGCTCAGGCCCTGAACATCAGGCCCTGAGAGGGAGCTGCAGAAACCTCTCCAGAGCTCCAAGTCAGAATCCAACTCCAAAGTTTCTTTGGCTTTTAATGGGTACCACTGTGGGACACGACTGAGAAAGTGTCCCCAGGCCCCAGGCAGAGCAGAGAGCTGGAGGCACTGATGACAGGTGGGGACAAAGAGAAGCCAAGTCTTGGTGCCCTGGGGCACAGCAGGGTCTGTGCCACCAAGGGCTGTCAGGAGACACCTTGTCCTGAGGCACTGGGGCCTCCTGGCACAGCCCCAGCCAGGCTGGGCACTGTCAGCCCCTTGTCCTGCCCTCACATCCCCCCCTAGCCCACATCCCAGTGGCCTCAAGGATCTGCTGGAAGGAGTCCCTGGGGAGCCTTGCTCAGGAATGGCCCTGGGGGCTCCTTCATGCTCCCAGGGACTGCAGGCTTTTCAAAGCACTTTGGCTTTGGCTTTTGCCTTGGAGTCTCTGAGAGCTTTGTGCAGTCATGGCCTCCAATTATCTGCTGTAATTAGTCCCTGGAGAGGCTTTGTCAGGAACAACACTCAGTGGGGCTCATTAATACTTTGAGATACTCAAGGAGTTTAAGGTACTTTGGATTTTCCTTTCCACACTGAGTCTCTGAGAGGTTTTATTGCCATCCTGGCCTCCAGTTCTCTCCTCCAAGGAGTCCATGAGGAGCCTGTGTTGGGGATGGACCTCAGTGGCACCCATTAATGCTTTGAGACACTTTGGGTTTTTTTCTCTGACTTTGACTCCAGGAAAGATTTGTGCAATCTCCTCTCAGGCCCTGAGGTTCTAGGGCTCAGCTCCAAATGCACCACAGGGCTCTTTAGGATAAGCACGTCTTACCAAATCATGGCTCTGCCTTTATTTCCCTCTGCTCTAATGTAGTTCCTTAGGAATGTTTCCTTTTACAGTTATGGAGAAATATTTCAAAGTGCTTCTAAGAAATATGTATTCCCATTTTAAAGAGTGTCTTTTATTACTGTTCTCTTTAGAGAAGAGCTGATTGTAGCATTCTGTGATTGATATTGATGTAGGGCCACTCCTAAGGAGGTCTGGCCAGATCAGAGAAGTTTTACCTTGACGTCTGACCCAGTGTGGACAACCTTGCCCCACATTCCCCAACCCCATGTGACAAACAATTTTCACTTTCAAAAATTTAAATGGTTTATTAAGACCTTGTCAAAATTCAACAGAAGAGTGAATAAAGAATAAATACAGTTTCCGGAGTAAAGGATTCAGTCACCATGTGCTCATCTACAAAATGGATGTTCTGTCTTTTATACCTCCAGCCCCTCCCAAAGTCTTGTCAATCCACTCCTCCTTCGCTGTCCAGTGGTGGAGATCACTTTCTTACAGCTTGATTGGAGCTCAGGCACTGCCATAGCAACAAGCCGACCCTCCCAAATGCCCTGACTACTGAGGGCATCCCATGATAACAATGCAAGGGGTAAGGGAAAGATAACTATACACCTACACAACTTCTCTTAACATCTACTTAATATTCACCCCTTAATTGTGAGAGTCAACCATAGGATTACCCATCTATAACAAACCCCCCTTTTCTTTTTCTATATGTCATTTTGCTTGAACATTTAATTTCAAATTTTCTCTCTCTCTTGAATGAGTCATACTAGCATCTGTTGATGTGGGCAAGGACAGTGGGAACAGGAGGAAAATCCCAGGTTTTCCTTAGACACACTTATTTGGAATGGACAAAAGGGCCTAACAGATGTCCAGGATGGCTTTGACTCCCATCTATCATGCCTATGTGGTTGCTACCCATAGTCATTGTATCTTAGGGGTCCAGAGGCCAGCTCGGTCTCACCCTCCAGTCCCTGTTGTATTCAAAGACAGTTGGGGAATGACAGTGGTCCGATATGGCCTTTTGTCCTTACCTTAACATGTCTATAGGGTTGCTACCCACAGCAGGGCTATGCCATCTTCTTGGTAGCAAACAAAGGGGTCTTGCCCTCCTTCCTTTGTCTTATTTTCTTAAAGAAGCTGCCCCATTACCTTTTACAGTCCCTTGTGTACTTCCCCTCAACAGGTGCTGGTAATTCTCACCCATTAAAACAGGAAGACAGTTCTCAAACTGGCTGGTGGAAGCTTGACTTTGGGCGTCTTGGTGTTTTTCTGGTTGTCTTTCAGTCTCTGACTGACAGTCAATCTTGTTTCACCTGGTCTGGATGTTATATACAGTCCACTCATTGTGTTTTTCCTACTGGGCCTTTAACTCTGTTGGCATGAGTCCATCTGTTGGCGTGAGTCTATCTCCACTCTGCAGTTCACACGGCCGATTTGGTGGTGAGCAGTTCCTGAAAGGGACCTTCCCACTGAAGAGTTAGGGGCTGATCTCTCCATGACTTGATCATTACTTGATCAAATCCTCAGAATTAATGTTATTGAGTCTGAAATCCAGGGTGGCTGTTTGAGGAATTGCCCCTTTATGTCTTAGCCCTTCTAAGATTTCTTCTATAGACATAACATATTTCTTGGCATTGGCTTCCCCTTCCTCATAGGTGGCAACCCTCTGGGGTGAGGTCAAAAAGGGTAACCCAAACGTCATTTCATAGGGTGAGACCCCCAGATCTGACTGGGGTTGAGTTCTAAGTCTTAATAAGGACAAAGGGAGACATTTTATCCATGACATTCGGGTTTCCATCATCAGCTTATCTAGAGCTCTTTTAAGAGTTTGATTCATCCTCTCACTGTGACCAGAACTCTGTGGATGCCATGGAGTGTGTAATTCCCATTTACTCACAGGGTTTGAACAACTTTTTGCAGTATTTTAGAGGTGAAATGAGTTCCTTGGTGTCATGATCCGCTTGTGTGGGGTGTCGTGATGGTTCTTTTCACCAATCCCAAAAGTGCAAAAAGGCAAACAACAAGGGACTATCAGTTAATCACAACAAATGCACCTTTATTAGGGGCCAAAGCAGTAAATGCGATAGTGGGGATCAGAAAGGAGATAAAAGTAGAGAGAGAGAGAGAAAAGAGGGGGATGGGAATAGCTACCAACACAGGCGAGATCCTCACCGGTCCGGACGATGGGGATCCGTCTGGTCGTGTCGGGGAAGTCTTCAAAATTCTGGTCAACTCAGGGGTCCAGTTATACTCCACGGAGGAAAAAAAAGGGGGAATATGCAGGGCAATGAGAGTCTATTGTAATTGCTGCAGGGGAACAGGTGAGTCCACTGAAACCACCAAAGCAGGCCAAACACAATGAAGAATAAGTCCACTGAAATTACTGAAGAAGAACAGGTCATGTCATTAGTGGTTTCCCCACTCCCTGTGGCAGGGGTCTCAGTCTCAGACCTTAGGAGGAGGGTTTTCCATCTCTGTCCGTCTGTCACAGTGGTAATGGGGCAGATGAGAGGTCTTCAGTGAGAGACCACTAGGGTCACCCCAAAGTTCATTCAGCTTCAAAAGGCGAGTGGGCAAATATGCAGTAGACCGTTCCTTGCTGGGTTCATGCCAGGTCCTTGCTGATTCCTTGCCAAATCTGTGCCAATTCCCTGCCAAGTCCTTGCCAGGCCTTGTTCGGAACAGCTAACGTAACGGTGCAGCAACCGCACCTGCACTGCCGCTCTCTCCAAGCCAGAACTGTAGTGGAGGAAGGGGGTTTCTCCTCGTGGCAATCGGTAGGCAAAAGTGGGGGCTTCAGAGGGCCTTACACTTGGCCTGAATCAATCCTGTTCAACATCCCATATCGGGGAATGATTGATTCTAGAAGTGTTTTACTCACAACATTGGCATTGGCTTTAACCGTGGGTACCGCCTCTACCCAATGAGTCAGGTCACCTACTATCACTAGTAAAAACTTCCACCGTTGTACCTGGGGAAGCTCGGTAAAGTCTACTTGGATGTTTTGAAAGGGCTGTAAGGCTAGTTCTCACCCTCCCCTGGTGTTTTCCTCATGACCTTCTCATTTACTTGTTGGCATATCTCACACCTTTCAATTACCTGCTTAGCTATCCAAAAAATTCCTATGCAGCCCCAGTCCCTTAGTAATTGATCACTTAGTGCTTGTGTACCCCAGTGTGTTGTTCCATGTATGCCTTCTAGCATTTTCCTGGCAAGGGGTTTATTCAACATTTGCCTCCCATCTGCTAATCTCCACTTCCCTTTGTTTTCTTTGTTGGCTCCTGTTTTGAGGAATTCTTTCCCTTCTGTCTCACTGAATACAGGGACTTCTTCCATTTCTCTCATGGGGGTTAATGCTATCATTAGTTTTTCTGTCCCTGATTCAGCTGCATTCTTAGCATCTAAATCTGCTAAATGGTTCCCTCGTGCTTCTTGAGTCACTCATTTTTTATGTCCTTTAACATATACTGCTGCCACTTCTTCTGGCAATTGTAAGGTTTCTAACACTTCTAAAATAAGTTTTTAGTTCCTTTCCCCTTGAATTTAATAGCCCACTCTCTTCCCAATTTTTTCCAAAGGTATGCACTACTCCAAAAGCATATTTTGAGTCTGTATGTATTGTTTCTCTTTTCTGTGTGAATATTTCCAGTGCTCACTTTAGGGCATACAACTCACATGCTTGGGCTGACTAGTTGGAAGGTTACTTTCCTTTTTCTAGGGCCACTAACTCTTCATCTGCTATAGCTCACCCCAATACCCTGTGCCCTGGATTACCCGTGAAAATCCATCGCTGTACAATCGTTTTCCACCTTGGAGTGGTTGATCTGTTAGGTCCTCTCTTACTTTAGTTTGATAGTTTATAACTTCTAGGCAATTATATGTTAATTCTGGTCCTCTCTTACTTTAGTTTGATAGTTTATAACTTCTAGGCAATTATATATTAATTCCTCACCTGGTTTTCCATCTAAAACTGGGCAGGGTTGAGTTGGTTACTCACATCTAGCTCTAAACCATTATCTATTAAGATGGCTTCATATTTTAGTACTTGGGAATCAGTGAGCCATTTCTCAGCCTTTTAGCTGAGGATACTCCTTACTTAGTGTGGGGTATATATTTTCAGTTTTCCCCCAGAGCTTAATCTTTTGCTTTCTTCTACGAGTGGGGCGCTCGCTGCCACCGCCTGAATGCAGGTTGGCCACCCCCAGCTGACAGGGTCTTGCAGTTTTGATAAACAGGCCACTGGTTTATGGATCCTCCCCTTTCCTGGGCTAACACTCCATGTGCTGCCCCTTTTTCTATATCCACAAACAGATAGAAGGGTTTGTCTAAGGCAGGAAGACTCAGTGCTGCTGCACTGACTAATGTTTGCTTTAAAGCTTCAAAATTTGCTTGTCGTCGTCTTCCCACCTAATCTCTTCTTCTAGTAACTTTTCATACAAGAACCTGATGGCCTGCATGTATCCTTCAATCCATAGCCTGCAATATCCCAACAGGCCTAAAAACCTTCTGACTTCTCTCTTAGTTTTTGCCCGTGGGAGTGAGGCTATCCCTGCAATTCTCTCAGGGTTCAGCCACCAGCTCCCTTGACAAATCACATGTCCCAGGCATTTTACTTCCCTCTCTGCAAACTGGAGTTTCCCTTTTGATACTCAAAGTCCTTGGTCCCCCAGAAAATTTAATAATGGATTAATAATAGTGGATTCTCAAACTTCATTTTCTTCCTGTCCTGAGAGAAACAAATCATCTCCATACTGGATGAGCTTTATCTCAGGTTTGATGGAGAAGAGTTTTAGTACTTCTCCCAAGCCTTGACCAAATAGGTTTGGGGATTTGGAAAACCCTTGTGGTAACCTGGTCCACTGAAGCTGTTGCTTTCTCCCTGAATCGGGGTCTTCCCATTCAAAGGCAAATATATCCCTGCTTTCTCCTGCCAGTGGACATGCCCAAAAAGCATCTTTTAGGTCTATCACACTAAACCACTGCTGTGCTGGGAGGATATTGCTCAGTAGTGTACAGGGCTTAGGCACTACTGGGTACAATTCACTGTTCTTTGGTTTGCTTCTCTTAAATCTTGGACAAGCCTGTAAGTCCCATCTGACTTCTTTACTGGTAATATGGGTGTATTTTGGGGGACATACATGGCTCTAAGGTCCCCTCCTCAAGTAGGTCCTGGATCCCTGGCTGCAGTCCTTGTCTCCCTTCCAGTGAGAGTGGGTATTGTCATACCTGAACTGGATGGTTCTCATCAACTGTTTTTATTACTATAGGTTTCATGTTCGATTTACCTCGAATTTTTGGTTTTGTCCACACCATGTCATGAATTTTGTCCTCATTCTCTTCCGTTAATTTGAATAGCTTAACCACCATTTTTCCTTCCTCTGGGAGTACTCCAATGTCTAACTGCACCTGTAAATCCCACCCTAATAGATTGCACCCTGCTTCTGGAACTAATAGGACATCCCCTGTTGAGGATTTTTTGCAGGACAATGGACACATTCAGCAGATGCACAATCCAGCCTTCTGGTAACAAAGGAATCAGTTCAAGAAACGGGGTCAGTGAATCCTTGATGACAGGAAAAGAAGAAGAAGTCAGAGGAGTCGGCAAAGTTGTCAGCAAAATAAAAAAGAGAACTCAGGGTGGGCCAGACAACCAAAGCAAGACGCGTCAAGAATCGGGTGATCCAATCGGCATTTAATTTTAGACACATAAACAGCTAGGATTAACCAATCATGTATTAGCTAGAGGCTCGTGCACAGCAGAACTTATTATAAATACAGGCCTCAGTACAATAAAATTGGTTTCACTTGATCATATTGATCATGGTGAGATGTCCCATTTGTGATTCTCTGCACCGCAATTCCTATCTCAGACCCCAGGTCTAATGATGCATGGCGATGCATAGCATCCCTTAGACACTCTAGAAACTCAGATGGAGTCTCGGAAGGCCCCTGCTTAACAGAATTTAGGACAGACCAATTTTTGGTCTTTGGGATAGCTCTCTCCACTCCCAGTGCTATCCAATCTTGATAATCTGCTAATTTCTGTAACTCTGCCAATATATTTGGATCCCATTTAGGGTCCCTTGGAGAGGGAAAAATTCTCTTACATCCAATCACCGGCTTTTACAGTTATCCTCTGCCAAAGCCCCTTCTCAGGATCAGCTGCTTTTCTGTTTCAGTGAAAGTATCCAGTAATAACTGGGTGTCTCTCCAATCTGGGTTGTGTTGTTTGATAACATATCATAAATGCTTCGCAAAAAGTATCAGGTTGCTGTGGTAATTTTAGCAATCCTTTCCCATGCCTCTAGATCAGGGGTGGAGAATGGTACTTTAACCATCAGTCTCTCTCCTTCCGGTCCCACTGCCTCTCGCAGAGCGGCCTGTAACACTGCTTGTCTCCTGGTTCTGGACTAAACCGGACTGCCAGGAGGGGAGTGGGTTTGAGCGGATGTCCCTTCCAAGCCTAAGTCCTATTTTTTTGGAAAGTCCACCTCATCCTCATCCTCATCCTCCCGTCTCCTAGGAGGCACTTTCAGCAAATCTATTGTATCTTGTTCTTGAGCTGCAGCACGGTAGACCTTATCTGATTTGGTACATGGCTGTCCTATGCTGCATGCTGAGCAACATTGCTTAATTTGCCCTCTATTTCCTTTGTTTTCCTTCTCAAGGGCTAACACCAGTGGGTCTGAGGGAGCGCTGAGCCCACAGCCCGTCTCCCATTCCATATGATTTCACAAGGGGAGAAACATACCAGCAGAAGAGACCTCATCCTATTTCCTTCATGTCTTAAAAACAGCATTAACTGCAACAAGGTATTACAATCTAAAGTTCCTGCCGGTGGCCACTTGGCTCAGTCTTCCAGCCTGTATAATGGCCACTCCGCATGCAGCATTGGATTAAATCTTTCTTGTTCTCCAATCCCACCTTACTGGTGACTTCTTTCCAGTGGGTTCAGATACATCCCAAAGGGCTAGCTCGGGGAACTTCTTTGCTCTGGTGAGTTCCCATTATCTCCTTCTCCTTCTCACTTCCACCCAAAACTCCCTTCACAAAGCCTTACAGTCCTTTCCTAATTCTCCTCCCACGTGCAACCCCAGGTTACAGGTACCAGATGTGATTTTCCACACACAAGCTTTAAAATCTGAGGTTCAATATCGGCTTGATTAGGAAACCTCTGTCCACACTCAGAGCATGTGCCCCGCCGCCTGCGGAACAGCAGTACCAACGCCTTTCACAAACTCCGCACTGCAATAGTGCCCATGGAAGGTGCCAGTCTCTCAAGGTGCCCAAGGCTCCCAAGAACTGCCCGCAAAGGCAGTGTATTCCACTTACTCCTTCATGAATTTCTAAATTCTCCACAGCAGGCTGCTTCCCATCTAGAGAAACTACATTACCAGCTTGTCGCTGCTGAGGTGGTTGCAATACAAAGTAGAGGCATTAAGCAGTCTTAGATGGCAACTCTTTATTATCGAAGATGGTTGACTTTTTATACACTTCTAATTGTTTATACTTCTTCTACTTTAACTATTGGCTACAGTAAATTAACATAACACTATGAGTGAAAAGTAACAGTGACTTTAATTGACTTTTAAAAAATGCTTTGTTTAGTTACAAAGTTTCCTCTTTATCTTTCTTCAATTCCTCTCTTCTCTTCGTCTCCTCAATAACAACCTTAAAAAAACTCCTTATCAGCTTCTTACTTCTCAACTTCTTTGCACTTCTTTAGCTAACAGACCCGCAGTTAGCACCTTCCACACCAGCTGAGGTCCAGTAAAGCCCCTCTAAATAAATCCATTCATCCCCTTTATCTGTCCAGTGATTTACTGGATTCAGAAATTCCCAGGGGTCAAGCCCGAACCACTAAGGCAGTGGAATCCTCTCAGTTCATCTAGCCATGGCCCTGGCTGTGTAAGGCATGCTACGTGGACATGAGACAGCCGGTCCTGTCCCGCTGGGTCCCAGCAGTGCCTCACAGCACTTCTGCATCCACGTCAGGATGCTGGCAAAGAGAGGTCCTGGAAGCTGAGGCAGCTGATTTTAAGCTTGTGCAGGGGCCTACAGGACAAGGCCAACGGTGTTCCCTCAGGATATAGCAGTCCTGAGGGGTCTCCCTCATTCAAACAAATCGGCAGACAAATGCATTGTCCGCCAAAAGCCCTTTCATTGACCTGGCAGGAGGGCAGGGGTCTGCACCCACTGAAATGTTTCTCTGCCACATATAAATTTCAGTGGGTTGATGTAGGAGTTGTATCAAAAACACCATCCATCTTTACACTGCTGAGGTGATTCCATAGGCAGGCGGTTAGAAATACATTGTGTCAGATTCCCATACTTGAAGCTGATGTCCAGGCCCTGGCCAGGAGCGGTCTCGATGCCCCAAAGCAGCACAAAGTCTTCCTCAGGGCTTCCCTGCACAGGGCTGATTCCACACTTGCCCTTAGTTCTTCTGGTAGACTGTGTCTAAAGCTTTTTGTCAGGTCACTCTCATGTCAAGTTAGGCCATCAGGTTTTTGTTATGCTAACTGGTGCTAAGTACTTAGGTATGTCTGTGCTAATTACTTGTTTACTCATGTGAATTGCTTGTGCTCACTTATGTCAAACCAAGGCCTTGTTCCATCCCCAAAGGTGCCTGAGGCCACCGGCTCCTTGTGGCACCAGTTGCTTTCCTGTGGAATGTTCTACCCAGCCAGGGTAAAGAGGGAGCTGCAGAAAGAGCTTGCCAGGCTGCTCTCCATCCTTTCCCAGCACTCCTGGTGAAGTGGAGAAGTCCGAGCTGAGCGCAAAGGTGCAAATGGAACAGCCGTGCACAGGAAGGCTCGGTGGGAAGGATGATCCAGGATCCATAGGCCTGGCAGCCTGAGCGTGCTCCAGGGGAAGGCCTTGGAGCAGATCCTCCTGAGTGCCATCCCACGGCACCTGCAGGGAACCAGGGCGTCTGCTGGAGGGTGGGAAAGCTCTGCGGAGGGACGGGGACAGCTGGGGCTCCTGGCGGGGTGTTGAGGGCTTCTGTGCGGGAGTTTGGGGGGCTTGGTGCTGGTGGGGTGTTGGAGAAGGAGTTGTCTGGAAGGTGAGAGGTCTAGGCTGGAATTTGAGTCAGTTTGAAGGCAGCATCTGTGCTTTGGCACAGCTTTGGTTACGGAGGCCAGAAGGAATATCTGTGACTTTTCCTCTTCATGGTCCTGATTCTCCTGCAGGGAACAAGAGGGGAGAGCTGTACTTTACTGGCCACTCAGATCTCTGTACCAGGGGGAGGATTAGCCCTTTTGCCATCTACTCAATTCTTTCAGCTACTTTTCTACCACTGAGTGGACTTTCATTTCTTGAGAGCTTTTATTTCTTTAGAGAATAAGGATATTATCATCCCTACATAGAAAACCAAAGAATGGCCCTTGTTTTTTCCCTTTTTTTGTGTAGTGCTCTGTTCTGTAAAGTGACCCTCAGTGGATGAGGTTAAGGCAAATGAGTTGCTGCTTTGAGATTGGAAACAAAATTCCAACTCTTCACCTCCTCAGGCCATCCCAATTAATTTGGGAAGTTTGCAACTTTCTGGAACTACTTGAGTCGAGCAATGGGAATTAAAGCTTTCCTGAATTGAGGATTCTTACTTGCGAGACTCTTCTGTGCCTTCGCCGCTAAGGTGTTTTTGTGCTGTAAGAAATTACTTCAATGAGAAAATAATTTCAGCATGGAGTAAGAGCTTCTGACAGAGACCAAGTGTTGCCAGCAGTTGCTCCAGGTGCTCCTGCCAACAGCCCCTGCAGGCAGGAGCGCAGCCCCCAGTGCATGTGGGCTTTGGCTCCCTCTGGCACAGAAGCCCCCCACGGGCACAGGTCTCTGGGGCAGGAGACGGGCACCGGTGCTGCCAGGGCTCGGGGGGTGGCAGGTCTGCTTGGACAGGGACCCTGCCACACCTGCTGATGTCAGCGCTCTCTGGGCCCCAGGGGTCAGAGCAGCATTCCTGCCATGGCCCACACGTTCCTTGTCTGTGTCACACCCGCGGGTTTAGGATGGCCACCATGTGGGACGTGTCCCAAGGAGGCCGTGCCAGCTTCTGTGAAGGCCCCGTGCCCTTCCCAGCGCAGCTGCGTTGGCAGCCCTGGGGGCTCCTTCTGCTGCCCTGAGTCTGCAGAGCAGGGCAGCGTTTGCTGATGGTTTGAGCCGTTCCTAAAGATCCTGTCGGGCTGTCTTAGACACTTGGGGTGAGGGATTCCTTCCAACCTGAGCCACTTTGGGTGGGCTGGGGGCAGCCCTAGGGCAGGGGGCAGTGTGTGCAGGGGCCCTTTGTGACACGGGGCAGCACGGTCACCGTGGCATGGAACGGGACAGCGTGTCCAAGGGCCCTTTGTGACACGGGGTGACATAGGAGCTGGCGGTGACAAGACCACGCCACAGTGCTCGGAGCACGCGACGGGACAGGACGGGACAGAGCGGTGCCATGAGGAGCCCCCGCACAGCGCACTCGTTCGTGTCTGACCCGGAGCTTTTCTGAGGCATTATTCCTGCAGCTGATCTCGAGGCCTGACCACAGGACTTGGTGACCCATGGCCTTCCCGAGGCTTCTCTCCTGCAGGTGTCCTCGAGGGCAGACCCTGGGACTTGGTGCCCTGGAGGCATCTCCCATCCCTGCCACCGGTGCCCCCGAGGCCAGACCATAATCCTCGACAGGAGTCTCCTGTCCTTGTGGCAGGAGCCCTCGAGACCAGAGTGCAGGACTTGCTGTCCTGTCGCCTTCCTGAGGCTTCTCTCTTGAAGGTGCCTTCCAGGCATGACTGCAGGCCTTGCT